>NC_086196.1:3493076-3813846 GCF_035770615.1 Melospiza melodia melodia
TGGGGAGGGAAGGAAGGGAGACTGGAAAGTCACTTACTGTTTTGATGATGATTGCATCTTCATGGGTTCCAACAAGATCTTGGCGTGCCTCCTGCTCCCCCTGCAGCTTTGTGATCCTTAGCAAGGGAGAGCTGGAGTTGAGCACAGCCCCACACCAGCAAACCCCAGTGTTTCTAAATATAAGAGTGCACATATTCCTGAAAGGAGCACAATCAGCCTGCATGGGCAATAAAATAATGATTTGTGAACATCTGCTTCATTAATTGTGTTATGGCGCAGGATTTTTATTAGCATTCCAAAATCTCAAAACCAGTCTCATGTTGAATGGAATTGATTCCCCCTAAACATCCATGAATGTTTTCTGAAGAACCAGATCTGCAACACAGACCTCGCTGCTCTGGCTTTTGTGCAGGTGATGCATTGTCAGTCAGGGACACGGATATTTCAACTCAGGCTCAGAGAAATTGCTTCACAATTCTTTGTTGAAGTTAAGAAAAAAAAAAACAATCATGGTCAGACCCTTGGGCATTTTAACTCCCAGACTGACCAGTTCCTGACAATAGGGTGGTAAATAAGGTGGAACTTCCCTGAGCTTGTAACTAAGTCCAGACTGGGATCTCTTAAGATCAGTACCCCTTCTGTGCCAAACTTGAGACTGCAAAGCTACAAAAATATCTCCAAGAAACTCATGTAAAACTTATTGAATATGAATGTAACAGAGTGGTTTTCTTCCCCAAAACTTGTTCCCGGAAGTGGCCAAGCCCATTTTTCACTGAAACTTTAAAAACAATCCAGTCTGAGGCAGAGACAAGGTATGGAAAATATAAGTTCCAGCAGTTAAAGGCTGACAAAGTAATAAACAACTGAAAGTGGGGCCTTATGACAGAAAGTGTTAGGGAACTTTAACTCTAGATGTCATTGCCAGCTTTGCTTATAATAAATGTGTCAGTAGCAATATGAAAAGATGTGTACAATGAGTTAAAGGAATGTAGTATTAACCTATTTTATGTGGCACGTCTGCCCACAAATTGCTTGCATCTCAATATGTTTTGGAAGAAAAGGATTTCTTTCCCCTCGATGAATGTATTAATTTTCAAACAACGGGAACTGGGAAATTAGATATTTTAATGTTACAGTGACACCCTGTGGTCAGGGATGGTGTTAAGTCAAAAGCAGTTTTGTGATGTTTCTTAGCAGCTTTTTAACCTTAGCAAAAGCAGAGAAGCAGGAAGGAAATGCAGATAACTTTCACAGATTTCCAGAGAGAGGTGTTATCTCATTTTATTGCCTTATACATAGAAAATTATGATTTTAATTTCTTGAATACCAAAATAATATTTATTCGCATACATGTATTATATTGAAATACAGGAGAATGGCAAGCTTTGGTTTTAAACAACTTGCCAATGTAAATTAGGGAAGGGTCTTTGTAGCCACTGAACCTTACAAAGCATTGCCGGCATACTCATTTCTGTGTCTGGCTAATTCTGTGTTTCTCTGCAGGAGAGGGTGTTTCTGCCAGTGACATGCCATGTAGTGGTGGGTAGCAGACTGATGCCAGAGAGACACAGTGATATGGCAGAAGCCACCATTCCAAGAGTGCCAGCTGGGCACTGACTGGGCTGCAGGATTAAACAGCATTAGTCCTGTACTGCCTTTTGTGTGGGCAGCCTTTGGCCTGACATATCTTACTTCTGCCTGCTGCCTTCCTTGAGCAAAAGCTGAACTAATGCAGCCACTCTTTGCAGAATCTACATGCTCCTGTCTTTAAGGCACTGAGCTTCACAGCACTGTGGCCCCTTGACTTTGTGGCACAAATCTTTTCCTCTTTAATGCATACCTTGTATCCTTGCATAATATCAATACCTTGATATTATGCTTTCAAAATCTCATCATTTAGAAGAAGCCAAATTTATGAAAGACCTGATTTATAGCTTCTGATTTATACCACATACTTTCCTGGAGTTACTGATGCTGACCTTGCCATTTTTAAGAGAGAAACAAAGTCAAACTTCTGCCAGACAAACCAGGTTTAAACATCAGTAAGGAAGGAGACTGACTGTCCCAACAAGAAGTTATGGGGAGCTACTAAAGCAAACTGAGAAACATGAAGCATTTATTATTCACTGGCAATAATGGTTTCCTGTTAAAATTGGCTGTTTGACAAAGGTGATGAATTTAATTCCTTGCTTTCTCGTTGGGGAATTAGGAACTTAGCATGGGACAGGAGAAAAAGTCCTCTGCCTTCTCTGGAGAGTAAGCCAAAGCTAGCCAAAAATAAAGTTTGGAAGGTGTTCAGGAACCACTGTCAGGAATTTTGTGATTTTCAAAAGTGTCAAAAATATTGAAGTACTGTAGTTGTCCTGGAAGCCAAGCCATTGTTCACCCCCACATATGTCCATGTGGAAGCAGCTCAGTGAGTGCTCATTTAGGACATAACCTATGAAATAGCTGCAGTACAACTTCTCATGAATGTCAGCACAATTTAGTGCCTGTCAGGAAGTGACAGTGAGACTCTGGACTTTTAAAACATCATATTGACAGTGAATTTTTTGCAAGCTTCAATTGCTTAAAGGATTGAAATTCATTATCTCCTGTAAAAGTGTGACAAATATGGAAGATGAAGGAAAATACTTAGTTTTACATATTTGGCCAATTTTTAAGTTTTACTTTAGAGCTTTTAATGGCTGCAAAAACAAAAGAGCTTCGTAGCTGCTCAAATGTGCATAGGAGTTATTTATTAGGTGCTATTTCAGACTCTGTGCTTAGACAGGCTGGGCTGTAATATCAACCTCCAAATTAGTTAGTACCACTGCTGAGGGATGTTTTCCAACATCTTTTTTTAGCACTGTTAGATTGGAGTTTAGAGTATGGATTATTTAAAGATTTTTTGAACGGGGCCACTGAAGACGAACTGGAGTGATTCTGCACTTGAGTTAGCAAACACTGAATTAGAACTGTCTGTACAACATGCAAGAGCACACAGATGCAGCTGACCCTGCCTGTTGCTGAAATAGTAGCACATTAGATTCCTGTCAAAAGCATTGTGAAGAGAACTCTAAAAGACATTATCTTAAAGGAGAGACACCTGCTCACTGCATGTTAAGACCACTGAGTTGAGGAACTGCCAGATTTGGAGGTCAGTCAGGATTGCTGTATTATATATGCCATGTTTAGACCTTGTCTACCAGTGGCTTAATGTTCAAATAGCAAATACATCCTGATAGAGATACAATGTTAGAGACTTCATGTTTATGCACTGTTCCTGGGAAATAATGGATTAAGTGTCCTGTACTAGGGCTACAGCCATCCCCCCAAGGATGCAACCTATGTAAAGGTGCTATTATTAGACCTTCTCCTTTTTTTTATATTTAGCCAAAATAGTCAATGATTTAAAAGACAGAGCAATTATCACTGTCTGTCATGTGGAAATTACTGCTCCCAATGCTTAGTCAGCAGAAGGCATCTGGGTTTTAGATGCTCTTGCATCTACAGTAATATAAATTGTCTGAGCTTTCTCCAGCTTCCAGTGAGGGTACTTTGAATAACTCAGACAAGGCTGCCTGAGAATACAAGGGTGTGGTTAGACACAGAGGGGTGTTCCATGCTACCTTCAGGTGGCTGTGATATCTCATTTCCAACCATAGTCACCAGCACTCCCAACAAACAATTATCAGCCACCTGTACCCCACTGCTGCGAGATTTGCACTGCAAATTCAGAATCACAGTGGCATCACTAGTGTTTGTACAAGGAAATCAAGAACTAATATGTGTCAATTCAATGTCTTTAGAAAACATGCCCTTTTAATGCTGGAGGATATTGGTTTTGGTTTTGCTTACAGTGAGTGCCCTGTGAAGGACTGGAGCAGACTACTGACTTTTTTGCCCGTTTTTACCAAATACTATTTAGTTGATACTTTTTTCCTGTTGGTGCAAAAGGACAAGAATTTATTGAGATAATTTTTTGGGATTAGAAAGTGAATGTTCATAATTTTTTTAATAACTACTGAAGTTATTTATAAGTACTACTGAATTTTTTTAATAATAAATACTGAAGCTGTTTCTGAGTCTGCTGATATTCCTTGGGAATTTAACAGCATTGATGTACCTCAACACATTATTTGTCTATAGTTTTATCCTCATGTAAAAATTACTGAAAATGAGTGCATGAAGAAGAATGCTCTAGCAGTTATGACAGATTGGGAAAACCTCCATGAAAGACACTTTATTTTATCTTTGCCTCTCTGAAACAATAATTTCTGATGTAAATCTTAAAATCAGACTGAGAGAGAAGGCATAGTAGTGGGATCATGCTTGTATCAACCTGTACATCTGCCTGTTAGACACCCTTTTCTGCAGACCTCCACTACACCTTAAATCTTTCCAATAAGAAGCCCAACATGTGTCTCTGCATGGACATTTGCAAGCTGAGAGCTGCCACTGTGGAGCTTGGGCCAATGACTTCTAGAGAAAATGCATGAATCTTAGCAGATAGTGCAAAAAGAGACAGAATTTCCAGCTGTTGTGGATGCACATCCTCTGTGTACTGGACACAGATGTGTCATATGACACATTTTCTGACTGGTGGCCTGCACAAACAAAGAGTGTGACAAGTGACTGAAATGTGAAATGTGCACTTTGGTGATTCACTCCATAAGTCACAAATTAGTGTACTTTGAAGTACGGTACCTCTTTTTAGAGACCCTTATTATGTGAGCAATATTAAATAGTACTCTCTTGCCTGTCATAGTAATGCACCTTGACTCCTTTGAGGTCTTTATTACAGGCTTTGAGCAGCTACCTAGATCAAGATAATTTTCTATGTCCAAGAATAAGACCTGTGACAACAATTCCTTCTTTATTGTTGCTCTCCAGAGATATTGGAAGTCCAAAGAGTCTGTAAGGCCAATGATAAAACTATGGAGTGCACTGTTAAAACTAGAAGCAAGTACAAAAAAAAACCCCACATTAGGTTAGTTTATTTCAGAACTAAAAAACTAACTACGAGGTATATTTGGAAAGGGGACTTAGCAACTGCAACATGCAGGATGATCATTTGCCTACCTTCCAGCTAGTTGTGTGCAGGTCTGGGAAGGAGAAGCTCCGGCTCCTGAGCAGCCTGCAGGGACAGAAGAGTGATCACCAATCTGTGCAGTCAGGCCCCTAAGCCAAATTCCTGACCTGCATATGTGGGTAACAAGCATGGCTTCACCTCTGAATCTCTCTGTATCCAAAGTCAGGGTTTTGAAAATTTATCTCTCCACAGGAACTCCGGTCCTGGATTTCAGTCTGCCTGACCTGTCTTGCAGTTTTGGTGTATGTCTGTCTAAATTATTCCTGTGGGGAAGGGAACCCTCTAGTGCTATTAAGGCACTAAGAGCAACTTGTGTTCTTTAAGAACTTGTGTCTTTGAAGACTTAATAATTGTTCTGCCTAATTCCCTTGCCTGCTTCTGATTATCTGTCGAGCCTGAATGCCTCCAGAGGCAGGGGAAGACTGAAGAGCTTTCTCTGACAAGGGAGACCCAGTGTCCTGGATCACATACCTAATGCATTGTAACAGAAAACAATTGCTTTCCAGTGTCAGCTTTATTTTAAACATCAAATAATAGAAAGAAGAGGGTGCAAAAGCTTCCTAAACATATCAGTGAAGTCACTGCCTCAGTTTTTTGCCTCCTCCCTTATCAGTCTCCTAGGGAAGACTTTATCCCATATGAAATGTAATATTATCTTCTGGATGGAGTTGGTAACTGGTTTACTACTTTTTATCATGAATATGCTGAGTGGATCAGAAGAGAGAAGATATTTGAATGCAGCAGGAAGAAAACAAAAAGCAAACAATTATTAATTTACCACTGCTGAGTATTTTTTCAAGTCTTAATTTAAGTCTAGTTTAAATGAGAAAGCTTAACACTGTGCATCAAGTATTCTCTTAAAAATATTCCAAGCTCAACGTGTGTATATCTATGGAGAACTTCCATTGATTGGTTTTTTGCAGGAAAACCTTTCATATTAGATGCATGTTATTTAAAAGCACCAAGTTGAAAGATAAAGAGAGAAAAGACCTCTTTCTATAAAACAGCAATCATCTTATCTGCCAAAATCACATGTAATGGACCATTAGTTCTTTGTTCCGTATCCTGTGTTTGAAATGTCTTACCTTATAAAGATGTCAGGACTAAAACCATTATAAGGAATTTCCTCCAAGGAACACATCCATTTGTGGAGAAATGTGTATTTTATGCACGGTAACTTATACATATGGCCTGCCATTTATGAAAAATTATAAATAATACTCTGTGCTGATGCTTCATTTTTGTGTTGTTATTTTCCAGATGGGAGTTTCTGTGGTGGATTCATCTGTTGCAGGACTTGGTGGTTGTCCCTATGCAAAAGGTGCTACTGGAAATGTAGCCACAGAGGATGTGATATACATGCTGAATGGTCTGGGGATCAACACAGTAAGATATTTTTACTTTCCAGTTAAGACTTCAAGGAAAAAAAAAATAAATTCTAGGAAACATACAATACGTACCTCACAAAAACTTGTGCTGTACAACAAAATATTCAGAGCCCATAGAAGTTTTTGCAAACTCAGTGCTTTAATATGGCTTGACACATAACAGGAATGATGTTGTCTTCATTAGCAATTTAGACTAGAAATGGTTTGTGTATTTAACATAATTTTAATAATCTACTTCTTCCTACCTGGAGCTATGAGGAATTTAGTAGCATCTGCTTTGTGTCATTGCTGTGTCTCAGTAACCACAAAAAAACTCAGTACTGTAGACATTGCTACAGAAGGCTGATCATCTCAACAGTGGAAAGACTGAGCAGAGCTCAGCTTTTGTCACAGTTTTGGATTTGGCTCATAGTGCTTATTAATTTGTTGTCAATTTTTCTGACTTCAAAGTTGAAAAAAATTGTGATGTTTGGCACCCAGGCACAGGACATTGTTATTTCTCGGGTATCCATTTAATGTATTTCAAAATTGTACAGAAGCTGTTACTGGCTAGGAGTCTTCACAGTCATTTTTATTACCAGTCCTGTTGTTGGAGGAGAGGGCAGAGCAGCTCACATACCCTGAGCTGCACTTTAATGAGCCTTACCAGTGAGCATCCACCCCTCAAGAGCACTCATTTAGTATCCCTGGCTGGCTGGCATGTTAATTATTCTGTATTCCTAGAACTCATTTACTGCCTTCTTCAATAAATGTGCTCTTTGGTCTTCCTGTCTGTCCCCATTTATCTGGATGTGTGGCATAATGAGTTCGTGCTAACTCAGGCATTGCTGTAACTTTATGTTTAATTTACACATGGACATGGAGAGTCAAGTTCAAAGGAGAACATATAAAGAACTGCCAAAACTACAAAGTGTGTGGTTTGCATTTAAATCACCACAGAAAGAAATCTAAATGCCTGATATCTGAAATAGGAAGATTTGCATTACTGAGGTCATTGGAACTTATCATTCACTTGTTGGTAGGCTTCAGTTCTGTGTGATGTACAGGCCAGTGGATTCCCTTGACATGAAAGGATTACAGAACTTGGACATTCCCTGGGCACTGTTAAAGCATATTCAGTGCCTTACAGAGTTCACTGTAAGCATTTATCTGCTCTCATTTGCTTTTTAGGGAGTTCAGGGTAGATATCAGAAAATGTTCAATCACAAGTGTCCACTGTACAAGTGGACTCTGTTTTGAACTGCTTGTACACACTTTGGGGCAGCTTTTCCTCATAAGAACGATGTTTATTCTTTTGAAATAACCCAATTCTTTGAAATAAGGAGGAGAAATCATGCATGTCACTTTACATTGCTGTGCACCTTAGACTCATGCTTTCAGTATAGTCTTTTCTTGGGCAAAATACTCATTGACCTTTCCAAGTGACTCATAGCAAAAGGAAGCAATTAAGCAAAAATAGTTGGATTATATGAAATATACCATGTACCAGGCTTCTTGATAAGATTGATTAATCTGTTAACAATCTGGTGGCCAAGCAAGAATACAGCTTGTCCTAAAGGTTGATAGGAAATCCCACGGACACAATCTCACCATCAAATGCTTATTTTTTCTTTGTTTTGGTGGTGATTTTATTTAGGTTTTGTTTAATTTTAAATTTAGATTATAGCAATAGCAAAACACAAGTCTTCGCTTTTTGAATCCTTTTTCATGCTTTTTGCACAAAGTTTTGTAGTGTTGGATGATAAATAAGTATAGCATATATTTAGACTCTGTATTTTTCTTCTAACTTCTAGTTGTAATTCCAGCTCCTTATTCCAGATTATTCTGTGGTTGAAGGTTATTACTCCAGTATTTGGTCCACTGCTGATGGGACAAGAAATCACTCTCAAAGTAGTAGAACCTTCCAAACAACTAGAAGCTGTAACTACCTGTAAATCACTGCAGCTTTACTGATCCCCATTACTGACCTATAACATGAATCGGGCCCTTTGTTTGCAAAAATTAGACCCTGGAGCAAAAAACTTGGAGTCTAAGCATTTTCAACATGTGCATTTATTATTCTTCACATTTTTCCCCTCTTTTTTAGGGAGTAAATCTTTGTGCCGTGATGGAAGCTGGAAACTTCATCTGCACAGCTTTGAACAAGAAAACAAACTCAAAGGTTGCACAAGCTTCCTTCAGTACTGGAACTATCAATTAAATGGATTTTTCTTTTTGCAGCTTGATTACATTTTCCATTTACCTTGACCAAGGACATTTGCTTTAGGAAAAGAAACAAGGAAACCATTGCATCAAAGAAACAAAATAGAACCTATGTATAATTTTTATTTAATGGGAACAGTTATTGTACTGTACTGTCTTGTCAGGAACTGTCTGATTTGTAAGTAAGAAATAAACGACTGTAGTACAGAACCCTGTAGAAGTACTCTGTACTTCTACAGACAAGAGAAATATATAAATATCAGGAAATTTTACCATGTTTTAAATTGAATTTTTAGTTCTTTTCAGGAAAACCAGGTAGAAACAGTGAGTACATAGTTAAGTTTTAATCAAGATGTCTTTCAGAACAGTGCAAATATTTTCAGTAGTTTATGAGATCTCACACTATGTGTGGCCATTCTGTTATGTGTTTTATTTATCTCAATTCTTGCTTTTCATTTGTCAAGTCACTGTGTTATGAACACAGAGCCAAATCTGAATTCACTGTAAGAATTTTTTAGCAATAGAACTTCTTTTAAATTTTGTTTAACATCTGCTAAATTATGGATGACTTTATCTTGTTCCAAGACATTGTGGTGAGTGGCACTCTGCCAGCTCCTTCCAATCCTCCAGCAAATTTCCTTATTTGTTACATATGTTAAATTTGTTGTAGTTGCATTTTTTGGTCAACTTATTAAAACCTAATTATACAAAGCAAATAAAAATTGGCAAGATTTTCAACATCATTCAGGTTCATAGTGGTGTAGAAGGGGCTACATTTTCATCCAAGGTTTCATAAAAAATTAGATTTTTCATGCTGTAGGCTACGAATTGATATTCTCATCCAGAAATCACAGGTTTTTTAGGATAGTAGTATTTTTCTGGACTAGCTTAAACAAAGGAGACCACAGAATTTTTTTTTGTGCTCTACTGAAAATGATGCTGTTCTTTTAAATGCCTTAGTTCAACAAGATGCCAATGAACTGCACTGTTCAATAATCAATAGATTAGATCAATAATGAACAAATGGACAAATTCAAAAAGCCTTATCCTATATATAAATGTTCAAGTGTGCCATGAAAATATTGTCATGTTTTTCATCCTGAAACTTCAGTACTCTTACTGGTTGGTTGTGTAGGACCTGTGCTTCTCTGTGTACTTAACTTTGATCTATATTTTTTCTGAACATGTCCTGTTGACATGAAAATCTAAAACCCTGGACTGTGGTCTTCATCCATATTCTCAGTTTTCCTCAAAAATGTGAAGTCTTGTCAAAAGGTAAGTTGAAAGAAAGTGGAAGATAACACACACAAAAAGAAAAGGCTGAAAGTTTTTTGTCTGGAACTCAAGTCTGCCAAGTTACAGCTGAGTCATGGTTTGCCTTTGAAATACCAAAGTGAATTTTTCTGAGATCTTTTAGCCAGTTGTGTACTTTAGAATTGGCACTGTTTAAGAAAGTTAGTTTTTGCATTCCAGCAACACAAAGCTATAAATTTATACAACACCCCTATTCTGTTTATGCCATAGTTATAGTCAAAATTAATATAAGCTACTTTGTTTCCCTCTTCTCATGGTAAAAGTCGAAGGATAAAAACAGAAAGGTGTTCAGGTGAGGCAAGAAATATCTTGCCTATCGTTCCAAAATACTAAATCTTTCCTGCAGAGTCTAGTAAGAAGACTTTGAAGTACTCCTGAAGGTAAGAACACCCTGATTTTCTTGACCTGCTCTGGATGCATGATTGGATCACCACAAAAAAACTCTTTCCTCTTTTTTCCCATGTTTCAGCTGGGGCTTTGTTATTTAGCAGCCACTATAGCTTATATACCAAAACATGAACTTAAATAAAACCAGGTCTTGAACCATTCACAGACTTAAAAATTCTGTAATGAATTTGACCAAATGAAGAGGTAAGGAAACTGCACTGCTGCCTAAGCCTAAACATGGTGCCAGAATTGACATCTTAAAAACTCCCTAATTTGTGTGTCATGTACCCCTGAAGGTGACTAACCTCACTGTAATACTTTCGTATTTAATAATTATTTTTCCTGTTTAGTTTTCTCTGTAGGCACAGATTTGGCTCATTTTGAGCTGAAGTATGCAGTTTTCATGTAGGTCCTGATGAATTTTCTTCCACCCAAGACCCTCTGAGCTTGCATGTTTAATTAACAGAAACATTATCGAGCTTCTCAAAGACTGAAAGGGAAGTCAGCCCTTGAAAACAAAGCAGTTGTGAAGCAAACCTGAATGTGAGACTAAACAACTGAACTGAGACTGAACTTGCTGCTCAGCCTGGGGAGATTAATACCCACCCATGACAGGAGCTGAGGGAATGGCCTCAAGTTGTGTCAGAGGAGGTGTAGGTTGGATATCAGAAAAATGTTCTTCACCCAGAGGGTGGTTGGGCACTGGAACAGCTCCCCAGGGCAGTGGGCACAGCACAGCCTGGCAGAGTTCAGAAAGTGTTTGGACAATGCTCTCGGGCACTGGGTGTGACTCTTGGAGTGTCCTGTGCAGGGCCCAGGAGCTGGACTTGATGATCCTTGTGGACCCCTTCCAGCTCAGCTTTTCCTGTGATTATGAACTGAAAAAGAACACACTTTCTCATAAAGCTGTAATAATTTGTGCCACTGGGTAAAATAGAAAATTAAAAATTCCTAAGCCCAGAAAAATCCCAAGAAAAGAATGCCAGTGCCTCTGCAAGGCAGGGTTCTTTTTCTTGAAGGTGGTGGTGAAGTCTTCAATTATCAGCCAAGTAAGGAACTGAGCAGATAGTGTCCATTTTTATGCCTCTGTGCACAGTGCATCCTAGGCTTCTCAGCATCTGGACTGTCTGGTTTGCAGACAGTTGGCTCTTGATTCAAGGCTCTTGATTCTCCCCATGCAGTGAAACAGGGTACCTATTAAATCATGTAGATGAACAATCTAAAATGTCTCAGTTCTTTATTGGGTGGGTCTGTTTTAGAAACTACTTGGAAACTTGTGGAGAGCCTTAATTGCAGGTCTGTTATTCTGTAATGATGTGAGCATTGGAAAAGATGAGCAGTCACATCTGGAGCCTGTAGTTTACCCACATGTTCAGCTTCAACCACATTGTGAGTTATTGTAATCCAGGGTGGAGGTCACAGACAAATAGATTGTTTGTCATGATTGTTATGAGAGAGAGAAACATAGAGCCAGAATAAAAAAAAGCAACCCCAACCCAGTGTTTATGTGCCAAAATTGCCACCTGGGATGAATTTAGGTCGGTGGGTCCAGGTCATTGGTCCCTATGAAATCCTTGTTTAGTTGTAATAGGACTTGAGGCATCTTACATTCTGCCTACTAACATATTTTAGGTGTGTAAAATGCTGCTGCTCTGATTTCCTGGGTTGGCATAATTTTGACTTTGCAGAACATTTTGACACCTAATGTCTGGCTTCAAAAAATAAGCATCTATTACTTTTAATAGCAAAGACTAATCTAATAGCCATGCCATGGGCGTGCATCACTCACAGCACTGAATTCAGCTCATAGGCCAACAGCTGAGACTATATCACTTGAAAAACATGCCAAGACATGGGATGAGGCTCTCCAGTGCTCCTGACCCCTAAACCTTTATGCTTATATTTAGAAGTACCTATATTATATATCTGCTTATATTCAGAAGAACCTATATTCTTATATTCACTAGTGATGTCTGCTCTTTTAGTCCCTGTCACTGTCCCCAATTGAATACAATGCTGTCACTTCACCATGAAGTAGCCCCCTGGCTGTGGAGGGCTTGCATCCAGGAGTTTGGCTTCCATGAGCAGGTGTTCTTATCACTGTGTCATTATAAAAATTTAAGTCAAGATATTACATTGTTGAAGGTATGACTGGTGTCCTTTGTTGGAGGAAAAGTTGATCAGTTCCAGTAGTATGGGCATAATCATTCTTCAGTGCCTTCCAGAACACAGCAACAACATAGATCCCATACAGTTCTAATGTCTTCCAGCAGCAGCTTGCTTTGTACTTTAAACTTTTATGTATTAGGGCAACTTGGCTCTGGACCAACACTTTAATGGCTCATTTTTGTGTATAACCAGAGCTTATGAAATAAGAACTAAATGTTGTAGTGTTGTGAATATGTCCAGAGAGGCTTTGGCTAATTTTCCACTCTTAATAGTGTCATTTGAGTTCATAAAACTTTTATTATTGTATTAAGGAGTCACAAAATGAAGACTACAAGTCTGTGAGATAAAATTCTTATGTTTGGGATCAGTGTTGTTGAAATGAAATAATGCTTATCCAAAGAGTTGGTGTGAATGTATAAGATCTGCCCATTTTTTCCACTGAGTTTAAGGGGTAGAAATATTGTTTAGTTACTGTGGTATCAGAAATTCGATACTTTTTGCCACTGAATTTTTCTGTGTTTTCTGACACTGCCTTCAGTTCTCTTCACTGATTGTGAAGTATCTAGATGAGTGGCTAAACAGGTATAAGAGTGGCAAGTAAACAAATTCCAGTTCTTGACTTGCTGATCAAAATTAATCAACTTTTCTTTTGTTATATTTTTTAAGATTATTTTTCTCTACAGTCCTGCTGTAATGCAGTGTTGATCTTCATTGCTGCAATAACACAGCAGGCAGAAGGACTACAGCCAAAGTCAACTCAGTCCTTTGAAAGCAATGTCAAAGAGACAATATGTTTGTCAAGGAATTGTCATGTATCTGCCTGGTTAAATGCATTTGTGATTTTGCAATATGCGGTGTTACAGCTGAAATAAAATCTCCCTTGCTGTTTATTGAAACTGATATGCTCATGTTTTATGCCACATTCAGCAGCTCTGACTGACCAGCTCATGCATACAGCATTAGCAAATATAAGCTGTCACTGACGTGTATGCCTGTGTTGACTTTGTTACCTTGTAATACATTTTGAGTGCTTTTTCTTAGGATTACCTTTTAATCTGGCGTTCCTGTGTGTTTTTATAGCAGACAAATCTCTTTTAAGTTACTGGGGAAACATTTCCTTCCTCCATTAACTAAACATTAAAAGCTACAGGCAGGAATGGAGGTAGGAGTTCAAAAAACTCAATGAGGCATTATGTAACTTCAGATGTTCCAATGCAGGATAGAAATCTGTGCTGTCTAAGTGATGTCTAAGATTCCCTACACACTTCATGGGAGACTGAATGACTTCAGCATGTGGTCTGAAACATCAAAATACAGATGAGGCAACTATCTTGGCGAAATCAACAGCAAAATTCCCTACCCCATGCTACTTCGAAGTGCCTCAACGTGACCTGCAGTTAGTTATCTTCAATAGTTGAACACAAGGGTTAGTATTTTCCTTGGTGGAAAGACGATCACAGTCATTTTTAAAAAGAGCTGAATGGTGTTCTCTGTTTTGTGGCATATCTTCTGGTGTTGGTGCTGCTTCCATCCATCTCTCTGTTCCTAGCTTGGTCTGATATCTGGCTCAGGGCAGTGGGATGTGATTCCCACAACAGCCTCAAAAGGCTGAGCCTCTGCCTATCTAAGTGTCTCATTCTTTTCACCACACAAGCAGGTGAGACAGCCAAGGAAAAAGGTTCATTTTGAAGAAATCAAGACCCACTGTGGCATTACAGAAATAGAAACTTGGGCTTTACAGCTTCACACTGCACAAGGAAGAGCTAGTCCCGTGTACTTGTCCCAAAAAATCTTCACACATTTAACTTGAAACAATTGTTAGATAAAATGCATAAACAATCTTCAAAGAAAATACTGGAACCCAGCATTGTCCCTTTCAGATGAGAGTGCTGTAAGGCAAAATTTCATGGTTTCCCCCTCTAGCCCAATCAGCCTTCATTTCTTCCCTTTGTGATGTCCCTGCTCCAGTGGAAAGAGGATGAATGCTACAAAATGACATGTGTCCTGGGAATCTTGTCATCAAGAGACTTAACTTTCCTCACCTGGGTACTGGATGCAGGTGTCATACTTCAGGGGAAAATATTTTAATAATGAAGCTCTTACAAAATACTGCTTTTTCTTCCATCATGGTTGGACTCAAAGGTCTTAAAGGGCTTTTCCAAACTAACTGATTCTATGATTCTCTGTTCAGAAAACTGTGAAGCAGTTAGAGTATAATCAGGAGTGCAGGAATACAGATCATCCCAGCAGAAATTCCTTTATTTAACTACTAACACCTAGATACAATTGACAGACTACTTTGTACACATGGAGTGGAGGGAATGTTCTTTTCCCACTAAGCATCCTAAGTCATCTCTTGAGAGAGCCTGTGAAATTGCAGAAGAACACAAGAGCCATTAAATATCTCGTTGTCTCTCAGAGTAACATACCCTCAGTTTCAAATGCATTTGACATACTTGTTTGTGACTCTGTGTGTGCATCTAAACACATCTTTGAGTTGGGTTTCTAGTGTCTAAATATAAGATAATTAGAAAAAAAAAAGTTTCTAAGACAGAAGGTAATTTTTTGTTGTTGTTGAGGTTTAGTAAAATCTAAATTTAAATTTATCTCCTCAAATTTTGTGAATGGAAGATTCACTGGTGTTTGAAGTCAGACTGAAAACCAGCACAGGTTTCATGTCAAAAGTACATTTCCTGTGTAATGAAATGTTTTGATCCAAGATATTCTCAACACTATTTTCAGTTTGAAATCTTCCCACTTCACAGTTTTAAAATGAAGAACATGAATATAGCACTTTGGTGAGAGTTAGGCCAGATGCTGCAAACTGCTGGACTGCTAAAGCAGATCTTTTTGATTAACAAATGAACTTCACTTCTCTGTTTCTGTATTTTTGTCCAAATGCTGATTTTGTAATGACAGAACATTTGATTGCAAAACAAAAAGGACTTTCTTTGGTTTACACAGATAACCGAGACAGAGCAATTCCACACTGTAATAATTGTGTAAGATTTCTAAGCCTCTCCCCAACAGAACTGCACACTTAAGATTTTGCCCTACAGTAATAACTTTGCAAGCTACCAAAGCCAGAGGCAAGAGTCACACAGAAGAGTAGAGATTCTTGCTTTTCTGATCACATTATTTCTAGTCCTAGATCTGTCATCTAGCACTAGATGTGGCCCTAGACCATTGGTCTCATGGTCAGAACTGGAGGTGAGTTACATTTAGTGACAATTCAAACAAAATTAAAACTAATCACATTCAAACTGAAGTTAATTAATCAAATGCTATTATAACAAGGCAACACCTGTGCTATTCATGGTAACAGCTGAATAAGAAACAGCAGTCCATTCTTTTGTGCTCACCAGGACTAGATTGTCACGAAGATTTAACAAAGACAACTCACTGGTAGTCAATAGAAGCTGAAATCTAGCCAAACAACGCAGCTATAGAGAGAAATCCAGAGCTCCTAGGCACAAGGTGGGATCCAGGATGGTGTTTGGGACCATGGCTCCCAGAACAGTGCAAGGGGACAATCAGGCACTTCGTGTCTTGCCTAGGGACAATGAATAGGAAACACAGATGGTGAGATGGGTCACAGCTTCTGTCCTGAGTAGCAGGCACTGCAGCCCCAAGCAAGTGACTTTCTCCACTGGGCATTCAGACCAAAAATTTCTCTCTAAAGTTATTGTATTTAAAGTGACAAACCCCACTCATTTCTTTTAGAAGCATATTGGAGGAGAAATTAAAAACATTTTCAGCAACAACATTTTGGAGTCAAAGCATTATTCCAGAGAGTCATTTTAGTTCACTGGGGGCTGTAACCCTGATCTCCTCCTACCCTGCAAGTGCTCCACCATCCAACTACAGGCAGCTTTGCTGTGACTGCTGCTTCAGGTACTTGCTACCTGGGAGCCAGGTATACAAAACTGACACAAAAGTGCTCTTTATCAGGTCTCTAAAATGTTTCTGAGTGGATTTTTTAAAATTTCTTCCAGGTGAGTAGAGATCAGAAAGGGTGGGCTTCAAAGATTGCCATTGTTGATACAGCATTTATACCAGTGTCATGTGTATCTAAAAATCTCGGAAATGTACAGCTCAGGACAGATCTGTGGATCTACACAAATAAGAGACAGCACAGTTTTACCATTTTTACCCCTTTTTTCAGCTTTTGAAAGGCTAAAAATAAGCTAATAAATATAAAAATATTTTGTACGCTTAACTACAAAATTTCATAATTTATAGTAGTTTTTCTAATATATATTTTATTATCACATATGTACAACAGGCTGGCTTTCAGGAATAGCCTTAAAAAGCACAAGCAAGAGAGTAGTTCATCTGTGACTTTTATAATGGGCCATAAATGTTTCAGAAGAATGGTCTGGCAAGAGACGTCTTGACTCATGTTTTGTTCTGCAGGCTCTGAAAACAAAGAATGTGCATGTATTGAACAATGAACTACACAGCTTTTGGTTTGAACTTTGGCTTAATTGAAATCAGTGGCAAATTTCTCCTCTTTTTATGATGAACACTGTGGTATAAAATAATCCCCTTCATTGTTATTAATGCAATGTTCTTTCTTCCATTTTCTGTATTCTTTAAATCTGAATTTTCTTTATATGCTGATATTTCTGTAACTGCAAACCTAAAGAGAAAGCCTCTGTTCCCATATATCCTTGACTTGCCTCTTGCATTTTTCTACAATTCCTCTTTGATCTGCCTCGGAACTTAATAATGAAATTTGACTCAATATCCCTCCCACTATATATAGCTCCTGCTACATCATGTTCTGTTACCTATCATCTGACAGTGTAATTCTTGAAATCTGGCCATTTAATTTGGTCCAAGAAAATGTATCATTTAAGAAAAGGCCATGTTCATTTAACTAAGTGAATGCACATTTCTGTTTTCTTACCAAGCATTGGTGTATGTGCAGTTTCTCATACAGAGGGAGGGAGGAAGGAAAGGAGGGAGGGAGGGAGGAAAAGAAAAGGATGGCAGGGATAGTGGGTGTTGTTTACAGACTCCTATGAGCAAAAATGGCATTTGGCAAGAATCTTAACTACAATAGCAGCATTCAAGATTTGGTTTCAAAATATGTTATAATGCTGAATATTCTCATTTCCTTTTTGCATTACCCCTGCCTGCTATGGGGCTAGGAAAGTAGTCTCACAGAATTTCTGAATTCAGATTTCACCTTCCCCTGCCATGGGACAGGAAATGAAACCTCCCAAAGCCTGGGATCTCTGCATGAATGGAGGGCATTGTAGATACATCTCGTATTTCACCCTTCCCTGCTGACACCCACAATGTCAGTTCTTTCCATCACTGGGGCATGCTGGACTGTTTCTAAAGACAATCACAATGCCCACCTTTTAACTGAGTCAAAACATTTTATTTTCTGTTTTTTCAATTTCCTAGAACCAGTGATTAATATCCCTATCAAATTACCTGATCTTTAGGAGAGTCAACAGGACTATTCCTAGGATGAGAGCTATGCAGGAGGAGTAAGCAATAATGTAGACAGTTTCACCTAAAAATAAAAACAGAAATCAGAAATGAAACATCTGCTTGTTTAGTAATAAGAATCAGATTTGAGATCTGTATTGGAAATCGTACATATGTGAGCCAAATTAGCTATCAATTTTGACAAAAGTAATTAAAAGGAGGGAAAATATCTAGATGTATGTCAGTGGTAGGAATAATTCTACCTTTGCCATTTGATCCAATGCAATTTTCAGACTTCTTTTAGTAAATACCAGCTTCAACAGTACTTCATATGCATAGCATTACCTTTCACTCTGCTGCAGGGGAACAGCTTGTTACTATGATTTTTACTTTGGACTATTCTCCCTTTTGATTTTAAAATCTTAATGTTATTCTGTGTATCAGAGCAGAATTGGCTCTTACTTATCAACTAGAGTTATTTTTCTGTATTACTGTAATTGCAGTGTGGAGCAATGTTCCACCTAGAATCAAATTAACATCAAATGGGATCTAACACTGTTTTTCTGGGCCCCATTCCTGTAGAGTTTCCTTTTTCTGTTAGGCTTCTCACCAAGAAGTCACTTTGGTGGCTTATGTGCTAAAAATTCCAACTGTTGAAAAACTGGGAGCTGTTACAAATTTTATTTTCCAAAGGAGGGGTAACTCTTTTTTTCCCTGACGTAATGAATCCATTGGTTTTGATCAAATATGTGAAAGGAACATTTCACTTGGGAGTGCAATATAAGCCCTGGACACAGGATGGAGAGGTGAGACAAGTGGCCACAAATGCAGAGCCACAAGCATAAAACATGAGACCTTTCTGTGACGTTCCTGTGGCACAGATTCCGTTTTTGTACACTCGGGGAAGTTTTGTTTACAGAGGAATTCAAACACAGAGGGCCCTGGCTGCTCCCAAGCTTCTCCATCCTATTAGCTAGTGAAACATTCCCTAAGGAAGGGGTGGATCCCTGGGCTCAGCACTGAGCCACCTCTCTGGGCTGTGAGAAGGCCACATTCTGGTCTCTGAATAAGTTATCAGTTATTATGTGCTCCATGTGTTATGTATATGCACATAAAACATAAATGAGGCATTTCTGTGTGCACTGCATGCACGCAGCAGGGGTAGTGTGTCATATAAATTCATATAAATATCAGCACCAGTGGGGTGGATGCTGCAGCAGCCCTGGCAGCAGAGAGTGGATATGGTTTCCACAGCAAGGAAAACAAGGAGCTGAGCAGGGTGTTGGGCCTGCCTGGCTCTCATTGTAGGACTGTGCTCACTTTTTCTCAAAAAAACTACCCCACATTCAAGTTTTCCAATGTAAGAAAATGAAAGCAGTGATCAAACCACAATTTGGACAAATGGAGCGAACATTCCATTTAATTCAGTAACCTACAGGAAGATACTTAAGATGGTAAATTTTTGAAGAAAGAGGTCTGTCTGAGGTCTGTCTTAGAGAAGGACTGCTAGTGACATATATTAAAAACTACATCAGCAGTTGGCCTAGCTCTCAAGTTACAGCATTTATATGAAATGATGGGTTTTAGCAAAAGAGTCATTTGTAGACATTGTTTTCAGTTTGAGTCTGAACTGTACATGCAGCTATTTTTGAAAACTTTTTACAAGTGTAGGAGTAGTTGTAGGGGCAACACTTTCTTACTTTTGTGAAGTGGAAAGTGACTGTCACGCATATTTTAGGCAAATGGAAACTTTTAAAGTATGTCACCACAAAAATTATTATATCTAACATTATATATTGTACAGTCATGGATGCTTAAAAATGGGCTAAAAATTTTTCAACAGAACATTGTGATCTTTTTCTTATGAAATTTGTAAAAGGTGCTTCATTTCAATCTAAACACTGAAGTGACCAACTGAATTTTTTTCTATTTTCTTGACAAAATCTGAAAAAATGCTACATTTTTGATGAATTGATGGTAAAAGAGATGTTGATTCAGTTCTATCAGGAACAAAGACGGATTTTGGTGAATCTTACGCTATTGTGGATCTACCTGCTTAGGTATAGCTAGTGCATATTCATCAAACAGATTAATCCCAGCCTCTGCTCAGAGGTTTCTTGGCTACCTGCAGCTTGTCACAGGCTTTTTTCTACATTTATAAAACTGTCAGACTGACAATGTTTGATACCTTACACATTAAAGTCACTGGAGCTGAACTAATCTCAGTTCCCACAGCAGCTGATATACTTACAGATAAACCCTGCCAATTACCTGTTTATCTAAACACTCTACTCCTTGGTAGGAAATATATGATAACACTACAATTTAAGATGAAATTTCAAAAATTTTGGATCAAGTCCAATTATATTGTATTTCACAAGAGCAGCCTAAGTGTTCTGTATTTCTAGTTTCATCTTCCATAAACAACCCACAACTTAGCCTCAAAGCTCCATGGTGATGAAAATAAATCCTTATCTTCCCCCATGAATCACTTTTCAAACCAATGTGCAGGAAGCAATCTTCTAAATTATTTGGGTCTGTAAAGTCATTGATATCATTTGCATAGGATAAAGCCAAAGCCAGGCTGAAGATGCATAATTAGGTAGGCATATTAGGAGTTTAGAGAAATCTTATTTGATTTATAACTTTTTGATATTGCTTTCAAAATGAGATCAAATTCATGCTTGCAGGAAAAGTCTCATTAACTTTTATATGGTTCTGACTGTGCCCACATCACATTTTGTTAAGAGAGTTGTATCAGCCCAAAGATGACTCTGTTGGCCTCTTCCCTCCTGAGAATGTGAATGTGTTTAAATCCAGTCCAGATTTTCACAAAATCCTGGCATCACATTTTTTACACCAAACCTGGAATAATAATTTTTCAACATCCGTGGTTCTATTTATTTACAAATATATTTGAATATAGGTATATATGCTTAGATTTATTACTTATTGTGAAAGACTCCTCCTATTAAAGCAATGTTATCCAATGGGATGATTTGCAATGCTGCTGAATAAAACAGAGAAATTGAACTGTTTTTTTGAACAGTAAGCTATATTTTTAAGTATAAACCTAAAAAGAAAAAGCTGAAGGCATGCTGAGTTTCTTCTGAGCATGTTCATCTGTAGATGGCCATTCATTTCATCTGGTGAAAGAGTTCCTTGTATCTTTCAGTGACAAACTAAGTAAAGGATTCTTCTGAGATTTTAATGTAGAGACATCAGCAGATTTTATCTCATGTTTTTTGAGCAGAAAATAGCCAAGAAGAAAATGCCTTCAAAAGTCTTCACACACGTGAAAGGCCATACTTGACAACTTAACTGTTTTGCCTCTGTGCCTTGAATTCTTTTTGGGATTTGATTTCATTAAACATAAATATTTTGTAAAGATGATAATTCCCTTTGCAGCCTGAGTAATGCACATTTATTAGCATTTGAATCTAGGACACTGAGTTAGATTTTTGGCAGTGGGATTTATGAAACAATTTGCAGTATGGTTTTTACCATCAGGCAGATTTCCTGAATCAAATTCTTCTTCTTGACCTGACTTCCTATGAGACTTTCATGGCATAAAGTTCCCATCTCATGTACATGACAGCTACAATAGAAAGAATATTTTAGTGTATGGTTCAGGCTGCTCAGCATTCTTTTTATTTTTCTAAAGCTATCCAAAATTCTGTTAAGACTTCAAGGAATGGTTTTTAGAAAATATTCAGACTTCAATGTGAACAGAATTAACTGGGTGCAGGCTGCTTCTTGCAAATATTTATCTGAATCTCTAAGTGAAATGTAAAATGCATTTTACCCACTGAAAGGGTCTGCAGTTAGAACTAGTCACAGGGGTGCAATATCTCACATTTTCATTTTCTCACTTAGTGCAGTATTTCTTGTACTATGACTTGCATTATTTAACCTCTAGAGTCTTGTTCCAACTAGGCATTCAGGCTCCCTCAGAAATTGGCAAGGAGAAGTCAATATTCAGCAAATGCAGTCCCAAAAAGATTGGACTACTCTTCCTTTGAAGAGTAGGGTCCCTTTGAGGGTCCCTGACTTTCTTTTCTGGCTACAAAGAGCACTTGGATGACATGCATGATTCTTAAGGAATTTTAATGCTAACAGCCAAATGCTTAATTATGCACACACAGGTCTCAGGAATCCCATTCCCTTAATCCATTTTTATAACCTTTTTATCCCTCATCCAGGTTGCCCACTTCAGCAATAGTTGAAGGATGGAGAGGTTAGAAGTCACTTCATTTTCTACTGCATGCAGATATTGAATTATTTTTTTCACAGTCAAAAGTGTTCTGTAGGAAGAGTTCTGGGAACTAATTTGTAGTATTAGTCTGGAAAATTGTAATCTGCCCTGCACAAGGTAGAACAGGTCATTCTCATTAGAGGTGATATTTGTGCATTAAGCTCTTTATAGTTCTCACTCTGTAATTGGGCCCCTCAAAAGGAAATATAAAATAATATTATTTCAGCAATGAAAACATTTGTATATTAATTCAATATCCTTTAGCTTTATGTTGCTTAATTTCTTATTGTAAATGCATGGAAAGAAAAGCAGCAGTTCTAATAAAAGAAATGAAAGGAAATAAAAGTTGCAGCTCTTCAGCCCAAGGGGTACTGTGTGCCCTTCTGCTGTGTGAGAAGGTAGAGTCTGATGGAGTGTAACACAAGCCCCTCCTCAGACCACTTACTGTGGCTTCTAATTTTGTTGCTGTAACTACTGCAGAAAGTCAAGAGAGATAGAAGTAGGTGTGACATCAAAGACAATAATTTGTGTTACACATTATGACTACTACTCTCTAATGACTGTACAGAGAGTCAGGCTCTGGCAGGCTTAATAGCTTAATTTTCCCCAATTAGAATACAGTGATTGTGAGACATCTATTTCAAAACCATTTGTCAGGGTAATTGATTCAGTCTGATTAACTTTATTTTGTGGATATATAAGCTAAGCCAAACAGGTAGGGAGATTTCCAGACCAAATAAAGGAGCAGCAGGTCGAGCTCACTTGCCTGAACCCACCCAAGGAGAGCAGTGCTGTGGAAGTCATGGAGTGACTTGCCCAAACTCACCATTAATTGCAGAAGAATGGAGCTGTGCTCCGGAAATCTTTTCCCCTGGCATTTCTGTATTTACCCAGTGAAAACCCTTCTTCTGAATAGAAATTTGACCTGGATATTGGAAAGAAAATATCCATTTAAAATATTACTTTAAAAATTATTATAAGTGAATATTGTTTGATATTTTGCTAACTACCATATAATTTAAAAAGGGAGCTATTTAAAAATACTGTTGACTGATATTTGATGAACAAATTGAATGAGTGCATAATAGTTCTTCCTGTTCCATCTCAGTTTTTCTTATGGATGACAAGCATGCTTTGAAAATATTCTCTGCCACAAAAGAGCTTAATTTCTCTTTTCACATAAACTGTTTTAAAAATAGGCCCACCAAAAGAATTGGGTCCACCAAACCAACACAGAAGTGGTGAGAAAGGGATAGAAGTCTGAAGTAATTTCCACAAGGCAGAGTTTATTCTTCAGCTGCATTGTTAGACCTCAACAAATTTTTTCAGGAAGTCCTGTCCTCTCAGTGGGCATAATTTTATGAATATATCTGAAAATACATCTCTTTGGTTGAAATGAAAAATAGGAGGTTTACTTAAGTATTATAGTTTACAGAGTGGAAGGCAAAACCATACAAGTATACATCTGCTCACTCACATGAAAAGCAAGATGAGAAATTTTTGAAATATAAGAAAGGCACACATTTGCAGCCTGGATATTGGCTGTCCAAATAACAATGGACTAAACCTACCTGTTCTTTGGTTTTCTTTCTGTGAGATCCAAAAGTACAGCCCAGACTTAAAGTATTTTGGAGACCTAAATTTTTTCTTTCCCTCACTGACATTTTTTCTTATTCCTGCTGAGACACTGATCTCACATTGGCAATGATCCACCCTGTGTTTCTGCCTCACACAGCAGCAGTCAGGCACAATTCTTGCCTTTTACTGAGTCTGCAGTCCTTTCACTGTGAGCACAGCCTTGAGAACAAGCACTTGGAGCAAAGGCAGTGCCATGCAAGGGTAGGAAGATGAGATGGTGCAAACACCACTCATGGACCAGTTCTAGAGGCAAAGATCCCCTTCTCAGACCCTGGGTATTTGCCTATCCAGAAATGTTTCAGAGTTACAGATCATTGCCATTGTAAGAGTGAAAGTCAGCCAAAGATCACCCCCAGGCCAGAGGAATAGAATAATTCAGCACATGGGGTTGGGTGGGCACTGTACAGTAGTCACTCCACATCTCTGTACTGCCATGCAGAGTATTAAAATGCAGAGCATTAAAAACATGCTTGGGAATAAAACCTATGATCATCACCACCATCAGTTTAGCTGCATCACAACTAGACATCTAGGACAAAGCAAAAAAAAGCAAAAATAACAATAAGCTGGAAGTGGTCTGTAGAGTAGGTAGTGATCCACCAAAGGCTCTGGATCCCTACATTATTTTTTGTTTAACTGTCAGGAAATTGTTGCACAACACAAGAAATATAAGTTTCCATTCTTCAGTCCCCATTAGGTTAGGGAAGTTTCAATCACAAAAACCCTCTAACCATTTTATCCTGAGACTGCTTCAGGGAATGGCAAAGCTCATCAGCAATTATTTGATTATTCACACATGAGGATCATTTTTTTGCTTTGTAGGTAAAGAAATAACTAACATGATGATTTGCTCACTCATTTGGACTGTTAAATTCAGCCCTAAAGCAAGCAAGTAAATAATATTCATCAGCAAAATCACTGCTAGATGTCTCAAGTCTAAGTGTGTTATATTATCACTTTTCCAGGGGGGTTGTTACAAGATTTTTAATATTTTCTCAGAGTCTGGATTTGAGTAATGATTAACTAAACTAAGAGCTGTGTTTCAGCAACTTGATTTTAATTTTTGGGCAACCTTTGAGGGACATGAAAAAAAAAAAGACATCCTTATCAGTGGTACCATTTTGGTTTCTAGACCTAAAAGAGCAGCTACTTCATTCAATGAAATGCATGCACACAATCCATATATGTTTTCAAAACACTGTCCATCAGGCAAAACTATGAAAGAACCATTTCTTTTCATTGAGATCTTTAGGTATCATTACCTCTCCCAAGTTAGTTTAAGAATATACAAAATCTTGGAGTATACATGTAGAAGATAGCTGGCACAGGGCATGATGCACCAGTGAGTAACATACCCTAAGAGGATTTATATTGCAAAATAGTTGGTGTGATGAGTCAGAGATTTAAGGAGAACAGAATACTTTGGCCTTTGTTCTGGTTGATGGACCAGATGTCTGCATGCAGGTGGAGCACTGCAGAGGCTGCAGATGAACCTTCAGGTTCAGTTTATACCACAGGAGGCCCATCCACCCTATGATAGAGAACCACCCTGTGATGTGACCCAGGACACAGTAAGTGGGGACAAAGAGGAGCTTTGCTTCGAAGGCACTTTGCAGTTTCAGACTAAGACATTAATGTTTGCTCCCATATTGCCATTTATTGCATTAACAATTCTCTAAATCAGAGGTTTGGCAAAGACATGTAAATTTGACAAAAATATTTAGCTAATTAAGCACGTGAAATTCATTACTGAATCTGAAAAAATAACTATAGTTCATCTTAATTACATCCAGTGTTTTTACTGAAGACCAAATCCTAAAGCCTTCTTTAAATAATTGAAGCTATGTTCTGCAGAATGAACTCTGTTGCTAAATATGTGTAAGGTTTACTAATATTCAGATTCCAAGAAAAAAAGAAAAAAACCCCAAATGCTACTTTGTATTATTTGTAAACTTTATTTGTATTATTTGTAGACTTATCTAATCTGCATATTAATATAGACTCTAGAAATTATTTCCTTATTTCAGAAAATTCAGGTAATGAGACATGTGGCCAATTTCATTTTTCCCAATACCAGAGGAAGAAAACTCTATGTTCTGTAGGGAGATAGAACATAGTAAATAAAGGTAGTATGTAATGTATCTAGAAATGTAATCTTATCCCCTAAAGAGTTGCAGCTGAGCCAATTATTAAGGATTAGGAGCAGGCCTGATGTTAACAGGCCACAGATGTAGCCAATAAGAAGAGTGTTATAAAAGAGTGGAGTGGTTGGTTGAGGGGAACTGGAGTCACTTGGCTGCTGTGAGGACAAGGAAGAGTCAGTGCCTCGAGGAGCTGCCTACAAGAAACATCAAGGAGGTGTGAAACTCCAGCAATATGGAACCCTTGCAATGTAATGACAATAGAACTCTTGCACTATAATGGCAACATGTTCAATTTTTGTTTTGATTTGTGTTTTTAAAAACCCAGAGCTGCAGATCTTGCTGAAACCAGCGGTAGCAAAGATTTGATGTAAATTAGGATCTTAATTCTCTTTAAAACAAATCATCTATGTTGTGTTACTCACGCAAGTCCCTGAAGCAGGATTTGCTGTGCAGCACGTGGTGGAAGAGCTCACACAAAGGCTGCTCCACGGGAGGCACGTTTTGGCAGGTGCACTCTGTGAGCAGCATCGTGCCCCAGATGCTGACAAAGGCTGCTTTGCAATCGGTGGTGGCAGAACAGGGCACGTCACGCTTGAGCAAGGTTTCGAGACAAGCTTCGTCATTATAACATTTTTTTGTCACATGTCTCCAACACTTTGACTGAAAAGTTGAGTATTTTTTCCTGGTGGGGGGAAAAAAAAAAAAAAGAAAAACAAAAGAAGTGTACAATGGCACTTTAACAAATGTGACTTCGTAAAAAGACATTTAATGAACACCACTAAAGAGAGTGTATTTCCAAGGTACCACTTAAGCCTTAAAAATTGCAATATTCGCTGATAGCTGATATAAATTCTGCTCAGATTTTGAGAAAAAGCAGCAGCACTTCTAATCAGCTCCTGCTTCCCCGAGTCCAGGAAACACAGTGTGAATTCCAACAGTCTCAGATACTCAGAGAAGAAATGTGAATACAGGAATTAGACCCGTCATCCCAATGAAACCACACCATGTGCTGTTCTAATGGATCCATTTTTGAGCAGTGTGAAGGAAGACTAAACATTCAACTTATTTAGCATTAAATAATCTACATCCAATGTCAACTCCTTGGCCCCCCAAATGTTAACACAATATAAAATGTCAGGAAAAAGCACAGTGAACTTAAAGATAAATTGATAGTAGAGATAAATTACAGGAAGAATTAACTTGTTACCCAGTTCAGTAATCTCAAATTATTTCCATTTATTTGCTGTTGGGATGGAATAAAATTGGCTTTTAATGCACTCTATATGACAATAGAAAATATCCATTATAAATTAACTAAAAATATGTAGATAAATGTTGAAAACAAATTTATAATAATAAATTTTAGGGGATGATAAAGGTAAAGTCTAGTATATAGTACCTTAATCTATTAAAATATTCTTCCTTAATCATCTATGTTATAACATATAATAATATGTATGTTATATATGTTATTAATTTGTTATATATGTTAATAACATATATGTTATATATGTTATTAATTTGCTGTTGATATTGTGTAGTAGCTGCAGGCATGTCACATGGAAAAGCATGGACTGTTGCAATACTGGGTAGAAAATTTTTGTAAATACTTTTATTACACAAGCAAGGATCTCAAAGCAGATGCCACCTCTGTTCTAATGGAATTATTTTCATTCACCTCCTGATTTATGGATGTGACTAGCTGTAATTCACAGACTAATTTTGCTAATTATATGCATTTATTGTCAGTGCCAGGAAACATTAATGTTCCCAAAATGATGGGGAATTCAGCCATAATGATATTACATGTCTATACATGTACAGACATACATTTATAGCCCTTTGGCTGTTCTCACTGACATCAATCTGAATAATCTGCACAAAACCAAAACCATCTCTTGGCCTCCTGGTTTATTGACTGAAGGTTAATTTCAGCACAGCTTTGAGATAAAATTCAACTCTAACCCACAAGGTGACCACACTGAAAAACAAAGTGGGCCACTTGACTGTCCTTAAAAGGAGGCAATTAGGTAGAAATACAAATATGGGTAATCCTGTTGCATGTTTTAACAATATAAAATGAAATGTTGGAAAGGCATTATCCTTCATGAGTTTGGTGGTCTATGCATGTTTCAGGCCAGATTTTTGAAAGTTTTTGCAAGTATCCTTGAGATGAAGAGAATGAGATAAAAGATTTTTGAACAGGCCAAGCTGGTTGCGTGGCTGTTGGGTACAAAGGGTCAGACTCTGCCCTTGAAAGGTAATTACTTTTACCAAACAAACTTTGTCTGGTCTGCTGCACGACTTGGGCAAACTGCTGGAGGGCAAAGGTGCAGACAGGCAGGTGTTATCTGAAGAAAGGGGTAATGAAAATATGAAATAGCATAGTTTGTCCAGCAGAAATGGTGTTAAGTGTCATGATACAGGCAGAAGAAAAGCATGCATTAGATTCCAAACCTTTCTGAAAATTTATCACTTCAGTTTACTTGTGGGATTACTTCAGGAATTACCACAGTTGATCCAAACATCTGTGATGATGTCAAACACAGCAGATACACTGCAGAAAATAATTTTGTTATGGCTGGGATATATAGAGTATAATAAAAACGGTTTGACAAAACCATTATTAAAAAGCACCTTAGTGGGCAAAATACTTCTACTCACCTGCACAATTCATTCTCTTCACACATCTGGATTACATTCAGACATGATGGGGGTGGAACTACAGTAACTGCACAGGGCTTGCCATGGAGAAGTTCTTTGGCTCTGTGGCAGGATTCATCATGCTGGATGCAGTCACAAAATATCATCATTTGGGCAACTTCAAAAGGCATGTTTCCATAGAAGAACCTTATGGCTGCTTGACATCCTTCCACATTGCACTTCTTATTTACTGAGCACAGTTTTAGGTACAGGGACAGCTGTTTGTTACACACTTCATCTTCAACACACTCCCTGTTCACATCCAAACAGCTCCTGTTTGTTGTGTGTGCTAAAACCAATAACAGCTTTTAAAATAAAATCTCAAGAAAATTTTTCTCAAGTGATGAGTGGTAGGTGTCCTGCCTACATAATTCCAGTAAATCAAGCTTGATTCCCAAAACTGTGATCCAGGTCCTCCTTCTTTCTTGCTTCTTTTAAGCCTACTGATTAACTTCATACTTCTTTCTTGCTCTGCTTGCACTGCTCACAAGCAACCCTCCTGAAACAGGTGAGATCTCCAGTGTGCAGTCCTATGCTCAAGTAATGAAGAGGATATAAATGGCCTTTTTGTGCTTTTAACATCAGTTTAGGTATTTTGAGACTGAAATAAACCTTCCAAAGATATCTAGAAAAATCTAGACCCTAAAATGCTTATGGGGTAAGATTTGCCTCTGTAAGTTTGGCAGAATCATGGTTGTTACCTGATTTCCTTTTACATTACTGGATTTTTGGGTTCTTCTCTACCCAGTACCTTAACTAAAGATATGTCTGGTCTTTTAACTCCCTGCTCATCCATTTCAATGAAAAGTATTAATTTTAATCTGAAGGAATGTTGTACACTGTCTGAAAATTGAGCTAAAATTATTTATTAGGATTTATAACTAAATTCAGACTTACCTTGTTTGGAGAGAGCAGATAAACCCCATTGTAATTTTGTTTCCATACTAATATTGTCTAGAAGAAAAAGATACAGGTACAGGCATAAATTGTAAATATATCTTAGCCTTTTAACTTTAAAGTATTGGCTGCCTTGCTGGCATAGCACCAGGAATAAAAATAAATAAGAATAAAACAAATTAATTTGACCAAATAAAACCCACTAACAAATTCTGAATTCACTATTACATATATTCATAAGTTTTGGGGTCAAAGCACAGTTTATCAAAGGCTGCTCCTAGCATTTTTTACATATTTAAAGATCCTGTGGACTCAGTAAGAGTTTTGTAGAGCTTCTCAGTGCATTATAAAGTCAGATTTCTTGTAAATATTTAAAAACCAGGGGCCTTAATGTGTTTATCAATGGACCAGTTTTCAAGTTCAACTGACTGCTTGTCATGACCTAAAGTCAAGGCTAGCAGACAATTCTTGCTATTAGTAAATTATTTTTGTTGGTCTTGTACTGCTTCTAGTTATAGCGAAAAACTGAAATTGACTGATTTAGATCAGGTTGTATCAAATTAACTCATTGAAGAACAACAGTATTTGCACTCAGACCATCATATCGTAACAGATTCTGAATTTATTTGTAAATAAACCTCCTAAAATGGACATATTTCCAAATTTGAATTGCAAATGGGCAAAAATCCCTTTTTGTAGACTGTGGACACTACTGCTATGTAGAAAGCCTTAGGCTGCTGGAAGAGCACTAACTTGTGTCGGTGACCAGATTTTTCTCACCATCAAGATCAGCATTGTAGTCGTCATCGCTGCCATCACTGTCGCCAGCTCCCGAGGCCTGGCTCTCCTGCGAGTGCCGTAAGCAAGCGTTGTTGGATATTCCCTTCTGGATTTTGATGCATCTGGCCCGCTGCGGCTCTGGGCAGGTGCACCTTCCCAGGGGCGTTGTCCTCAGCTCTCTCCAGGCCAGCAGGCACCTGGCGGGCCGGCGGGAGCTGCAGGTGCCCGCGGGTGCCCGGCAGTGCCGCTGGAAGCTCCGGTGCGCGGCCCAGCAGCGCGGCTGCCCCCGGCACAGCCGCCTCGCCACGCCGCAGCTCCCCGGATCCTCAGGGCTCCTGGGGGGCCCGACACCCAGCTCGGGGCCCGACCCCGAGGGAGACTCCAAATAGTCTGCAGAAATAGGTACAAACAGTCAAAAATCAAATGGAGGATGGGTCACCATCACAGCACAAAAACTCGGGAAAAGGGTGCTTGTCTGAATGTATTACAGCGAGTGAAACAGCCCTAGCTTAATTCTGAGCTGTGTGCAAACACATAGTAATTCCAGTCTTACAAACTTCCTCGTGTTTACTGTGTGCTGTTAGCTGTATAGTACAGTCCACTCTAACAGTTCAGCAGTAAAACAATAGTAAAAAATCCTCACTAAAATTACTGTATAAAGAGTTTAACTTCTCATAATTTTAACCACCTACAGCTTGGACATATAATGGATTATCATCTTAAGCAAATGCATCATTTTTAAAGAGAGAATGACAACTCCAGAAGATGGTTGATTCATTACCTAAAATAGCAATTGAAGTTAGACAGGGAGAATTACTCCTGGAGGTGCCTAGCAACACCATATGCTGTCCCTTGTAGGTAAACTCAACACTACTGTAAGTCTATCCAAACTTGTTTCTATAGTGGTGAGAAATGTAATGTCAATTGTCAAAAAAAAAATATAGCATTATATCATTTTGCTAGAAGCAAAAGCAACTTTTTTCCAATGACAGCAACATTAGGCTTCAGATATCCATCCTTCTTGTTTGAGGCAAGGAGTTTGGGGCAGATCAGGATGTTACTATTCCATCTGCAATAAAGCCACATAGTCTAGTACTATATGAATGTCCAGTCAAGTACTATGATGAATGCTGTGTGAGGCCAGCAGGGTGTGATGGATCAGCGCCAGGAATCACTTTGAAACTCACTTTGCAGACTCTCATTCACTGGCTGATTTTATCTCCTGTGTCAGCTTTGCTAATCATTATGCCAGCAGACTTTGAACCAGAAACTGCAACTTCTTCATGTACTAAGCAATTCTCAATTACAGAGATAGACTTTCTGCAGGGATAGGGGTTCTCAGAAAAATAAAAATAAATTGAGGGGAGCTTGGCTCATTGATTACAATAATATTTTTAAAAGATGCACTCTGAATATTATGTACAGCTTTATGCAGGTGGTGACTATGTTTTACACATACAGTAACCTCTCCTAGATGTAGTGAAGGTCCTCGTGCAACACAGTGTGACACAACTGCACCCCTGTGCATCCCCATGCACTCATCCTCCCATTCAGAAGCTACTGAAAGTGGCTATATGCACAACCTAGATCCAGTGGCTCTTAAATTTCCCTGGGCATTGAGTAGCCCTCAACACACACTGTGTATTCACTCTTGCTTTCCAGTGGATTCAACAAAAGTTTTAGAAGTCGTTTGGATTTCTCACATGCATTTCATTGCTTTTGTTTGTGGCATTTCTTTCATATGCATGATGGAGCATGAATATCAAAGAAAAGACAAGACTAATTTTGGGGGGCATTTATCACACTTGAGAATATGCAAAGAAAGTCGAATCCACTTAAAATGGTGGTTGCAAAATTACTCGGTTTGGTCTTCATAATTACAACTTCATGTTCAGTTACCTTTGTTGATGCTGCACAGTTCCCCAAGCAAAGTTGTGATGCTACAGATATCGTCTGTAGTGCAGACACAGTTTCTAAATTCTGGGTATTCATCAGCCAGGACCTGGATTATTCTATTACATCCAACACTGTCTTCTGCCTTGCATCTATTACCTAGAACTCACCATTAAAATTATAATTTCATTAATGCTTATGAATGCTTAAGGGATATGGTTACATAAAACAATTCAATTGAAAAACAAAAATATTATGCTTTGCCAAGAGAAGACAGTTACTCTTATTTTACAAATTTTAAATAATATACAAAGTCATATAATAAAGCTGTGGGTACAATATTGACTTCTTTTATTTGATCCAATCCATCGCCAGAAAATCTTCTCTCAAAGTACATAAAACCTTAAACTCACATCTTTTATTTTAGGCAGATCAAGCACTGAGACCAAACTAAAAAGGTGCCTAGGCGTGGAAGGGGCACAGCCTGAACTGAGAGACTTATCTTGGTCCTGTGTAGCAGAAATGAGGTGCCTGGTACAGGAACACAGAGTGCAGGCTTGAGGCATCAGTGTGTGATGGAGTGAGAGACAGGACACAGAGGGCAAAGGCAGCCCCATGATAATGGTGATGAGAACCCCAGGCTGAGGAGATGCTTGCTCTTCTCTCTCTCATTTGAGGATGGTGCAAGCCTAAAAATGCCATTTGGATATTCCCTTGAACCCCTGCCCCACAGAACAACTTCACTGCCTAAGTTTAAGAATGACAACAAATTTAAAGCAGCCCAAGAATAGTCTGATTTTTAGGATTTTTAGAATAAAAATGAGGGAGAAGTTAACATTAAAAAAAAAGGTGCAGAAACCTTAGTTTGCTGGCCTAGTTTCAAGTCTATTTGCATGTGCACTTGGACTCAATGGTAAAGACACACAGGATGTCAGGTCATATTTTCCACGTATGTGTGGTGAAAATAAAGAACATGTACTAGTTTGTGGTACAAAGGTAAATCAATCAACCATCTACTTTATGAGCTGAAAGCTTTTAAAAAAATATTATTGTTATGATGATAGTGGGATTGTGTGCATCCTCAGCAAATTTGCTGATGGCACCAAGCTGTGTGGTGCAGTTGGCACGTTGGAGGGAAGGGATGCCCCTGGAGGGACCCTGGCAGGCCTGAGAAGTGGGACAATGCAAACCTTAGGATGTTCAATGAAGCAAAGGGCAAGGTCCTGCACCTGGGTCATGGCAATCCCAGACACACCTGCAGGCTGGGCAGAGAAGGGATTGAGAGCAACCCTGCAGAATGAGACTTGGGTGCAAAGGTGGATGAAAAGCCCATCATGAGCTGACAGTGAGTGCTCACTCAAAGCCAAGTGTGCCCTGGGCTGCATCAAAAGCCAGCATGTGGGAGGAGGTGATTCTACACCTGTACTCTGCTCCCATGAGACCCCAGCTGGAGTGCTGCATCCAGCTCTGTGTCCTCAGCATAAGAAGGACACGGGACTGTGGGAGCAAGTCCAGACAAGGGCCAGGAAGTTGATAACAGCACTGGAGCTCTTCCCCTACAAGGAACAGCTGAGAAAGCTGGGCCTGGAGAAGAGAAGGTTGTGTGGAGACCTCACAACCTTCAGTATCTGAAGGGGCCTAAGGGAAGCCAGAGAGGGACTCTTTGTCAGGAACTGTAGTGATGGAACAAGGAGTAATGGGTACAAATTGAAAGAAGAGAAATTTAGGTTAGATTTTAGGAAGAAATTTTTTACTGTGAGGATGGTGAGACATCAGAAGAGGTTGCCCGGGGAGGCTGTAAATGCCCATCCCTGGCAATGTTCAAAGCCAGTTTGGTAAGGCCTTGAGCAACCTGGTCTAGTGGGAGGTGTCCCTGCCCATGGCAGGGGGGACTGGGGCTAGATGATCTCTAAGGTCCCCTCAATCCTTATCATGATATGATTATATGATTTATTATTGCTTAAGAAAGTTACACATTACTTAAGAATGTTACAAGTGAAGCAATTTAATTTGATTTAGATAAGTTTTGTTTTGTGAAAGCCATGATTTACCTTGTCAAAACAGGTATGTGGATCCCCAAACCAGCACATTTGCTCTCTTTACCTCATAGATATTAAATGTCTCACAATATGTAAGAGAAGCAGTCTGTGGCTCACGAGATCCAGCCAGGTCACAGGGCAGCATGAGGGCTGGTTTCTGTCTCCTGAGCACACAGGCTGATGTCTCTGCCCTGCAAATGGTGCTGCCTGCTTCCTGCCTGGCTGCTCCCCACAGGTGTGGGGCAGCAAAGACTCTGCACTCAGTAAAACTGCAAGTGACAAGAAGTTCTCTGTCACCAGCACCACGGGCAAGCTTTGATGTGAGCACGTCTTTAAAATCACTTATATGTTGCTGACACAAATGGCAGTGGAAGGCAGTGGAGGCAAAGCTCTGCAGGAGGAAACAGTGCATTTTGCCAGTGCCTGAAGTGATGAGAATCAGCTATTCCTGACTTCACATCCCTGCCCTGATCCCCCTTTTTACCAAGTGTCTGCATTGCCCTTTCTCCAGCTGCTGACTAAGGAGGGTTTGGGGGATATATCAAATAATACACTGCCAGTGGGGAATGTCCCAGGCCAGCAAGAGCTGCAGGTCCCAGCCTCTGCTCCCACTCCACCTCTTCCATCAGCAAAGAAAGAGGTGATGGTGGCTGGGGTTGCCTGTATCTCTCCAACCCCATCTTCAAATTTCCTTCTGCTTTTTCAGAAGTAGATCATGACCCCAGACCCTTAGCACGCACAGTTCCACAAGTCAAGGAACTCAGGAGATTTATTGAAGGTCACAGACATAGGATACTTCCTGACCATAAAAACAGGATGGAAAGGATGCAGTGACATGGCCCACGAAGATGAGTGTGTGGATATTCTACTCTGCATTTTATCAACTAAGAAAGGGAGAATAAAAGAATTTCAGGAAAATATATTCCAGTAGAAAGACAGCAATAAAGATCAAGGAGGGGCTGGTGTAAAAATTAGCTTATTCACAATATTTGTGACTGTCTTTTTCAAGGTCCAGATCACACCCCAAGGGTGAAGGTGAGTAGAACTAGAAGAACGAACCCCCGTGCCCCAGTGCATTTTGCACAGCACCCCAGCCTCACTCAGCTCCCCTGTTTTCATGGCACTGACCAGTCGTGGCCAGGAGCTGGGGCTGAGTTCAGTGCCCCTGTGCTGTGATCTCACTGTGCTGAGTCAGCACCCGGCAGCTGGGGCTGGGGAGAGGCTGCGGGGCCACCAACACGCAAAGGGCACGGACACAAGCAGGGAGTACATCAGATTTATGGGGCTCCCTTGCATGACTTCTAAAAAACTGTGTAGAAATAACTTATTATCAGTATTGCTCTGTTTGTACATGGTATTGATTCAGCTGTGATTAGCAGCAGAAAATATTTTATTACTGGTTTTCAATTATTGTTGCTTTACCAGGGATTAGTTCTAGGTAATATATTTTATCTTATACATATGCTTCTAAGGCATTTAAGAAAAAAAATGCTCTCTCAACCTAATGTTTGGCAGCCATTATTCATAATTTGATTTATTTATAGGTGCACAATTCATGTACACAGGACCACAGATAGAGGCATGGCACAGTAGAAGCTGACACTCCCAGGGTGATAATCTCTGCTTTTGCTTAATCAGCTCTTCAGTCATCTCAGTGGGAATTGAATTTGAAGACTGCAGGGGAAAGTGTGAGGTTTTCCTCTCTTGCACTGGTGAGACCACAGTTTGAATAGATCTCCAGAGTTCCTTCCAACCTCAATGAGTCTGCTGTTCTAGGAAAATTAAACTCATACAGATCTAATTCAAAATGTGATTCCTTAAAATGAAAGTGATTTCAGTTGGTTTTTGTTTTTAAAACCTTTCCTGTTTCCCATTCAAAAAAATAAAGAAAATTTATACTTATGGTTAAATCAGTGTCCAGAAATGTCTTTTTTTTTTTACATTGAAACAACAGAAGGAAAACAAACAAATAACCAATCCCACAAATACACCATAAAAACCCAAACCTAAAAATCTTCATTCAGCAGTGCTGAAACTCTTTTGATCTTTTCAAAATGAAAAATCTTTTTTCATCAAAATTTAATATTTCTATATTTTCTATCCTGACTCTGTTTTTTCTTTCCACCACATTTTGGCCACAGAGGTGAAAGAAGGATTGGACCCTGAAGATTATAAACTGAGACTCTTGAAATGCTGCTGGATAGTGGGGAAGAAGTGATGGAAAATTTGACAGGAAAAGGAGTGACTTAGGCAGTAGTTTGGAGAGTGTTCCCAGACCTGCACCAAAGAGCAAAAGATGCAGGTTCTGATAATGTACACATTTAACTTTGAGGTTACAGTCTGATGGACTGAGTTATGGAACCCGTACCCCAAAGGAGTTTCATTATAATTTGTAGTTAGGTTTTCCACAAAGAAACTAACAAAACAAGTATTTACCCCATTGTCTATTGCCTCCAAGTAACATGTTTGTGCTCAAAGGACATTTTCCTTTCCTGCAGCATGAAGTTTCTAGACTTGCACATGACAGTCAGTGTATTTTACTCTTACTGAAGATGCTGCTGGTGGGTTTTCTATCACTGTTTCTGTGGGCTGTCTGAGAGGTACCACCAGCTGTCTGAATGGATTCACATGCTCTAGGATCATGGTACTAATAAGCACATTTAGTATAGTTTGTCCTAGACCCAACACAATATCTGGGTGCTCTGCAATGCTGGAGAGTCCTTGCCAAAAGCTATTGTCCTAAGGAAATACACAGATGCAAATCCAAACAAGCAGTCACAAGAATGAGTATTTCTGGAAGATTTCTCTGGCCCAGTTACAAATATCTTTAATATCAGTGAATAAGTACATAGGATAATAAGAAAGAGAAATTTCATATTATGGGACAATGTCATACATCCAAAGGGGGGCCACAGAAGCAATCATGTTTGCCCATTTCATCTGGCTGCAGGGTACCAAGATTAACAGGCTACAGCACAAATATATATCTTTGTGGCAAGTAGTCCTGGTGCTAATGTGTTTGTGAATGATGTGAGAGACATAAATTCAGCTTGTTCTGTTTTGGTCCTAGAGAGCTCATCTTTAGGGCACTTGAGCCAGAAAGTACTGCATATTCCAATTTATTTTTTTTCTAAACAGCAGCCATATCTTTTGAAACTGTTTCATTTCACATAAAATATTCAAGAGATCAATAAAAAATGAGCTGAAGCCCAGCTGCTTTGGGAACTGTTGTAACTGTTGTTATATTATCATATACTTTTAATTTACTTCATCCGTTCAGACATTTTATGCAAAGTAGATAAGTATCTGGAAAGGGACACACTAAGAAAGAACCCAAAGAGAATTTTCTACTCTAATTATTTCAAATATTGTCTTGTGACTTGGGACATTTGGAACATCAAATACATGCAACAGATCAGACAGAGGCATTCATTCAGGTAGCTCATACTAGAGGTGAATGTTTTATCTGTTTCTTATTCTATACAATAATTAAAAATTACTCTAAGTAACTACCACATTGTTTTGGGTATTGTGTTATATTATAGAACCACAGAATTGTTTAGATTGGAAGGGACCTTCAACCCCTCTGCCATGGGCAGGGATGTGTTCCACTGGAACAGGTTCCTCAAAGCCCCGTCCAACCTGGCCTTGGACACTGCCAGGGAGGGGCAGATCAACTCCTGCAAATTGTGTAAAACAAAGCTGGAACTTCTTCCCCAGTTGCACACAGGCTTTATTTAACAGGATCCCACAGAAGCCTAATTTCTGCTGAATTCAGACTTCTTGAGTTGGTTCAGGCTCTGAGTTTGTTCCTAGTGCAGAAATTTCACCCATCACTTTCTTGAAGAGACAGTGTGACTGTTACTAAAAGTAGCGTTGGCCATTGCAAAGGATTTCAGAATCTGACTGTCTTCTGCCCTAATTTTTCTCTTTGAGATTTCACGGACTTCATTTAGTTACCCAGCAATATTGTAATAAACTATGAACATGCAATTGCATATAGCAATTCAAAATCAAGGTGCGTACACCATACAGAATTACCTGAAATATTGCAGGCATCTTCGACCACATTCCAGACACTCTCACATCCATTTCCAGCATTAATACATTGCTCCCTCAAGTGCAGACAGTCAGTAGTCTGGACAGTAGATATACATGTGAAGTAAATGAATAACACTGTAAAAACAGAATATAATGACTATTTAAAGCAGTAGATACTGTACTGACCCTTTTCATTTAAACACAGATTTTAAAAATATAATTTACTATGGTTTTTTCTATAGATTCAAGTTTGCTATCAAATTAAATTTTAGCAGAACAAAGTTTTCCTCCATTTTGTAACTGGAAAATTAAATTTAAATGTTCAAAGTTTCAGTGTGGCATATTTTGCATTGGTTTTGCCCCAGTATTATAACAGTAACCATAGTTATATATGACATTGATGCATGGATATATAGAAATTGTTGCAGTTCTGAGCTCCATAATAAATTACAGAAAGGAAGACAGTATAAAATTCAGAATAAACAGTACTTTATTCACATGAAATCTCACCAAACAAAGCTGTTTAGGAATTCCTATGAATAGAGTGTGGGAAAGAGATTTGACAACTACAAAACTGTTAAATAATAAATATGATTTTATTTTATAAATACAGTACCCTTCACTCTCTTTTTTTTTATTTCACAGATGCATAATTTCTTGAAAGCAATCTTCACATATATGTTTTCATCTGCTTTCCTGAGTGCATTGAGCCTGCTAATTACATTAAAAAGTTCTGGAGGTTTCAAGGTAAAAAAAATTTTATAGCAGCACAGCCTGTGACTTATCAGTAGAAAATTAAATTGCCTTGTTAAGAAAGGATAAATCAGCTGGGGTTTAGCTCTTTCATTAACATTCCCATGGTAAGGCAACCTCTAATTTGTAATCATGTGTCTTTATTTTCTATAAAATTAAGTTTCAGTCACTGATTTCAGGCCTTATCAAACTACCTGCTGAACACTGATTTCAGGCCTTATCAAACACCTGCTGAACACACATTCTGACAAAATACCTTTCCCCCCCACTGTCATGTTCAGGTAAATTCATGTGGACTTTGAGTGGTTTCCAGCATTGTTTAATCCCTTAAACCTCATTTGCAAGAGGCATGAAATGTTGCTTCAGGATTTGTTCAGCCCCTAGCTGAAGAAATTAACTTTTTTTCAATTATACATTTTAGAATAAGAAATTATATATCAAATATCCCTCTTGATAACCTCAAAGAGCCACTATTGTTTAGAGGTTATGCCATTCCTCTTGGAAATTATTTGCCAGGGGTATAATGCTGCTGCTGTAGGGAACACTTTTCGGACGCGTGTCAATAAATATGAAGCAACATTTAATACATAATAATGGACAGGTACAACAGCAACTAGTGTGCCTGTGAGACAACCAAGAGCAAAGAGGCCACATGTGCTTATTATAGCTGGTGCTAATCCTTGCTCAGTGGTGCATATTCCCCACAGTTCCCTGATCCATGCAGGACTGGTGGTGATTTCCAGCCTCAAACACTCCCAGGCTCTGTCTGTCCATCCGCCTTGAGGACATACTGACAGAAACAGCTCCTACCTCTTGGCCTTGAGAAATGTGCAGCTGGCCCTATCCATAGGACAATTATGGCTTATTATGACAGCATTTTAGTTCTAGGACTGCCTCCAAAAGGTCTTTCTTATTTTGAAATTCCTCACTATTTATTCAGATGACAGAAAAAAAAAAAAAGTTGCCAAATACCTTACAGGGCAAAATGACTGCATATATAAAACAATACAAAATTATAAACCCACATATTTATTAAGAAAAGGTGTTTTGCTGGATGACTGTTTATCTATTTTCTAGGTTCTTACACAACAGAAGGTTTACTCATCTGACTAGGATTCGCATCACAAAGTCTCTGTGCTCTCTTCCTCGTGTTCAGACAGTTTTCAAGGACCAGTGGCTGGGACAGTCAAAACAGGACTGACTGCACAGCCTTCCTGCTACGTTTTAGGGAGTATTTCACACTGCTGCCCTTTTTGAACCTAACTGGAAGCTGGTCCCAAAATAAGAGGGGATGTTTTTGCAAAATGAAGAGGTGAGTAGCATAATCTATGATTTAAGGCCCTTCAGCCGAAGGAAGGGCTTCTTTAGGTCTAATGACCTATTATGGATGGGTCTTTGATTCCTCAGCAGTACAGAGAGGGCACACAGCCAGAAACCTACATGGAACAAACTGTCCCATACGATTTTAGAGTCCAGGACACTGTAGCTTATACAATTTCTTAAACTGACAGATATTACTTTAGTTGCTCTCTCTAATTATTTACTCTAGTGTTTGGAACACTAAGGGATTCTGCATAGAAGAGTTGAGGGTATTTAAGAGTTAGTTTGCAGCTAAAACTTTTAGCAGGATCCATATTGACAAGAAGACACATTTAAATTTCTACAGATGTCTGTATTTTTATGCAAAGGCCTATTGATTTGCTGGGTAGGTGTACAATTCTCTGTTTTCTGTAGAATTTGGTGCCTAAATTTAAAAGAAGGAAAAATAGAAATATTTTAGCACCTTCATTTTGCAGATTGGGAACTGAGGAATGGAAGAATTACATTTCCCAATTCTGCAATCCTAAAATAATGCAAGTAAGTAATAATGAATATTAGGAAGCCAAGCTGTGGTTTCTATCCAATGGCAAGAGCAGTGGGATAACAAGCTGCAAAGGCAAAATGGCAAACTACAGCTGACTATACTTTGAATATAATTGAAAAGTGATAAAAGAGACCTTTATTTTAACAAAACCTAGGGCAGAACTACCTACGGAATACTTTTAACACAGAAATATCAGTTTAGAGTAGTGGGGTGTTAAAGAGAGAAGAGCATGTATATAGTGAGGAGAAAAGGAGAATAACAAAAATTAACATACAACACACTTGTCTCATCATATTCTCCTGTACCAAATCTTTCTGTACCAGCCTTGTTGACTTTCCCCTTTTCTCCACTCAAGCCCAAAGGCAGTGTGAGCAGCCCTGGCAGCACCCTGCGCTCCCCGGCCAGCAGACAAGCGGCTGTTCACCCGGAGCAGGTGTCCCCGGCCAGCAGACAAGCGGCTGTTCGCCCAGAGCGGGTGTCCCCGGCCAGCAGACAAGCGGCTGTTCGCCCGGATCAGGTGTCCCCGGCCAGCAGACAAGCGGCTGTTCGCCCGGAGCAGGTGTCCCCGGCCAGCAGACAAGCGGCTGTTCGCCCGGAGCAGGTGTCCCCGGCCAGCAGACAAGCGGCTGTTCACCCGGAGCAGGTGTCCCCGGCCAGCAGACAAGCGGCTCTTCACCCGGAGCAGGTGTCCCCGCCGCTCCGCTCCTGCTTCCCGCCGCCCTGCCCCAGCCCTGCCGGGGAGCGCTCCCGGGGCCGAGCCAAGCCTGACACCCGCGGGAGCAGGAGCCGTGCCGAGGGACAGAGGGAAGGAAGGGGCGGCCGGTGCTGCCCGCCCGCTGCACTTACCGGGGCCGAGGAGCGCGGCTGTGGCCATGGCGCTGCCACAGGAGCCGAGCGGGGCCACAGGAGCCGGAGCGAGGCCGCAGGAGCCGAGCGGGGCCGCAGGTGCCGGAGCGGGGCCGCAGGAGCCGGAGCGGGGCCACAGGAGCCGGAGCGGGGCCACAGGAGCCGGAGCGGGGCCACAGGAGCCGGAGCGGGGCTGCAGGAGCCGAGCGGGGCCACAGGAGCCGAGCGGAGCAGCAGGAGCCGAGCGGGGCCACAGGCGCTGAGCGGGGCTGCAGGAGCCGGAGCGGGGCCACAGGAGCCGAGCGGGGCTGCAGGAGCCGGAGCGGGGCCACAGGAGCCGAGCGGGGCTGCAGGAGCCGGAGCGGGGCCACAGGAGCCGAGCGGGGCTGCAGGAGCCGGAGCGGGGCCACAGGCGCTGAGCGGGGCTGCAGGAGCCGGAGCGGGGCCACAGGCGCTGAGCGGGGCCGCCCCTTCAGCACCGGCCCGGGGACAGCGCCCGCCGGGCCCGCCCGCCGCTCCGGGCGCTCCGAGCGGGGGCAGCGCTGGCTCCCGCCCGTACAGCGCTACCCCTGCCTCTGCCCCTGCAGCGCTGCCCCTGCCTCTGCCCCTGCAGCTCTGCCCCTGCAGCGCTGCCCCTGCCTCTGCCCCTGCAGCGCTGCCCCTGCCTCTGCCCCTGCAGCGCTGCCCCTGCCTCTGCCCCTGCAGCGCTGCCCCTGCCTCTGCCCCGCAGCGCTGCCCCTGCCTCTGCCCCTGCAGCGCTGTTCCTCTCTCTGCCCCTGCAGCGCTGCCCCTGCCTCTGCCCACCGCCTGCGGCCAGGGCACGGAGTGAAGCTTCCCGCCTCCGGGAGCGGCCTCGGCTGCCCCTGGCACACCCTCTGCGTACATTTCTTCTCTTAACACAAACGCTGAGCCGGACCGCGTCCAGATGACACGCAGCAGTTCTTCGGCAGCTTCCACGGGAGCTGGCACTCCCTCCGCACTTAGTTCTCTCTCATTTGATCTCTAGAGAAATTAACAGAGTAAGTCTTTGGCTGCCGCCTCTAAGCTCCTTGGGAAATGCCTGTTCCTATGTCCTATCACCTTCTGTAAGCACTTTTCAACCCATCTTAGGAGTAAATTTGTTTTCATCTCCCATGTGGAATACAATCTTGATCAGTTAAGGAGAGAGAAGACTTATGGAATATGTTGGATGGCAGACCAGGGGAACAAATAATTAATCTATAGTCTGGTCCCAGATTTGACTATGAGAGTAACCTCAGGTGTTTCACTAAAATACCTCAAAAACCAGTTTGCCGTATAAGTCAGCAACTGACTTGGTACTTAACAATGGAGCAGTCAGCCATAAAGGATGCAATCATACACCTGCTGGCTCAAGTGTGTGTGCTTTTCTTTTGCAGTGGAAGGAGGAGGGAAAAACAGATCCCTGCTGATTTCCCCATGCTGCTCATGAATCTTATTTTCACAATTTTTTTTACTGTATTTGGTCCTTAAATGCCTAAACAAAAAGATGTTATAAAATTTTCAGCTTAGCTATTGGAGAGACAGATATAGCGGTTGAAATCTTGTCCCTGCTGACAAAGCAAAACTTGACCCAAAGTCCAAATTTGGGTTATTTTTCTTAGCTCAGGAAAAATCTATCTTGCCTGTAATTTCTCTTTTTATTTTATTTTACACATATTTTTAGCTAGTTTTTTAAACTGCATTATTTATGTAAGCTCTTAATGACAAAATTACCAAATATTTGTGGGCTTTTTAATTGTTCAATAAATAATATATTACTTCACCCAATATATCCAACAGCCACAGAAAAACCTAATTGTCAAGTAGAAAGAACAGCTTGAAAGATTAATGTAATTTTAGCTGTGAGACAAATTCTAGGTTGGAAAGCTAAATTTGCCTTTGCTTTGAACCACTGTAATATGCAGCAGTAGGTTATGATACGTCATTGAGTGAGGGCTGACTTAAAGCAATGTTTGGTGTATTCTCCATCCTATAAAACACTCTCCAGGTTAATAACACATATCAGTTTTGCTAAAACCAGAGAATGAGATGGTTCTCTCTATTTAGTCCAGAAGAAAAGGAAAAACATTGTGGTTTTGGAGGCAGGGACAGGGAGATATTATCTTGCATTCATTGTGACTGCAAGGCACAAGCTTATCACTACAGTGACAACAGTAAAGGAGAAACAGGTCAGGAAATCAGACCTTCAAGACTGTGAAATATGCTGAGACACAAAGCACCAGAATGATGGTGGCACAAGAACTCATATCTGCAGGAACAAATATGCTGTGATTTAAACCCTATGTTTAATGCTGCTGTGGACAAGCAGAAACAATGGCATGAGAACTCCATTTCTCCATTTATCTCCCTTTCAGTAGTGGAAATATTAGAATAACAAAGCAGCTAGAGGTAGCAAAGCCCAATTATGGCTCAGATTTTAGATAACATTCAGTATTTATATGCTGGATAAGAAATGTTAATTCATTATACACTCTCTTCTCACAGCTATTTCTATCTCCATTGCTGGCTATTGCTCACTATTGGGTTTATTTCTCCTAGTGACAATTTCAATTAAAAAAGGTAATTCTTGAAATTTTAAAAACTAAAGAAATAAAAGAATATTTTCATCAAAAATATTTTTAAATGAAAAATCTTTTCATAAAAGGAACCAGATATTTTTCTTGATAACCATATTTCACCAATATTTAGCTTGATGGCCAGAGTCTCTGGCAAAAATTGGTTAATGCTCTCTAGCTATCTTTAGAATTTCAAATGTGATATATCTGAGTGTATAATTTGTGTCTGAAAGACATGCTGTAGAAATTGTCCAGAGAAAACCCAGAATCATTTGCTAATGAATGTCTCATATTTTATTTATCTTCTCCACAGAAAAAGTACTGCTAAGTTAAAGTTGTGGCTAAAAGAAATTCCTAGAAATGTTGGAACATTTTAATTCTGGAAATAAGAAAAGATGAAAAAGAGAATCAAGATATGCTTTCTCTTACAAAGACAAAATTAAGGCCAGAATCTCCCTTTCTAACACAGCACAGAGCACCTCCAAAAACTGCCACTGACCTTTAGTGATGTTCTTTCCTCAGAACTAACTCAGCTAACACAATTTATCCCCCTGGCATTAAGGTAGCAGCAAGAATACAAATTGTGTCAGCAGGTGCTATTCACGCCCTCTTTAGAAAGATGCTAATTGGGATTTGTCCATGAGCATCGAAATTTTGGTTCTTTCTTTGCTGGCCCAGGTTAGGAGTACTGAACCCTCTTCCTCTCTGTTTGTCTCACAGGGATCTGGGGAACACACCTGACAAGGCATAAAAATTTTGTTGCCTTCCACGGTGACCCTTCATGTTTGAAAAGTATACATACTCCCCTCTTCTGCTGTCCAAGTTTCCTTAAATAACCTTTGCTTTCTACATTCTTTCTCTTTCTTCAAGGATAAGCCAAAAATACATTTTCTGAAATAAAAATATAGCTTTCCCAAATTTGGGCATAATAGACATTTTTCAACCATGGGCTGAGATATTTCATGTCTCAAATAAATGATTACTGATAATTATTTTGCAGCTGGGTTGCTATACTAGTTTTTAACTTTATGACTATTTATTTGCTTATAATTAAACAAAAGAAAAGCTTAGAGGACTTCTGAAATTCCATTTCCCCATATCTGTAATGTTTTAATTCAGCAGGTGTTTGTTAAATCATTTCAAATTTTATAGAAAAACATATATCTTGTTCAACATTCTTTAACAATTCTGCATTTTCCATGGCTGAAAATAGTCTTCTTATGGTAAAGGAATTGCAATAGCTCTGAAATCAAATCCTGCTGTGCTTTCCACAGTTATTTGGGTTTTAGTTTTCTTAGCAGAGACGAAGAAAAATAATGTCTTAAAATAACATTGATATAATAGCTATACTTAAAAATGAAGCTTACACACATGAATATTGAAAATCCTATTATTTTATTTGATATTTAAACATTCTGTCCATTTAGATATTTTTCTTTATTATTTTTTAATTAAAAAAGAGTATTCTCCTTTTCCTCTTTAAATAGAAAACTTTAATATCCAAATGAATGCAAATCCCTTTCTCTCACTTAACAGCAATGAAAACTAGGAGGAATTGCAACAATGTCAAGTAAAACAGCTGTTGGGGAAGGCTAAAGCATAAAGTGATTGAGCACTTCATAAAACTATAGTTGCCATGATAGATAATACATTGCATGACATTAGGTCAAAGAAAAGCCTAGAAAAATATTTACAAAAGGTAATCAAATAACACCTGGTCAATTAATAATTGGCTTTATAGAAACATTTGAATACATGAGACTGTCTTCTTCCTATGCCAAATAATTTTTAATAGAAAAGTCCTCCCTCTCATCTTACCTATTCTTTTGAAAAATCTGGACTGAAATGCAAGAATAGTGCCACAGGGAAATTGTATCTCAGGTTCTCATAATTAGCCTTTTTCTGACCAATAGACCACATTCGTCTAGAAGACTAAGTCTCCACTGATGCACCATGTTCATCCTTTAAGGAGAAAAATACAATACACAGTAGGAAGCTCCAGGCCAGAGAGATTATCCCATAAATAGCTATATAGATCTAGAATTGATTGTATCTTTAGTTATAAATGGCAGTTGAGAGGGAAGTCATGAAAATGAAAGACAATTAATGTTCCCTACGTTAAAGATTTTCAGAGATCTTCTGGAGCAACACGTACACATCACGGACTAAAATGAGCTACCCAAGTTAAAATGTCCAGTCCTTCCGAGGTGCTGACACTTGTTATTCCTATTGGCCTGAGCAGGAAATTTGAGCCTATAGCACCTTTGAGCATCACATAAGTTTTATTTAAATGGTCACTTTTTAGGCACTCAAATCTGAAAAAAATAAAAGGCTGTTTAAGTGTAATCTTATGAAAATATGTGACTTTCAGCACTTTGGATTCACATCTTAGAAGCAGGTCTGTACTTAGAAAAGTAATGTGGGCTCTCCCCAAGCCAGTCTGAAGTGAAAGTTCCATAAGAAACATAGAACTTACTACAAGTGGATTTGCAGAAAAAGAAGTGCAAAGTAATGCCAGAATATCACTAGTGCATAAGTAAGCATTCTTTGTACATGAATCAATCATTTATAGAAAGAGGATATAAATAAATGGTGTTTGAGCTTTCTTTCAAATACTTAGATTTCTTCATATGATACATTTTAGAACATTTCACAGCATCTAAAATGTATAAAAATAAATATCTACAATATTTACAAAGTATGATACAATCCAATCCTTAAAAAGAATTGTAAAGACATGTTCTTTAGCTCATACTGAGGTAAGTAGGTTTCTGTAAGACTGAGAAAAAAGAGGATAGGCAGTTATTTTGAGGGAACCCCTTTGTCCAGTTGTAGTCTGTACCACAGCTAAAAGCATGTGACACTCTGTGGCAGTTGTAGTGTATTGAGCCAAAGTCATCCTTGCTGTAACTCCATCGAAGTGAGTTTAGTTATGCTAGGGACAAATTTATCCCACTCTGCATTCTCTGGTTTGACAGTGTCTTCTGCAGAAACCCTCATGGCTTCATCTATGTTTGAAGTCACGTTCATCCCAGGTATGTGGAGATGCAGCTCTGCTGACTTCAATGGGCTGAGCATCGCTGGGATATCTGTAGATAAAATAAAGATTTTAAATAATTTCACTGCTTGTATCAGGTGACTGGCTAACTGACTCTCTGATTATCTCTCTCTGAACACTATGCAGGTGATTATCTATTAGTAAAATGGTCTTCCAGAAAATGTTTCAAATTGCATTTGAAAATTTGAAGTGAAAGCTTCTTGACTGAAGACTAAGGGCATTTCTAAGGCATAAATATAGACTTTTTAACTTTTCAACATTTTAACGTGTTCTACTACATATTATTATGCACTATTAAGTACATTGCCCTGTGGTTCCTTATCCAGATGCCTTTCTGACCAGCAGTGCACCATGGCTTCCTGTTTATAAATCAGTCATGGAATCACTAATAGTTTGGGTTTGAAGAGACATTTAAAGACCATCTAGTCTAACTCCCCTGCCATGAGCAGAGGACAGAGAGAAGAGAATAAATCAGAAACAAAGGGTAAAACATAATTTATAGTCACACTGTCATATGAGTTTCATATTTGTAACTTTGCTTGTGCTGTACATAAAGGAATGGCAATGCTACTGAATTCAGGTGAAAAACCCTATTCCTTCTACATTAAGTGAAAAGTGGCTTCCCAGCTGTTCCTGGACACATTCAATAGCCTACCATGGAAAAGAACAAAACTTTTGGAAAATAAATTAATATGAATTGCTCTTTTGACCAGCCTAACTCACACCAGAATGCATGCTAAGCAGATAATTTGAAATAGTAAAAGACATTAACAGTAGTTCAATCTCTACACTAAGTTTTGATTAAAACATTTGTTATTAAATATACCACAACTTCAGCTAATTAGATGAGAGCTGTTTATATACACAGTCCAATGATAGGGAAAATAATTTTCATACTCTCAGATACTTGTTCTTTATTTACTTAGGAATGTAAAAGAAGTACGTATCCAAAGAAAATATTTGTATAAAACATGACTGCTTTGCTCCCTAGCTATCTGCAACATGACTTGAAATAAATGTGAGAAATTTTCTTTCCTCATTATATAATCAAAGTTATGGCATATTCTATAAAATATTTATTTGAATTTTCTTTTCTTCTTAAAATTAAGTCACTTCTTAATTTTAACACCCTTCTCTCTTTGTGCTCGGATCCCAATATTGATGGATGCAGAATTAGAATTTCATTCTATGGGATCAAAAGGCATAGGGACCAGTATACTAACAGTGAGTAATAGATGCAGTACCATTTGATGGAATTGTGTTTATGTTGGTCAGTACAACGTGTTCTGAAAGTTTTGAAACGTTATCAAAATTGCTGATCTGGGTGGTCAAGGATTTCCGACTCTCTGTACTGGCACGACCTCTGTTGAACCGTTCGTCATGGTGGCTGCGAATGCCAAAGATGCAACAGGAAAATGCTGCTTTAAATTCTTCTCTAAATTTCCCTGTCAACCACAAAAATGACTCATGAAAAAATTGTACTATAAACTGCATTTCATCAAACTTTATAGATTAGGATATAAAGGAGTTATCTAAAGCAAAATTAATGTGAACCACCCAGATGCTCTTCTAATGCAAAAGGAGAAAATCACAGTTTAATCATCTTGGAGAAAGACAGAAAAAAGACAACCTTTCTAAGAAGACATGTGAGGTGTGATGTGAAGACAGAATTATTCTTGGCTGGACAGAATGGACAAACTAGAATGATTAATGACACCACCTCATAGATAGTCCGCTGATCATTTACATATGTAACATAAAAATAATTGAGCAAATATAGGCTTGAATGACTGTATCTTTACTTGATATGTGAAATGGGAGAGCATGGCTAATTTGTGTTTTATCATTAATAGATTTTTAAAGAAGATTCACAATGTTTGACAATTCCATGCTTTTGGGGTTCAGAGGAAATTGCTCAGATCATTATCATACTACACACCAGAAAAAAACTATAGTGGGCCAATACGTAGTGATAGTCAATAGAGTTTTGCCTCCCTGTATTTAGCTGCAATACTACCAGGTCAGGTCCTCATTCTGCTCTCCAAGCCAAATGACACAAACACAAACTGTGAGAAATCTATACTAGCAAGTAAACAGCTGTTTTTTGAAGTTGACCCTACTTGGCACAGTCTGGCCATGCAGGTACTATTAAAGACTCACAGCCTCCAAATCTCAAGACTTGGATACAACACAGCAGCTGGGGACAGCCCCCAGACTGTGCTACCTGCCAGAGGGCATTCAGGAGTCTTTAGAGGAATGTTAATTGTTTCAGATCAAAGTCATGCCAGGAACTTCTCTGCCACATTAATGTCACACTCTAGCACCTGGACTCAGGCCCCGGCACACTCCAGGTTACTTTTTGGTAGACAGCTGAGGGTAATGGGATACTTCAGGCAACTTCTTCTAGGAAGAGGATCTAGCTCCCACTGGAGGAGCTGAGCTGAAGTTACACAGTCATTAATTTTTGCTGTGGTTCATTACATTCAAATTACACATTAAACTTGAATTCTAGGTATCAGTAACTTACCACTGAGGAAGTTATAAATAATAGGATTGGCAGCACTGTTTGCATATACAAGCCAGTGTGAGAATGTGAACCAGGCATATACAGTTTCTCTGTCATCAGCATGATTAAACATCCCCAATACCCTACAGAAAGAGAAAAGCAAACCTGAAAGATGGCAAAATTGGAATTCATCTTAAAAAATTTTACAACTTCTAGCCTGATATTATCTCTGATGACCTATTTGCAGTACCATAAAAAGGCTGATTCAGCAGTGCTCTCTTACTTGAGAGAAAGAAATCCTCTCCCCAGCCCTCAGCCTCCTGTCTTGGTGGTTTGGCACAACTGAGACTTTACCATGGTGAAGATGCACAAGTTTTCTGCCAAGTAATTAAAGTCATCTGCTGTAACATAAGCCAAGAAAAGACAGGAAAAGTTGCTTTTGATGTACTTATGTCACTGATCTTCCTGGCTCTAGGCCCACTCTCCAAGACACTCTCCAGGCCACTCTCCAAATATCTCTGGAATTGAAAAGGTACTGTTGAACTGGCCCCAAACCTGAGGCTAACCCTGGGCCTACTCTGCTATTGTTGTTGATGTAGCCTGTGTATTTCCTCTTTTTCATGTTGTAGGAGCCATGAACCATCTTCTGGAAATAGTTTTCTCTCTAAATTTCCTACAAAGGGACTTGATAATGAAAAGTATTTAAATTAGGCCTCAGGGAAGAGCTAGAATTGAGTAGGATGTATGTAAACCTTGAAAATCTCCCTTAAAAACTAAAATGTTCCAATAACACTCCAATTAAAAAAACACTAATAACATGCTCATTGTTTTTGGATATTCAAATCTTCTGGCTGTTTGCCATTATTTATTGGTATTCCAGGGGACTCATGAGGTGTAACTTTACCAAAGCCTCAGTCTGTCAGGCACTGTACAAATACCAAGAGTGTACACAATCACATACGAAATGCACAGAGACAAAAAGATAAAAAGTTAAAATACAGCTTCATAGGACCAATGGAAGTGTTAGTCTAAGGTCTCAAAACTGTACATGAGTAGCTTATGTTTGAATTCATCACTTCACAGCCCTTAGAGCCAAGCCACAACACTGCATTCTGCTGCTAACCTTCAGCTCCTGCTTTAGGTGATTGCACTTCCATGGGGGCATTTACAGCAAACAAGCTGCAATTCCACATAAATGATGAGGTTTGAAGAGGAGATAGGTTAGATCATTTTCATGAGGAAGATCTTGTTAATAAGAGTTCCACAATCTGGCCTCTAGTTTAAGTACTATGGATAGGTTATATATATATATAAACATATAGGTGTTATTTATATTATTTTCTCGTAATACTATGCTTATTTTCCACTTCTTTATCATGAAATAAGTAAGCTTATCCTTCAATAGTATCTGTCAGAATAAAAGGAATCTTGTAACAGAGAATTCTGGTTTTACACAGAAAGCTTTACCAAGTGTTTATATTTTGAGATAAACTTTACCTTTTCAAGACATTAAGGATGCTAATTGGTAGGTAGCAAAGTGCAAAAACCAGAAGGACGACCATTAGCATACGTGCTGTTTTCCTTCTTGCACGAATCTGTTTTATTTCAGCTGCCACAGCACTAATCTTTGACTTTGTTGATTGTCCCAGCCCTCGGGGCTGTGCTGAAGGCTGCTGAGGTTTCCATTTCTTCTGAACAACAGAAGAAGTTCCTGGGATCTAAGGCAAACAGAATAAGGGGCATTTTGAAAAACATTTTACTAAACCAATTTTGTCAGCAGATATAACAAGACAAATAGACACTTCAACATACGCAGTGTAAGCTCACAGGGATAAAAAGGATTTTTAAATTAATTTAATTGACGCAGCTGCAGGAAACAAACTGAATTTGAGACACACAAGAGAGACAGCATAAAAAATTGTGTTTTATACACAGATATCAACTGATGCTCTCAAGTTTTCTTTACTTCCCACATACCTTGCCTTGCCTGCATCTTCAGACTATCAACAAAACCAACCCTATTGCTGCAATTACGTTGCTTTAAAGTTCTACATCAAATGTTTTGTTGTATAGCAGAGTAGTTTTCCCCATTAATATGCTGCTAATATAAGATACCAAACAGTTTTTCAGTACTGGAAAACAAGGATTTAAAGCCTACAAAGCTTTAAGTGCCATAAAACTTCCACACATGCAACTCATATGACAGTGAAGTAGCTAAAGAAATAATCACAGCTGAAGTGTGGATCTCTCTGCAAAGTTCTTCTAAATTGAGGGAAATCATGGAAATCACCTTGTCCTGCCAAAACACAGGAAGAATTAGATTAGCCAAAGACATGCAATGAGTTGCATGTAGGACCATGCTATTAAAAAAAATGGGTTTTTGTTTCCTGTGCCCTTACATAAGACAAGCCAAGTAAAACCATTTTGCTTCAGTTCTTCTAAATTACTTCCTCCCGCAGCAAAACGTGAAAGACTGCAGATGTCAAGGACTTTCTCAGAGAACTCTATTACAATTACATTTATAATATTTTCAATGTCATACAGTGTGAAAACCTTTTGGCTAGAAATACAGTTTTATTTATGTGTAGTACAACTGTGTGTAGGGTGACTAATATCATGAGAAATATTTCAACTTCAAAACTATCTGAAAAGTTCACATTGTCTATTGTAACTTTTTTTTTTTTTTTAACCAGGGCTTATCCAGACAAACTGACCAGAAAATTATGAAAATTTAGTATTTATTTAAGAAAGATAAAAGTAAGACAAAAAGCATGCACATTCAGAATTGTTCTAGAAAACCTACTATGTTGTGGTTTTGTGGGGTTGGGTGGGGGTTTTTTTGTTGGTTTTTTGTTTTGGTCTATTTATTTATTTGTTGTCTGGGGTGGGAGTTGTGTGTGAATATCTTCAGACAAGCCCTTAGTTCAGCATTTATGTACACACCAAACATGATTTACAACTATTGGAACATTTTGGCAAAGTTGCCATGTAATGAGCAGAAAATCCATTAAGCAGAACTGGGGATAAATTCTAACATTTCGTTTTTACTAATGTATCCATGGATTTAACAACATGGATAAAACAACTCAGCCCCTTACACTTCTCCTGTGGATTCCCCCTCACACAGCTGAAATCATCAATTACCAGCTTGACAACTGCACATCAGTACCATTGCAAGGGATTTGCCCTACTTGGCTGTGGGGTGTAGCAGAGAAGTGATAGAATGAAAGGAAATTGTCTCAGGTTAACCCAGGGGAGGTTTAGATTGGATGTAAGGAAAAATTTCTTCACAAAAAGGATAGTCAAGCCTTGGAACAGGCTGCCAGACCACTCCTGGAGATATTTAAAAGATAAGCAGAGGTGGAACTTTGGGACATGGTTTAGTGGTCAACTTGGCAGTGTTATGGTTGTTATGGTTGAATTCAATGTTTGTTATGGTTGAATTTAATGTACTTAAGAGTCTTTTGCAAGATAAATGTTTCTATGATTCTGTGATTATGCACAAATATACACAAGTGTACACATGGGAGCAAAATGCATATATTTGCTTGTTGGTAATTAATCACTAAAAGAGATAATTTTGAAGCATTTGTGTAATTCCAACATTTTATGAAAAGCCTATTAGCTGTGAATATACAAGTACTAAAATTTAGAGTATTACTTTCTTATGCACCTTTTCTCTACCCCTCAGATAGTTATCAAGGGGCTTACAACCAAAGAAAATTTCTCAAATGTAGTATCAACTTGCAAAGATTGGGAGGGTAAATTTCAACTACCAAAAAGAAAATGGATAAAGTTCCTAATTATTAATTCAAATGTGCTTTAGTGATAATGCATTCAGACATGAGGAAATTGAAGCATAATAGGAACTTGATATTACAAATTGTGTATCAACATTTTCATGATATTCAGTTCATTCAGTTCTGTTTGTACAGAAGCCATTTTTAATCAACTTAAAATCCACACAAGAACATAGGCTTCTAAATTACTACCTCCTTACTAATAATTAAAATAATTACTCAAAATTTATCGAATTTTTTGCATGATTTTACTTGTCTTTATAAAATTGAGTCATTAATTCAAAGATCTGCTTGATTTATACAATCAGAAATTTTAAGATCTATTACACAAAGTATGGCAATGATAACTTGTAATTCAGTCTTCTCTTTTTCATTTGAAAATTTGCATGCACAAGTACATTTTAAAAAATAACCTTTAGAAAAAATATAGGGCATAGAAAGCATCTACTGTTAGTTGTTTTTTCTATCATGTACATATGAAAGGCTCATTGTACCTTGCAATAAGATCACCATATTTAACTGAATTTCTGGTAAGCAGCATGATTTTTTATTGAAACTGTTACCAAAGAACACATTTAGAGCACTTCATTAATTTGTGCTACATGACTGATTACAGCACACCTGCTGCACCTAGAAAAGCGCCTGACGCCTGCAGCCAAGTCATAGCTGATAATAGATGTGCAGTGGTTTTAATTTCACTTAGTGCAGCCTCTTATACTTAGTGCTATCATCTAGGCCAGGCAGAGAGACAGCTGTAATTTGGCGCCACTGACAGCACTAAGCCTGCAGTAGAATTTCTCTTTTTGTCACTGAAAAAAAAAAGGATCATCCTAACCTTGCCAGCGCGCAACATGAATAGGGAGAAGAAACCTGAAGAACAAATAGACCAGCTAAAACAAATGGGAGTGAAGGTGGGGGAACCCAAAAAAAAAAGGTTGGTTTTCAGTCATTCAACTTCTGCTCTGCATCTGAGCCAGCAATTTCAGCTACGTGTAGGTTAAGAACAACTGCTTTGCATTAACTTAGTTAAACAGAGCTTGAGAGGTTAGGCAGGTTGTAAAGAAGAGGAGGCTGAGAAGGATTATGGTGATAAAGCCATTAGGTGATACAGGACAGATTCAGCAAGGCAGAGCATATTAGAACCATGTTTAGACTAGACTTAAAACTAAGCAAGAAATCCTCTGCTTGAGAAGAGTCCCCTCAAACTGTAAAGGTTGAATTTAATCTCCAAGCCATCTTGTTATTTAATCTTATCAACCTAAGAAATTAAAAGCAAAAATAATAATTTAAAGCTGACAAGCAGGATAAACAGCAATTCTGGTTTAACCTAATCTGATTAGAAGTGACAAAAATTGCTTTTATGACTTATGGACAATATCAAAAAGCCTTAAAGTGGATTTGGTATTTCCTGTGTGTGAGTTACTTGTGAGAGATATATTCTGTCAGTATAAGATTTGATTTTTAATTTTATCATATGCATATTTAGAAATACAAAGTCTCTTTGTGGTTTCTCCGATGAATCATTATGAGCTGCATGAAAAATGCTCCTGATGGGGCAGGTATTATCCCTTGCCCAGGACAGCCTCAGAACTGAATGGTATCAAACATGCTGGTGAGAGAGAAGTGATTCATGCCCATATGTTAATGGAAATATGAACTATTCTAGAGACACTTGAGATGGAATATCTTGCATTATTTCTTCAACAGGATGGGTATTTTGTCTTTTTCAGAATGACAGGGCAGCTGGTGGTGGACTGCAGCTATAGATAAATCCTGGACAAAGCAGAAGACATCAGAGAGCACCACAGACAGGTGCATGATAAATTACAGTTCACAGACAAAAAATATTTTTTTTAAAGATTCCTGAAAAAAACGTACATCATTTTGCCACTTTAATTCAAATGTTCTTTGTTTGTTTGTCTGCTTGATGGGTTTTTTGTTTTGTTTAGTGTTCTTGTTTTCTTTCCTGTATTTTTATTTGAATCTTGAGAAAAAAAAAAAAAAAAGGTGTTCACATTAGAAATTGTGTCAATTATTTTTATACCAATTCATATCAAATGTGTTTGGTAACAGCCAGCTTCACATCAGGAAATTCCAGTCTCCCAGTACTGATAGCTGGATCTTCTACTTTAAATTTTGTTCAGATTGGACCTGCCATCAACCTGAGTAAGAAAAATAAAAATAAAACTAACAAAATGCGGTCAATCTTAAATTTTGACTGCTACAGGATATTTTAACAGTGTAAATAAGGTCATCTAAGGTATTTTGGCAAGCATTTCAGATACATTCAGTACATTCAAGTGAGAGAGATTTTCCTTCTACCTATAATCCATTTTTCTGAAAGCCTTTTGCTTTCTTTCTCTCTAAGACAAAGCCCTTCACAGACACACGAAAGCTGTTTACTTTGACTGCCTTCATTTTCCATTACATCTCAATGCCTCTCCAAGGTGCCTGTATACCCGCATGGATGGAAAAATCCAAGTGCCAAGTGACAAAACGGAGTTTATAAAGGCAGAGGTTGTACACGGGAATCTGCACGAAGCTGCGAGAGCGCCTTACCTGGCGACACCACAGCTTCCGGAATATCTGCAAATAGGCCAACACCATGAGACACAGTGGTGCCATGTATGTCACCAGAAAAAAGCATGTGTGATACATTTTGGGGTACACCTCAGCTGGAAAGAGAATTCAAATAGGAAAGGTGCATTTAAATATACATACATTTCAAAATCACCTTAAGAAAAATCATTCATATAGATATGCATGTGTTTTTCAACATAAGAGGAAGATGTAGCAAATAATTTTCTGGTCAAGATTGGTTTTTTAATCACTTCTAGATACATTCTATTAGAAACATGCTCTTTATCTCAAGGATCTCCTATATCACATTACTGATTTCTTATCATATTATTACTTTATGTATGGAGTCTTAAGAAGTTTTACTTTTTGTTAAAACAGTAATGGATTAATTTTTTTATCTAAAAATGAAATGTTATCTAAAAGTGAAAAATTTTTCTATCTAAAAATAGGTAAGTAATCAGTCAACCTACCTCATCCTTGACATATTGAAAGGTTGTCTGTCATTAGTTTAATTCTGCAAAGGCTACTACATATCCCTGAGCAAACTGCCCAATCCCTCACCTACAAAGACTGCAACTGCAAACTACAGCACAGAGGACACTGATGGGAGGAGAGACACACATTCCATAAATCACTCGTTGGTGGCAGAATATATCTAATTAAGATGCAGTCATTATTATTATGATTAAATTTTAAAAATAGAATCAGTACATTCAAGTGCTTTAAACCTAGGAAATCTCCAAGATGTTTTTTAACTCAAATTTAACAATAATTTGAGTTAAGTGTTGTGTTCTAATTTCCCAGGTATCTCTTTTGAAAAGAAAACTTATGAATGTTATTTGCTTAGAGTAAATATCTTAGAAGTGCTGTGCCTGTATTGAGTTTTAAGAATGTTGCATCTTAAGCTCCATCAGTAGTTTACACCAGAATGTGCACTGCCTGAAAACTTGTCTTCTATTTTGTAACATTAAATGTAGTTTGCTATTACCAATTGTTAGTATTAATTACAACTTAACATCTGTGGATGGCCTCAGAAAAGGAAAGAACTTTTTGGACAGTAACAACACATAGCAGAAGAGAAACTGTACCCCATGAATAGTTAAATTGCAAGGTAATACTAAGCATTGCATCTTGGATAAAGAAGGAAATTTTATTTTAATTTCCAGAATTTCCAAATGTTTCAGGATGATAAGATCTGCAAGTGAAATTCTGTATTGATTGCTTTTTAAATTAAAAAAAAAAAAAAAGAAAAAAGAAAAAAAGAGGGGAAAAAATAAAAGAAAAAAAAAAGAATTGCATGACATCAAAACTGGTGCATCAGAATTATTTTCTGCCTGTTAAAGTGACTGAGACTGTGGACTCTATCAAAGAAGAGCATGCCAGGAGAATTTCAGAGCTTGTTCAGGCAAAGATACACAAAGACTTGCCCCACAACTCTCACAGCAGGGAAGAGAACACCATAATGTAAATTCCAGGCTCACTCTCAAATGCAGACTCAGGTAGTCTCACACTTGCCATTGGACCTGAAAGTGCCTGCTGGTACACCCCGAAAACCTTCAGTGTGAAGGAGATGGAAACCTGCTACAGCAAAATCCAGCCAATGTTAATTGCCAGCAAAGGTAATAGAGATGCTGCCACTGACATTTGATAGTTTTGATACATCAGGGTTCAAAAAATTCAGATGAGTAGTATTTGACTTCTTACTTGCTCTAAGATCCTGTAGCAAACCAACTTACCACCTCCTGACTAGCAGCTGCAGCTACTAACTCTTGTCAGTGTCCCTGGGGTAGCCAGACCATTTGGGGCAGGTTTATTAAAACTGGCATTAACCTGAGATTATATGTTGATTGATGATCTCAAACTTGCTTTGCATTCCAGAAAATGCAGCCTCACAGCAACCCTGCTAGCCAGGGAAGTATTGACATGCATGCTCCACAGGTGGAGAGATTAGGGAGCAACTGGAGTAACGTGACTTGCTGGGATCACAGGAGGTCAGAACTGAAAGAACATTCTTTGTGCTCAGGAGGAGGTGCCACCTGCCCCGTCAGGGCTCTGCCGGCAGCCGGGCCCCTTTCAGGTGGAAGGACGGTGCATATTTAAAAGGCCATCTGGAGTTTATGACTTCCAATTTAGCATTCCAAGCAAAGTAAAACATTAAATGAGCCTAGCTATCTACAAAGAACTGAGGACCAGGTTGGAGGAAGATCCTAACACTTGCCTTTGAAGTTTAGCCACCTGGAAAGTGCCAGCTGCTAAACATCAAAGGAAACCTGTCCCTCCTCCACCCAGGGCAAAGCCCTTTGCAGAACTTTTCCCTAAGAAACATGACTCTGCTTAGCTTCTCAAGCCAAAGAAAAGCTTTAAAGCTGTTTGACAGTCCCAGCAGCAAGAAGGAGGAGGGCTGGCTAAAGATACTATTCATTTATCAAGTGAGTTCCAGGCTCCTTGAATGCAAACATCAATCAGTCTGTGGTCCTGCCTGACTGGGACAGCTGAAACTCTTACTGCCGAGCAGAGGGGGAGAAAAGGGTCCTATGGTCGCATAATGGACTTCAGGACAGGGGGAGATTGTTCTTAGCTGGAGTAGCCATCCCTTTAAGAATGAAACAATGACTCTCATGCCTCTGGCTGCTATTCTATTGGAAAGAGAGAGTGAAACTTTAAGCAAACAGGTGGTCACAGGGGTTGGACTGGATTCAGATCAGCATTCCTACTCAGCTTCATTCATACACTATAATTACCCCACCCAATAAAGGATCAGTATGTTAAATTGAGCTTTCATCTGTCTACTGCAGGGGTTATTATACACATTTTAAATTTTTCTAAAGCTTGGTCTTCCAGTCCCAGCCTGAAATTGGTAGATTGAAACTGCAGCTTCTGGATTTTTGCCAGAATTTTACTATATTTGTGTAAATACATATATACATACATGTATACATATACATATGTAATCAAATTGAAATAAATACTCAAAATGTTTTGATATGTCTAGTAAATGTAATAGTCCCTTTAGCCATAGTGCTTAACAAAATTGGTACTCCTGACAGCTTCCTTAAGAACAGGGAAAATCAGGACTATCAAGTTTGCTGAGCATCAGTGGAGTTCCCAGGTTCCCTACTCTCAGGAAGATACCTGTGAGGTTCTGGAGTTACCAACACAGAGAAGCAATGCAACTAAAAGTGTACATCTTTAAAATAAAGCTTAATAATCAGGGATGTTAGGAAGTGGGTGCCTATAGGACAAAAATATCAAACACATAATGCAGTGCTTCCAAGCTAAGTTCCTATGTCAGAGTATTTAGGGCTAGCTAATACTAAAATTACATGTTGAAACTGAATATATTGTGCTTGAGTTATCAACTTACAATAACACCCAGCATAATTTCAGTATTTGAAATATTCTAACTTCCTTCTACATTAAAATATGCCGAGAGTTTTTCATTAAATTATGAACACTGATAAACAGGATGTATAAATCTTCTTGTAGTACTGCAATTTCCAGCTATTTGTTTTCCAGAATTAAGACAATGTGGTTTTGTACTATTGTATGAATAGTCTAAGAGGAAAAGGAACACGAAGTCTTCCCTTTGTTTCCACTCAGCCATGCAGTTTTGGGAAAGAATTTTCTCCATATTCTTTTTATCATTTGCAAAGGGCTTGGCTAATGCACTTTGGCTAACACTCTCTTCTTGAACAGCTCTAAGACAATGTACTTAGCTGACTTGGACACATGGTGAACTCATTTTAATATACATTTCTTTTATTTTGGCACTTTATCATCAAATTCAGCACAGCAATTACAGACTATTATAGAGCTGTGGCCAACTCTGGCTCCTTAAGTGAGCCTGCATTGGTCACATGTTGGATTCTTCTGCATTCCCAAATAAAATATTGTTATTAGACAGTACTCAAGATGAAAAACCCTCAGCCTAGAACTGGCAATGAATTTTACATTCAGGAATGCCAGAAGCAATTATAAAGAAATGGAGCCCTGTTTTAGGCTGAACTACTGCTCCATTTGCAGCCACTGGCAGCTTTCCAACAGCATGCTCAAATCTTATTAGTCAGGGTGGCAACTATTGGTTCACCATTGGGGAGCCCAGGTGTCACAGTACTGATCAGACCTTCCCTCCAGACACTCATTGGACTTTTATGGTCTCCAGCAGTCTGTGTAGGGTACAGGGCTGTCTCCCGCTCTGGCATCTCTGACATCTTCCTGGACATGCCTTTCAGTTACTCTTCCATAGCACCTCATGCTTCAATGGCCCTGGGCTCCCAGAATTACAACAGACTTCCAAAACACTTTGGAAAGTGTTATTGAGCATCCTCTTTTTGCATTCCCAGTCTTTACCATTCCCAGTTTAACATCCTCAGAACATATGGTGTACATGATATTCTGCAAAGATTTTATCAGACGTACTGTAATTTTAGACAGCATTAATTGTATGCAGTTCTAAACAAAGCAATAAACACCCAAAATACAACCCCTTCTTGAAACTGATTTTCCTGTAGAACTTTTGAGTGTATGCAACATCTACATCTCCACTTTCTCTTTGCAAATATGGGTTATTTGTAGCAGCAAATTAATTTCTTTCTCCTTCAACATCCTCCTAGACAGCTCTTTCTTTGACCTTCTATATTTGCATAGTCAAAAGAGGCAAAACAAAATCCAACAAAAATGTAGCTATTTTCTTTAAAAATATTAGCTTTTTATTTCTCCTTCCAGCTTTAAGGCTCATCATTCTTTTCAAACCACTGCCTTACTCTTTTCTTTTGTTCCTTTTTTTTTTGGGCCTTTATGATTTCAAACTCTATTATTCAGTAGAAAAACTGCATATTCTATGCTTTGAACTTACTCAGAGTCCTTAGAAACTTTCAAGAGAATGGAAATTATTTTTAAATTAGACTTTATTTGCTATAGTCTGAAAGGGATGTGTATGTATATATACATATATATATATATATATAAAATCCTCATTGATAAAATATGATTAACTCTACTTTTACTAGTCAATTCCATGATTTTGATAAATCTGCTCATAATTTAATGCATATAAAGATTCTTCTTTCAAGTTACTATGACAAGCTTTTATTAGAACATGCAGATTTTTTAAGGATATCCGAAATGCACCAGCAGAATAACTAGCAATGATGGTGCATCACCATTGAAAGAATTATTTGTTTAAAAGGCAGCAAGATAAAAATAGGATTGTTAACTTTCAGTGGAGTGAAAAGCTTCCCGTTTCAGAAAACTTTTTGATATAACATTATTCTTTTCATGCTCAATCTAAATAATAATTTTTAAAAATTGGAGTGTTTGTACTCCCTTTCTGAAGCCAGACACAGAAAAATTGATTCTATACAGAAATACACTTGCCTTTATTATAATCCCCTCTATCTCTCCAAACATCCAAGTGAAGGCTCACATCATAACCTGAAGACCAGCAGATTTAAGTTTAGAAAATACACTCCATAGGAGTAGAGTCTTGCAAGCACATGGGAATTTGGGTTGGTTGTTTCTTGCTGGGGTTATTTTGCATAGTGGGTGCTTTAGCTCAGGCTGCAACTACTTCAACACAACTGAACAAGAGGCACCGTTTAAAATATTTTTAAACCTACTACAGAATCTGTAGTTCAAAAGCAGCACTTTTCCATTGGGAATCAAAAAATGGCCAATACAGATCTGGAAATTCTGAGAATAAATTCCCTGATGAATTGCTCTCTTGATTTCCTAACAAATTAACCACATCCTTTCCTAGGCTGAGATTAAAAGAATCTTTGCTGCAGAGTTAACCCTGAAGTGATGAGGGCATGAATAATTGCTTCTGCACCAAAATGAGTGGACAAAAATTGTACTTGGAATGAATGCTGTGAAAGAAAATAGTAACATAACTACTGCAGTATCCTGCAGCAGAAGGGGACACAAAATTTTTCACAGATGAAGGAAGAACACCAGAAGTAAAGGAGTGATTTGTCCTCTCCAATGAAACACTAAGTACAATACAGCTTAACAGAGGGTCCCTCTCAGCTATGAACTCAGAGCACACCTTTGTCAGCAGTGAGTGCCAATGAGCTTGCGGCCACCTCTGCTCCCTTGCCTTGTCCCAGAGGACTAACTGGGATGAAGGAGATAAAGAACAGGGAATGTGATACCCAGTGTCTTCTCCTTAATCCTCTGGTGGCTCTGTGTAAGCTGTTAGCAGGAAAGGAACTTTCAGAAGAGCACATGGAAGAGTCCCCTGCAGTTCAGGCTGTTTAAGCTAATTTATCATGATAATTAAACACAGGTGAGCCAGTTGTATTTTATCACAATTGTTCACAGGACTGGAATCTTCTTCTAGAGAGACAGCTTTGGGAAAATATCTGATTGTGCTTCAGCCGGACTCAAGGCTATTAAACAGACACCTTTTAGTTATGTGTTTTGGCAAACTTGGCTTTATTTTCCTGTGTGAAGAATGGTATTACTGATGGCCATTATATCCAGTGTCAGAGTCACAGCATGTAACTCATGCACTCTGTTAGCACTGGAGGTGTGCCAAGGCCCACCAGAGTCGAGCCCCAGCCGTTCGGGTGGGTGGCTCACACCACTTGCTGTGAACCAAAGACAAAATAGATGCAGTTACTCCCTGGCAATCCTTACAGCTTCACTCAGACACAGAACATGCTAGATTCAAAGTTACTCTGGAAAGGCAGGGTTACACTTCTGGTATAGATTAATTTGTAACGGATCACTTTCACAAAGGTATTTAAATTATTTTGTCCATGGCAAATTTCAAATTTTACATTAACTCACTACCCTGTATTGGATGACATCCCTGTAAATTCTGCAATGACAAGCAATTTGCATTGAACTCCCAGGAGATACCTATAAACACGAGTCAAATGCCAGCAATTAGCAAAATATCAGGTGAAAAGAAAATCTGCTTTTGCATAGTTACTTCTCAAGGCTAAATACTGAAGTCTTTGTCAACCACCGATGTACATCAGTCACAGAATTATATAAGCATCAGCATTGAAGGGACGGAACACTTCTGCCCTCTGGGAAGCATTAATATGGTCAAGATATTAGTCAGCCTCATTCATTTAAACTTCATTTAAAATGTATTTTAAGCCTCAGCAACACAAAAGAAATTCACAGAAATTTCACAAAATTTGAAAAAATGATAGTTCCTGGAAATCTTATATAATCAAGAACATTTATCGTTATGTTTATACAACTTGACTTCATATTAACATCTCCTGATATTTTGATTACTTCATTTAACACCTCCTGTTATTTTGATTACTTTATAGCAGTACAAAGTCAGCTTGTATGGTCAATGACAGACTCACCTCCCCAGTGCTCATCACACACTGTGAACAAGGTGGTTTTATTGGCTAATCCTGGGAAAACACTGCTGCACTCCATAACAATAGCCTGAGGAATCATTATGATGCAGGACACAATCCAGATAATTATAATGCTGTTCCTTGCTCGCTTGGCTGTGCTTTTAAACATCAAAGGGTGACAAATTGCATACCATCGATCCAAAGCAATGCAGCTGAGTGTTAGGACAGACACAGACACTGAAACTGTCTAAAGAAAAAGAAATATTATATAAATTTAAATGTGAGGATTTTACCTACAGTTTAAAAATTATTTATCATCATTTCCCCCCAGAGTTTTAAAAATTATTTATGTTTTCAACATTGTTAGTTCTTTATCTGCAATTGTTAAATAGACTCCCAGAAAAAAATACTACATTTAAAATAACTTCTTACAGAATTACAACAGATATCCTCAGCTGCTGTACTCCTACCAGAATCCACAAGACAATTCACACATTAGGATGCTAACTAAACAGAACGGGTGTTGCAAAATCAAATTTTGAAATAGAAAATTTAATCAACTTGGAATGTATAAAACTTTATCTGAAAAAACTTTTCAAACATTAGACAGTGAATTTTATCTTTTTTCTTTGTAGAAAAAATTATTTGTTGGTTTCTATGTTATATTAGCATACCAGAACCATCATTTTACTTTCTATTTTTACAAGAACAATGAAACCCAGGATCTCATGAAAAAGTTGTGGACAACAATCAGCTTTAGGCAGACTAATATATTTTACCTTTTATTTAGTAAAGGAAATAACCTATCACTTCAGTTTTATTGTTTCAATTTGTATACTTGGTGATCATTCACTCTTCAGGTTTTCTTTCACTAGAATGGAGGTTTTGAACAAAAAAGTTGTGATTTTGATTGTATCAAGTAGAGGTTGTAGCTGCTGGAGAACTTTGCCTTTGACATTATAGTTCTTTGGCCATCAAGGTATCTTCTGCAAATATAAACTGTGCTGGAGGCACAGAGCTGATGATCTGCACACACTCTGAGCACTGCTTAATTATTGTTAATTTTAATGGCTACAAAGCCAAGCACTTGCCATTCTAGTTTACCCCGTCTGTTCATCCATTCACCTATTCTTAGAAAAGGTATTTATCAATCAATTTGATGTAAATGATTTCAAAACTAGTTAAGTCCATGGGTAAATGAGAAGCAATTATTGCTTAAGGCAGACAATCTGATCAACTCCCAGCGAACCTGGATACTTTGACACAAATTCAGTAAACATAAAAAAAGTTTATACTGCCTTCAGGAGTTGGATTCTCTGTCCTAGACACTTGTGTAGCTGTTCACACAGAGAGAATATTAATGAGTTTATTTATGTTTACAGGTATTTTTATTGCTTTACATCCCTTCTGAATCATTAAAAAGATCACAGAAAGTAAAGAGCATAGAAAAATGTTCCAAAATATGCATTTTTGAAGTCCAACAATTAGATGGGATGAAAACCTTTATTCTGCATAATCATATTCCCAAGAGGAACAGTCTTGTAGGCCTCAGCATGTACTCTGGGATACCTACTCAGTATCAGGTATGGACTTTCATTGGATTAGAAGTATCAGGAAGATGCTGTTGTCATTTCTTGTTCTCATAACATGGGTAAAGTGTACACAAAGAGAAAAATAATACCTGTAAGTAGGGAATCACTTTACAGAGGGTCTGCCCAAAGAACCACGTTTCTGTGATGTCCACAACTAAGGTTGCTGGAAGACAAGTAATTGTGACCAGAATGTCAGCCAGAGAGAGATTCACTATGAAGTAGTTGGTAACGGTGCGCATGTGATGGTTCTTCCACACTGCAAGGCAAACTGAATTTGGAAAGACAAGTTAGTGAGATGGAAACGACTTAGGAAATGCTTTAAGAGGAAAACATTTGACTTTGTGGAATTAAGGAAATGTTTGTGTCCTTTGTTTCACACAGAATATCTGAATATGTAAGAACCATTTGTTTTCTTTTAGAGTAGAAACAAGAGGGTACATGGAGACAGACTGACTGCAGGGTGGGAAATAATCCAACATACAAAGCATCTTCTCTGCTAGTTAATCTTCACTAACTACTTATACAACTTCATTTCTCTTTCAAGCCATTAGCTCTAGTCTACAGCAGTGCACATCTATACCTGCAAATGTTTATCTATTTTCTTGTAATAGCATGATGCTTAAATCAAATTACTGCAACACAAAATCTTGTAAGCTGTACAAATATAATTTTAGAAAATATTTTGCTGGATTTAATATATCTATTGCATCTGCAGAGAATCTGTAACAATTTTCTGGGTAACTGTTATTTGAATTAAGTTAATAAAAGTAATTTTTGCTGTATTAAATGTCACATTTTTGAGGGTGATCAAAAGCAGCATGTAGCAGTCACTTTATAAGATGTGCCTTTAAATCCTGTTTTGTATATTTTATCTCACTCTTTCTCACACTGAAAGACTTTTAGAAATGAATCAAATCAATCTTTAAAATCACTACATTAAATTCATAAGCTGCTGAATTAAAAATGCCATAATTAAGTCTAGGAAAGTAGCAGAAAAGTAATTTTTAAAATAATTTTGGAAGTCAAACCCTGAGTGACTGGTGCAATCAAAAGTTTTTGAATTATTTAGATTTTTAAATTAATTAATACAAAGGTCTTTAAAAACTGATGCCCAAAATTTTCCAGAAACACCACAATACTTTTTGTAAGACAAGAATACAATTCATTGTACATCAAAGGGTCTTCCCTGCAAACAATTATTCGTCTATCATGCACATCTAGATGAAGATTCAAAGTCTCCTAATCTGTCAGGATATAGCACAGTGCTTAATTTAGATCTACTAAACAGATCAGAGAATGTTAAAAAATTGAGCTAAAAAGGTCCTCAAGAGGTTGCCCAAACCTAAAATGGAATCTGCCAGAGTTAAGCCACTCTCTTATAGTCATTAAACTATCTAAAACAGCTGGAAAAAAATACACAGATTTTAAGGCACATAAGCTCTTGAGATCAGATGCTTCTTTAGATGCTAAGAAGGATGACGTGCCTGAAAGCTTCTGTCTATCTTCCAGCTCTATCAGTTGATCTCATAAAATATATTAATTCATTCCACAAATCTTGTCTTATGTCTCTACAACAACAGAACTACAGCAAGACTACAACTAAGGAACTGTTGGCAAGTTTACATTTGAAAATGTGCTATATTTGAAGATACCACACATCTCTTAAATGTGTTGCACTGTTTCATTATCTTCCCTTCCCTACAAAAAAAAAAAAAAATTCTTCTCAAGTCTAATCTACTTTTATTTTGCTGCTATTTATATACCTTTTTTTTTCTGCACATAGGCAGAAATGAGGAAGAGTTTTTTTCCTGCAGCAATGCTTTACATATGTAAGGATTTTTGTTGTATTTCCTCAGAACTTCAGAGCTCTTAATCTTTTACTCTCAGTCATTCCTAGAACTTCTGCAATCATCCTTGTTGCTGGCTCTCTAGGCTCTTTCAGATGGAATTGAACCTTTCTGGTGAGAGTGCAGTGACCAAAACTGGCAGAATAGGCTTTCAGGATCTTACCAGTGCAGGGCTGGGAGCTGAGATTGCAGTACTTCTCCATGGGGGATATGTTTAGACACTTAGACTAGGACACAGAGAAAGGGAGAGGCTAGGTGGCCTTTAGTTTCTCTAAGACCAGGTAATTTTATTAATTCTCTTAAGATATAGGCTTCCAAGGTTCATCTAAAACCTCTGCTGTGATGCAACATATGCTCTTCATATATTTTAATGTGTTGCAGAGATAGCTCTGGATTCTGTCTCTTGTATAAATTTAATTTTTGCTATATATGTATCATGCTGTCATAAATGCAAATGAAAACCTCTCTACAAAGATCTTCACTGTTCTTGGACTGGTTTTGAAAAGAAAACAGTATAAATTTCTTCTATTGTTTTCTTCCTGAATACAGGATTTCAGGTTTTCTTAGTTTTGATCTCAGATACCTAAAAGGCACGGCTTATGAATTAAAGGCTTAAAGGAAACATCATATCGATTATATTTTCTTCCCATTTGGAAGATTTAAAGTACCTACCAAAGTAATTATTTCTACAGCATTGCATGATAATTACAATGCTGATACAACATAGCAAATCAGAGCTTTATCACTGTCATTAGTGCATGGGGTTACCACAGTTACAGTCTGATAGTACAGAGGCAGCACCTGATAGGGAACAAACACATTGCTCCCCCTCTGGAATGTTATTTGCAGTTGGAAATGCAATGCTGGGGAAGAAAAATGCAAAAAACATTTCACTTTCCATAATTTTAATATTTAACTCTAAAAATTTGAAGATCTGGACATTTACTTACGGCTGTTCTTTGTCTTAAGTGCAATTCATATTGAAAGTATGGTCCTGTCTTTTAGTTGGAAAAAAGTTGATGTTGAGCGGCAACGTTTTTCTGTACTTCTTATTCTTTTTATCAACAGGCAAAAATTAAATTAAAAGTTGCTTAAAAGTTCACAGTTTGGCTACTTTTTTTCTCATATTATGGTTTCAACAGTCCTGTGTTCTACCCAGTTCAGACAAATACATCATTTACAGCCATGGATGTCAGTGCCTAAAGGTGCAAGTTTTAAGCAGATATGTTTGGTCTTTGACCAGGCCTATTCCCATTCCTATGCTGGTCCATGTGAAAAAGACCTGAACATAAACATTATTTCTGGTAAAACAAATCCATTAAATTGACAAATATGAGGTCAATCTCACTGGCAGCAAGCTGTATCAGAAATCAATTCATAGCATTCTGCATGTTGAGTTCAAGGCTGTATGAGCAAATGAAACTTTGTGATACCCCAGAGATCTAAGAATTACTACCATTTTCATCTCTGACACAAAGACAGTGAAGTGCAGAACAGAAGTTGTTAAAGGCCCTACAGTAAATCAGACACAGAATGAGAAACTTGGACTCCTAATTCCCTGCCGTGTACTAAACCTTCCAGATCCCACTGCCTTGACACAGATGGAATTCAGATGAACTTCAGTATTTGCTGCTCCTCAGAGTAACATAAGACTGTGCCTCTTGCTACTCAGGGTGTAGAGTGTTCAGGAAAGCCAAGACACAGAAACTACTCCTGAATTCCCTTGAATTCTAATCCGTGGGGATAGGCACCTGGAAGGTGAAAAAGCCCAATAGCTTACAAGCATAGAAATGCAAGATAATTTGTTACTTTATATTTCTCTGCTTATGCTTGTAAATTTCCCCTTTTGACCTCTTCTCTTCTTCATAGCATAAAGTATTTCCCATTATTTTTATGGTACATAGCACAAGAGCACCTTAATCACCTTTAAATTTACATAAGTATTTACATACTACCATAAAAAAAAAAAAGAAAAAAAAAAGAGAGCCTGTGAAAAAAACCCTCTGAAGAGGAAGTATTTTAAAACCAAGTCAGCTTTCTCTGCCCTCATTGCCCTCTGCTGTTTGCAGTACTGTTTTGAACCTGCCACAAGCATTGGTAACATTTTCTTTCAATGCAAGGCGAAAAAGCTGTGAGGATCTGCTATGAGCTATTTGAATAGGACATAATGACAAAAAGTCATAAATAAGTCCTAAATGACATAAAGTTAGTTGAATACATTGCTCCCAGACTGTCTCTTTCTGAGTTTACTACAGTCCAAGGTTACTCAGTAGTCTAGGACAATGGCTTCATTGATAGTGTCCTATCAGCTCATCAAGAAAGATTCTCTAGCTTGTGCTCAAAACCTGCTATTTTATAGGCATGAAAAATAGTTTGACTATGCCACTGAATACTGTGCAGCTAGTTAAGTGTCAGAACAAAAGAATTTAATATACACACTCCTTTAATTACACATTTTCATCCCAGGCAGCTTTACAGAGAAGCACTCAGCTCACACAGAAACACTCAAGTAACAGGCTAGGGAAAGAAAGTTCCATGGAGGTGAAATGCCATCTGCCTACCCAAACAGAAATAGCAGAGAGCTGTGAATTTCCACTTATCCTGAAGAACAGAAGAAAGGATAAGAAAGGTAGTAAAGAGTCTCAATTGGGAGTGTATTTTAACAAAAAGTACTTCAAAATCATAAAACAGGAGATGAGGCCAGCAGCAACCTTCCTAAAAAACTGGGAGATACCACTGTGTTAACAGGATGCCTGTTTAGTTGGAGCACAGGAGAGTGGCCCAAACTAAGCTCTTTAGACCTCCATCAAAAAATCTGTGAAATAGAAAAATAATTTAATAAAGCTTCAATTTAACATTGTGTGCAAAGCTTTTATGTAGCCTTTGATGTTCCTAGCTATAAATGGGACTGAGAAAGAAAGTGGGGAAAGTGATGTTAACACAGACACTGATGAAAAGAGGATTAGAAAGGAGAGAAATGTAAAAAAGCAGTTATGAAACATGCTTCTGCTGTGCATGATTTTCCCTAGTGCTAATGGAACCTAATTACCTGTCCAATGTATTGTATAATTTTCCATATTTTTGCTTTTATTTTACAAAACCAGTCGGAGTTAGAGCTATTCCTGCAAGAGCAAACAGGCAGGCCAGGTTCCACAAGGAGCAGCTGTTTTTCTAATGGCTGTTAGACTGCCCCAGACCATTCATCTCACCGGGGACATTTCCCTCCACTTTTTCCAGACTTCGGCAGAGCTTTAAAAGGCGAAGCACTTGTTGTTCCCACTTCTTCCACACAGTGCCAGTAAAGGCTCGGAAACCAGCTGGAGTCGCCAGGCTGAAAGCGTTTGGAAAAATTTGTGGAGGCTCTCCATAAGCCAGGATAGCTCTGAGATAATGAAGCTGCTTTCTGGACGCATCCTCCAAACACTGATGATCTCCCACTCCCCAAAAAAGTTTCACAGGAAAGTCCCAACAAGAACAAAAAAAGGTTCAAATCAAAATTAAAATTTAAGATGGATTGCTGTTAGAAATCCATCAAGAAAGCTTCACCTCATATTCCTGAAGAAAAAAACCTTCTCTATTATGACAATATAGTGAGATTGTTATTTTTCACGTACAAATTTAGTCCCTGTGTGTTATTTTTCACGTACAAATTTAGTCCCTGTGGTTTAGTGTCCTGAGGCATTTTAATTAGAGGCTGTAATGGTGTTTAATCAATTAGCACAGCTCATTGTATCTCAAGCTGAATATGAAAACAATAAAAAGGCTCCATCTGGTATAAAGTGCAGCTGCTTGCCTCCTGGAAGATTTATGCTGCCTTGAGCATATTAAACGCTGTGCTGCAGTCCTTCCACTGGTGGATTCCTGGGTCAGCTGTCAATTTGTTTTCTACATGTCAACCCTAAATCATTTCCCTTACACTCCAGAAGTCTTGTCAACCTCTTATTCAGTGGGTCAGCTTTCAGTGCAACTTCCTGGCGAAAATAGAAATGCAATTTCCATAACCAGCAATAACTGACATTTTCATATATAAAGGAACGACTTTATCTCTTATCTAATTTTTGATGAATAATAAATCCCTGATGGAAGTAAACAAAGAATTATCATATTTCATTCTAAACTACAATGATTTTATTTTGCTTTGGTAATTCAGTCTGACAACTGTTTGACTGAGATGTCATAATATAGTCATCCAGAAGTTATTTGGAACTGATGCTGTGATTATAAGACCTGGTAATCAGCATCTCCAAATGTATTAGGCAGAAAGCTTCTAAAAAACTTTACTCTTTCACAGTATTTTACAACCAGTGACAAAACATGTGATAAATAGTTTTCTTCTTTTATTCTCTATCTCGTAATCCAACCACCCCTACTGTTTTCTCCTTACAATTAATTGGTTCTCCATATGGAATTCTTCCTCTTGTTTTCTTTTGGTGATACTACCTGCTGCAAATCAAGATCTGAATGGTGGGATGTCAAGCAACACAAGGTTGAGAGGAAGGCTAAGTAGATATGCTACCAAAGGGAATTCTGGAGAGCTAGAGCCCCTGTGAAAACACTGAATGTATATTGCTGGAAGGAAAAAGGCTGTCATTAAAACTACCTTCATTATGAATGACTCTTGATTAAGGATTCGTCTGCTTTGACTTAAAAGTCTAAAAATTAGGTGCTTAAGACTAAGCTTATTTAAGGAAGGCTTCTCATTAGTCTTTCAATAATTTCATTGATGATCTTGATTAAGGGGAAAGAAGCATTTTAAATTTCAGAGGATATTTAATTAGGGGTTTTTGAAACCAGCAATGAGAACAAAAGATCTAAAACAAAGCAATATCTTCTGTGAATAGGGAGCTATCTAATCCTTAGGCTGTCCATGTCTTACCCACTATTAAGCTCCAAACTCACACATTACTTAATTTTTACATAACTAATCTTAACTGAAAGGAAGGAGACCAACATGAGACCAGGCTTACATTGAAAAGTAATAGAATGGCAGAAAGAAAATACACTGTTTCATACAAGGTTTATTATAGAGGAAATACTGAAAAAAACCCCTGTGTCTGGAAACAATGCCTGGCAGATAAGAACTGCTCTTGAATACATGATGTGATAGCTAAAAAGACAGACAATACTCTGAGCAAAGGAATTCCACGGCCTACCAGTGAGGCAATAGCTCCTCATCAACAGGAAACACTAAATGTGTTCAAACATGTGTGAAGAAATCCTTAGGAACATGACAAAAGGAGCAGGTGGCTAGGTCTTGCTCCCTATGTCTCACATATAAACAAGCGTGCATGTGTAGGTTCCATCACACAGAAATAATACCAAAACTGTAACAAATGCAGTTGAATAACATAGAACCCATGAAATCCCAAAGTATTTTGTTGAACATCAGCTTCACTGGAATGTACTCATGGGGAACTGTCACCCACAAAAGACAGTGAGGATCAACATAAATAAAAAAACAGGTAACAACAACTGGTTTGCTTGCAGCAACATGTTTTCTGAGGTTTTCTACCTACCACGTGTTCTATTGTACCAAAGAGTTAAGAGTTGTGGGTTTTGGGTTACTCATCTGCTCCAGCACACTTCTAAATCTTAAGAACTGGCTTATCAAGGCATTAGAGAAGAAAACAAGAACTGAATTTTGTGTAGTGGAAGCTTATTTGTATGGATCACAACTGGGAGTAAAAGCACAACCACCTAATCGGCACTGGAATAATTTTCTAACTCAGCCACATTACATAATCTTAGGCATTCCACAATCTAATGGAAATGGAAGTTATTAGCAGAGAATCAGCTATGCTATAAAAACAGACTTCCCAAAGTGCCTGGTTTAGTCAGCTCTGGAGGAAGTGAAAGGTTCCATCACAGAGTTTTCCTAATCTAGCTATATTGGTTTAATCTAACAGATTGGTTTAAAATATCCACCCCCCACCCCCCAAATCATTACCAGTATTAACTGGCAAATCCAGTCATCTCTGCAGAGCTGGCTGTACTGATTGACTAGATGTTTAATAATAATAATTGATATTATTACAAATACAGCCTACAAAATCTTTATCTACACTTCCTATTACAGGTGGAAGAGTCAAAAATTTAGATGTCATACTGTATATGACACTATGATAAAAAGATTTCACACTTGGCTGATTCAGTTGAAAGCTGCATGACATTAAAATGAAGGTGTGTTTCACAGCTGAAATGCTGTGCAACTTTGCAAAAATGTGCTTCAAAAAAGCATCCATCAGTCACTGCAACATGAGTTGCACTAGGAAAAACCTTTCCATGTCCACGTTTGTTTCTACTGGAGATGTAAGACTTAGTGCCTTTTCTGCAGGATATACAAAGAAAATACAATTCACTATGCTAGTGACATGCTCCATCTTGCATATTATACTACTTCTGAACCTGTATCACAGATTCTCATTGCAATATTCCACAAACTAGCTAAAATCCTTGCAGTCCTACTGTGCTAAGAACCAGGAGAAAACGCACAGTTCTGTCAGAGCTGGGGGCACCCCCAGGCTCTGCCACCTGTGCCCCCTGCCCAGGAGCTGCCTGTCCGTGCTGGAGGCCAGCTCTGGCATGGGGCAGCACGTAAGCTGGGACCAGGCTTCTGGGAACAGAGCTTTTGGAGTTTTGGAGTACTCTTTTGGGAGTCAGTCTTTTGCCTCAGAGCTGCAGTCAAGCTCAGGCTCTCACGCTAGGCTCAGGCAAAGACCTGGTTGTAAGTATGGTTTTGCCTTGCTGAATTTGATAGTAAAACTCATCCATGGACTTGATTTTCTGGCTTAACCTCAGACCTTTTTCATCAGAATAGATTTGTCTGGTGGTTGCTGGGATGTGACTGAAACCTGGTAAACATCCTCAGACCTACCAAGGCTCAGGCACTGTGGGACTGTGTTGTTGAGGGCACTGCCCTGTCAGTCTTGCTGCTGCCCTCAGCTCCTGGCACCCCCTCCCCTGGGGAACAGTCCATCATAGCTCTTTTCTGACACATTCCACTTGTGAGACAGGCAGTAAGTCAGCTGCTTATGTCCAAGAAAACAAATTTGACATGCAACACAAAAAATAAAATATGCTTTATAAACAACGACAAAAAAAAAATCCCAAGCCTTTCAATTTTTTGTTTTGAAAAAATGGTGAGTAATCCCTATATTATGCAAATAGCAATGTACTTTAGTTGGTACTCAAACTCTACTATAAATTGAGCTCATACATTCTCTTAGGTAGAAAAAATATATACATATTTTCTCATTTCCTAAATGCTGTCTTAATAGTGATAAAGCCATTCCAGCTATTCATCCAAGAGACAAAGGTGACTCTCATGCTGATATTACAAAGTCCTTTCAATGCCAGGTTCCCCAAGGAATCTGAAAAAAATGAAATGTAATAATTTAAAATGCAATTAAATGAAATATGCCTCATCTACAGCAACAAAATAGGATTCATGAAGATCATTTAGGAGAATACATGACTCATCCAATTCTACCAACATAGGCATGTATGCCTAGACCTCAGTATTCACTGGATATCTTTAAAATTACAACAGAGCAGCATTTGAGAGAGCTGCCTATTCATAGGCATTGAGCAGGACTCCAGTATTAGAGCCATACACTGATTTTTTTCTGCTCTAGCCCGAGAGAAATCAAATGGAGGCTGTTGAACTCTATGAGTCAGACTATGAAGAAAGAAGCATAGTTGGGTTCTTACAGATCTCAGCAAAACTAGCAGTTACTGTAAAACAGGTAATAAATAATACATCTATCCAGAGAGGGGTAAGTCTCTCCCAATCTCTTTCTGAGCTGGAATGAAAAACAAGTATCACCAAACGGTGTGAGTAAATAAAGTTTCTGAGACTTCTCACTGATGTACTGCACGGCCTCTCACCCTTGGAAGCCAGCAGTGTTGAGGACTCTCAAGCTGGGCCCTGGCAGGCTGTACGTGCCAAAGATTGCAGCTCCTGCCAGCTCTGAGAGGCGCTGCTGCCAAGGGCCCCAGCAGCACAGCTGGGGGGATGCCAGAGGGCTGCTTGTGTCGCCTTCAGTCCTTGATCGAACCGAGTGATCTCTGCTGCACATTTTCATTTTGATGAATGCGTGCTCCCTGAGAGAAGCCATTTCATTAGAAAAATCCTGACCCACATGAATGAATAAATTCAACAAGGGTCATTTGCATTCTTCATATTTTTAAACAGAATTAAATGTATGTGGTTGCACATTACCTTGTAGTCTTACTCCAGTTATCAGCTACTGCAACTGATCAGCCTGGAATGGCTTCAGTAACCAGAGACCTCCAGGCATCCTAAAAATACCTTTTCTTCTTTAATTATCTAGTTTCCTATTTTCAAGCAATGCTTTTAATGACCTGCTTTCAAATAAAGAAGAAAAAGGTCTTAACAGGGAACATACATTCAACATTAAGCAGTCCTATGATTTGCACTAGGTGTGCAAAGAAATTGTTTCATTGATCAAAGAGTTTCATTGATCTGCAATAGAAAAGAAAATTTTTGGTCTTATTTGCAAAACAGAAAATCCTTATCCTCCACACTTGTTCTGCTTCTAGCAATAAATAGTGAGCAAGTGAAGAAGAAAATAGGATAAATCATCATACTGATATTGCCATCTAAATTTCAAATTCCCTTAATGGTCATGCAAATATATCATAAAATCATCTTAAAATCTGTTTCTTTTCCTTGAGTCACACTGAAATACCTGGTGAGCAGCCTACCCAGGCATACAAGAGAATCATTGACATGAAGCACTGTGTGCAATACTGAAACCTGCATTCAAATACAGAGACTTGCTAATGTTTTTCACTTTAGCTGGTATGTGTAGCAGCTCAGACAGTTTGTGTCAACTCTCCTAATTAAATTGAAAGCTAAATAGCGCTGCAGCCCTTGTTATATGCTATTATTAATGGAATTCCTGCTGTGTATCTCACTCAAGAACCCAACAGATGTCAATCAAAGTTCAAGCTCCTGATTCTACCCTTGGCTGTTAATTAACTGTCAGAATGCTTCAATCCAGTTTATTACTAATATCTGAGGAATGTGCTGTGCCTTCCACTTGCACAGACACTCCTTATCCCATGTGAGTGCACAAACCAAGATAAGAAGCAGAAATTCAATTTTCAGCACCACATACAGAAAGGGAGGGTTTTCCCCAGTTACTTAAGTGTTATTTGAATAGGATGTGTTAAAAATAGAACCAAAGCATTGACTCCAAATGCCATGAGCTCCTCAACACTGGGCAAATGTAAGTAAAGGAACTCAATGCATCATCAAGGATGACACTATAAAGCATTAAGGATGATACTATAAAGCACTAGAAGCCACTAAAACATTCTTTAGAAGCACTCCTGCTCCTCTTTGAGAAGGTCCATGACTAAATCCCAGATTAAGCTTCAATATGGATTTTTCAAGCAGCAGAAATCAGTTTCTCAGAGATATCAACATGTGTACTGTTCTACATCAGATTTCACATGTAGTAAAAAAGTTCCTCAAAAATGTCTTTGTAAAGAGCATTAGATCACATCCATTTCTCCCCTCAGAATCACATGAGCCTGCAATCAGTGCAGTGTGAGCTTTCTTGAATAAAGATGAGACAGTATTCAGCGACCAAGAACCTGCAGAGACCACAAACAATTCCTCCATGAACAGAACCAGCAATATGGAGCAAACAGCTTGAGGAGGATCATAGAATCATTTGGGTTGGAAAAGACCTTTAAGATCATTGAGTCCAGCTGTAAAGCTGAATGATCTATTGTAGGTTTTGCTGTGATTTAGAGGAGTGGACAGAAAAGTGTTCAGCTACTTCTCTGTCCATTTTAAGACAGACATTTGCTACCATGCACTACAACTTGGAGAGAGAGATTTCAGAGGACAAAAGGTGGACATTCCATCCAGTAAAAGATGGAATGCAGGTGGGTGCAGAGCCAGATGCCAGTTTCCACCCCAAGCAAAGAGTTAATGTACACCAATGCAAGGAAAGAACAGCTGCACATCTGTAGAGGAATAATATCTATTTGTGAGTGCACAGAGAGGAAAGCTTTTCTCCTCGTGGCTTCAGAGGGGAAAAGAGCGAAAGCTCCTACAGCTGAAGATTTGACCTTGAATTTTTACAGGTGAGAGGACAGCATTCTGAAGCTTGTCTACAGTATCGGTGGAGGACAATAGGTAAGCACAGATGGCTCTCCTAAAATAGTCTTTGCTCAAAATCACGAAAAAGGACAGCTTTTATCCTAGTTTAAAATAAAATGCCATTATCTTTGCCAGGGTTATTATCTTTACACTGTCGATCAAGCCGGCTGCCGAGCAATGGACTGAGCAAATGCGCACACAGGGAATTAGGGCAATGTTACAGAATTACTAAAAACAACCAAACCACTATCATCAATGCGTTGACAATTTAAAAAATGCCTTTAAAATATTGCCTTGGGCTGCAGTCTCTTTTGCATCTCACGTCGGGAAGCCTGTAGAGTTTGCAGCGACAGGCCTGACAGGCACAATTCCTTCCGAAAAACATGAATGAAAGACCCGTATGGCGGGGCGGGGCCCAGCGCGCTCCGTTCGCGGCAGTATCACGGGATGGACACCGGGAATGCCAATGGCCTGACCGCAGCACAGGGGCTGTGGCTCCGGCGGCCACACCGCGTCCATTCATAAACGCAGAACCGCTGAGGGCAGCGCCTGCTCCGCTGCCCCGGCCACCCGCAGCCCGGGCGGAGGCACGGCCGCCTTGGGACGGGGGCACGGCCGCCTTGGGACGGGGGCACGGCCTTGGGACGGGGCACGGCCGCCTTGGGATGGGGGCACGGCCGCCTTGGGACGGGGCATGGCCTTGGGACGGGGCACGGCCTTGGGACGGCGCACGGCCGCCTTGGGATGGAGGCACGGCCGCCTTGGGATGGAGGCACGGCCGCCTTGGGATAGGGGCATGGCCTTGGGACGGGGGCACGGCCGCCTTGGGACGGGGGCACGGCCGCCTTGGGACGGGGGCACGGCCGCCTTGGGACGGGGCATGGCCTTGGGACGGCGCACGGCCGCCTTGGGATGGGGGCACGGCCGCCTTGGGATAGGGGCACGGCCTTGGGACGGGGGCACGGCCGCCTTGGGACGGGGGCACGGCCGCCTTGGGATGGAGGCACGGCCTTGGGACGGGGGCACGGCCGTCCCGGGCGGGTGTGTGCACACGCGTGGGCGCCCTCCCCTGCACCAGCACAGATTTCTGTTCCGAGAGCCGCCGCCGTGGCGGCAGCACACTCGGTGGGGAGCGATGAGGAGCGGTGGGCAGCGGGCGGGCTGCTGACAGCCAAACCCCCCTGCCGCTGCAGCTCCCGCCCGCCGCCACAGCCCCCCCGCGCCCTCCCTCCCTTCGCTCTCCTCAGCTCTCCGCCACACTCCAGCGCCCCTACCGCTCCCTTCGAGGCGGCCGCCGAGCAGCCTCGCCGCCTCCTTCAAGGATGAATGGAAGCGGGAGGAGGCGGGCTCCAGGAGAGGCGCCGCCCCGCCTCGCTCCCTCAATGAGCGCCCGGGAGGGGCCGCCGCGCCCCCGCCCCACGGCCCCGCTCCCAGGGCGGGGGACGGAGCGCGGCCGCTGCTGCGCCGCCGGGGAAGGAGCCGCGCGTTCCGGCAGCTGAGGGGCCCCGCCGGCTCCCCTCACAACCCGGGCGCCGTCCCCGTGCCCGCGTCCCTGTCTCTGTCCGGGAACACCGCCCCGCGCTCCATATCCCCAGCGCCGGGCTCCGCGAGGGAGCCGCATCCTCCCGAGCTGCCGCCGTGCCGGGAGGGTTCAGCACCTCGGCCCGGGGACAGGGGCGGGAGCCGGCCGGCAGCCGCGGCTTTCCGCCGCCGGGCCGCCCCGGTGCGCTCCGCCAGCCCGCTCCCCGTGCCCGGCCCTGGACGCCGGCGGCCGCCAACGCAGCCCCTCGCCCGCGTAGGAGGAGCGGATTTTTTATGGCCCCTTCCGTGCAGCCCCAACTTTCCCCCTCGGCTGGGGACTGCCGCCTTTCCAGCGGGGTGTGCCAAACCCACCGCGGTTTCCAGCCACCCTCCGCGCAAAACCCATCTCGGGAAGGGAGAACGGGAAGTTTTGGGGAGCTCGACTCACCCAAGACGTTCCCAACGAGAGCCACAATGAATACGACGATGTAGCCGGCGATCAGCGCCCATTCATATTCCTTGGGATGCAAATACTCCTTCCAGAGATATCGCAGGAACTCCTCATCATCGTAGTCGGAGGAAGGGGTTAAAAGAGCCTCCCGCGTTTCATTTAGTTCCGACCCACTCGTCCAATTCCTGTACGGAGGGGAACCATCCTCTGGTTGAATCCCGGACATCCCTAGTGGTTATTCCGGAGGCTGGGAATAAAACAACAACCAACAAACCCAGACCCGTCAGAGCATCCGAGCTTTCTCCCGCCCGTCCATCGAGGCTTGTGGTTGCCAGTGCGAAAAGCGGGGTGTGGGGAGAAAAATGACGCGGGAACTTACGGGAACCAATGCGGGAACAGGCTGGGGATCCGCGTCGGTCCCCAACCCGCCCTGGCGAGCCTTTTCCCCGACCGGGCACGGGGTGCAGCCTCCGCGGGGGACGCTTCGCCCCCTGCACCGTCGTGGAAAAGGCTGGTCGGAGTAGGCTGCATGCCTCAGGTGCCGGAGTGCAGCCGCCCCCGCGGGAAAAGTCACGTCCGTTTCAGACGATGTCGATTTTTGTTCCCCAAACCATGCACACACACCCTCGCGCACCCCGCATCTCTGCACGCCTCCCCTCTCTTCCTCCCCCCGCTTCAGCTCATCCCCAGCTCCTCATCACTCCCCCAACCCTACTTCCAGCTTGCCCACCCCTCTTCTCGGCTTCTCCTCGGTTTCTCACCCTCTCTTACACAAGCATTTCCCCTTAGACCTTTCAACATTAGATTCCAGATATATTCAAGATATTTGTAAATTAAAGGCTGTGGAAGGCTGTGGTGGGGGGAAGCACAGGGTTAAAGAAGCCATTAAAAATCAGTGGCTAATGAGGCTGCCTCATTTCTGTGCTGCTTTGAAAGTTAGGCTGAAATGGGAACACTGTGGGCTTCCCAACACTGGTAGGAAAATCCCTAAGAGGGCTGAGCAGATAAATTGGAGGTTTCGTTGGATTTGAAGATTGTGAGACCTCACTGAAGCTTGAGTTTAGCATGCATTCACTGCGCTGAGGATGTTTCAGACATCCAGCTTGGGATCTTGATACAGCAACTACCCCTCAGCCATTCTGAAATGGGCTCAGCTGGCAGAAAGCAGTTCAAGAGAACCCAGAAGTGCCAGTTAAACAGCATGATAGGTTTCCTGGCTTCTGGTCATTACTTCTTGAAATATTTTCATACTTTGCCAAGTGTACAATCTCTAAAGGAGAAGGGATAGGTCTGAACTTGTCCCTCCATGACTGATAAAATCCCCTCTTACTCAGGCAATCTGTTCACTTCATATCTGAATAATTTAATGAGCCTGATAAAAGCACCGTTTCTATTGGGACATGGCACAACTAGCTCAGTCAAGCATTTCAGTGCAGGGTCTGCACCTCCATAGAAATGGAGGAAGTGTTATGATGCCACTCTGCTTCCAACTCAAGCATAATAGAGAGAGAGATATTCAATCATTAACACTGCATGTAGAGTGCTTAGCTCTAGACAGTACTTTAGGCTACCCAATTGTTTTTTGTCGGTGTGCAGCCATCTCTACTACCTTCAAAGTTCAATGCAGCATACCTGGAATACCTCCTCCTATTTCTATAAACCTGCTCACTTTGCTTTAGTTCCTTTTAAAACAAAGAAAAAAAAAATCTTTCCTATTCCACAGGGAACTTGAGTGAACTTTTTAGTCTAAATATGTTATAGAGTGAAATATACTCAGATATACAGGTAGGATCAGCATGTCTCTTACATAAATTAGAAGGGTAGAGTTTGAAAACACCATAAACAAAGATTAGATATCTGCAGCTAACGAAAGTTGAAGTATGAAGTTTCTTAGTTGAAGTATGAATTAGTATGAACTTAGTTGAAGTATGAATATTGAGAAGTTACTTAAACTCTCCTGTGGGAACGCAGGATTACTTGGTACACAAAAAGAGCACTATTTAAGGAGCTTGTCATGGTCCTTGCTAGTGGGGAAAGATTTAGAGAATGACCATTTGGTAATCAATAACAATCACACTCATGCTCCAGCTTGTTTCCTCTGCTAAAATGTTTGAAATTCCACTATTTGCTTCCAAGTTGCCAAAAAAATGAAGTAATACCTTTTTTGACATAAAGTTTCTTTCTCTGTCACCAGTAGTGACTCCACCTGCAGTGCTGCATGCAGCTCTGAGGTCCCCAGCACAAGAAGGACATCAGCCTTTTGGAGCAAGTCTGGAGGAGGGCCATCAGAGGCATGAAGCACTTCTCCTATCGGGAAAGGTTAAAAGAATTGGGATTGTTCAGGCTGGAAAAGAGATGGCTTAGGGGTGACTTAATTGTAGCTTCCCAGTAGTACCTGAAGAGAAAGATGGAGAGGGACTTTTTACAAAGTATGCAGAGAAAAGACAAGGTGGAAGACAGATTTAACCTGAAAGAGAGTAGGTTCACACTAGACATCAGGTATAAATTGTTTACTGTGGGGGTGGTGAGGAACTGAAACAGGCTGCCAGAGAAATTGTGGATATCCCATCCCTGCAAGTCTCCAAGGCTGGGTTGGATGGAGCTTTGAGCAACCTTGCCTGCTGGAAGGTTCCTTGCCTATAGTAAAGGGATTGGGACTGGATGATCTTTAAGGTCGCTTCCATTCCAACCCAAGCCATTCTGTGATTCCTATGAATAGTAAGGAATGGAATTAAAAAGGCATACATATTTGGAAAAAACATGAATTTGTGAAAAACTTGTCACAAGATTCATTCTTTCAACAAGATTACAAATCTGATTGTTAATACATAAATAATAGATTATGCAGATTAATTAGCTGCCTAAATTAAATTCAGTATTCCTAGAAAACAGGAAGACTTTGTTTTGGTTGATACCACACATTCTGATCAGGGAGCAGACTAGTAAAAACTGAATATGGCATATATTATAAAGATTAAAAATGGACTAGCTAACAGATCCCAGGATGAAAAGGTAGACAAACAATCATTGCTGAGCCTATGAATTCCTATTGTCAGTTCTTGGTTCTGTTATACTTATTCTTCAATGACCTTGAAGAAGCTGGCAGGTGACCCAAAGATCAGGCACAATCAGCTAAACACACATGCTCATCACGAATCTGTAGCCAGAAAGCTTCATTTGATCCTTGGTTGTATAAATGAGTGTACCTGTGAAAACAGATTAAATTTTAAAGTATGAGTGAAACTCAACTTAGGGGAAATATTCAACATCTACAAAAACTCTGCTGCCGAGGAAATGGTTTTCAAATGCAGCCAATTTTGCTATGCATTTTAAAATCAAGATCAAATGTCTTTCTAAAAGAAAAGTGCTAGATGAGATGAGAATTAATTCAGAAAAATCACATTATATGGAATGCAAGAGGTCAGACTGGATGATTATGGTTGTACCCCTCTGGCTTTCTAATTTGTGAAAGTGTGTTAGCTAAATCAATTCCCCTGATGAATTTTGGTTCTGATTTATCTTTTCTTTTAATTATACTATCTGCATCAAACTTGGTGCAACAATTTAAATGTTCCTTTCATATGGAAGTGTACAGCGAATGTTGAAAATTATGTAATTCTTATTGTAACTGGTGCTTTGTTTTTGGTTTTCTTTTTCAGTTCAAAGCCTGCTTAACATGGGGTTTTTGCAAACTTCTATAATCAAAGAATATGCTGGTGACACAGCACTTAAAAGAAGCTTAAATTCAAGGGTATATCTATTAACCTTCTTATCTCAGGAGAGTACTTTCTGGTACTTTATTTATCTAAAAGGTTCACATACATTGATATCTTTTCTAATCCATAACTTTCCATCACTAATCCAAAAATACTGAAATTAAATTACCAGCCCTAGAAGATATGTCTTGTGGCTTTCAATATCACTTATTATATGATATTAGACCATGTGAATATAAATCAAACAGAATTTTATGCTTTATTGCATCTGATAGCTCACAGGAACTGACATTCATAGAGAATAAACAAACCTTACTTCAGCATCCAAGTTTATTGCTTCATCAAACACATTTCCCCCTCCATAACAATAATTTTATTGCAGACCTACATTTTTCTTAATCACACAAATAGGCAGCATTTTTCTCTTCTGTCAGAGACTAGCCCTTTCATTTAAAAATCTATTTGATTCAGAGGATTAGTTCCATGGTAGTAAAATACCATATTAAATTTGGAGTCCTTTTCTCAGGCCAGAATTAATTTTGCTTTTTTCAACTTGGTTGAAGAGGCAGCTCAGCTGTGGAGTTTCTATTCTGCCTTTGTTGAAAATTTTAGCAGGTGATTTTGTTGTCGGGAAGCAAACCACATAAACACAAGCACTTAAGAGAAAGACTGTGTGAATGCCTTCCTTCCTTCCTTCCTTCCTTCCTTCCTTCCTTCCTTCCTTCCTTCCTTCCTTCCTTCCTTCCTTCCTTCCTTCCTTCCTTCCTTCCTTCCTTCCTTCCTTCCTTCCTTCCTTCCTTCCTTCCTTCCTTCCTTCCTTCCTTCCTTCCTTCCTTCCTTCCTTCCTTCCTTCCTTCCTTCCTTCCTTCCTTCCTTCCTTCCTTCCTTCCTTCCTTCCTTCCTTCCTCCCTCCCTCCCTCCCTCCCTCCCTCCCTCCCTTTTTTTCTCATCTTTTGAGCTTTTTTTCTCATCTTTTGTCTCTCTCATGAAAGATGCCCCCGAGAGTAGAAAACCACCTGCCTTAATGTTTATTTACATGACTTGTCTTGGCGAATCATATTCCAAATTTTGCCCATGAAGATCCTCTGGTATCTTTCCTTCTATAATGGTATTGCAAGGTGGAAGTGCTGCTTTCTGGCAGCAGTTCTAAGTAGTTTCTGAGAAGGAGATGAACTATTATCAACTAAATAGTGAAGACAATAAATGAGCAAGTAGAAACAAGGTAAGAACAAGAAAGGAAGACTGAAAGAAAAAGCCAGGGTTAGAAGTTTATACAGCCATAAATTTCATTGGGATCATCAGACAGTGAGGTGAAAAGGACCACAAAAGAAAAATTGATATTTTCCTGTACTTTTTTGAATTAATTAATCAGTTACCCTTGTAAGTAAACAATGATGTTACATCACAAAATGCATTTGCAACTTCATGTTTCCTTTAGATGTGTTCTTGTCTTAGCATCAATTCAGTGATGAATTGTAGGTTAAAGAGTCAAAACTAATTTTAACAAAAGAGACAGTCCTCAAACCTGCTGCTAAATTTTCTGAAGTGGGGATATGAGAAGCATCCAGCAATTATCCTTGTTTAGGCAACCTCAGATATTTTTCTCTTTGCATGTAGAAAGCAGAATCTTGTTAAGCAGGATCTTATTTAAACAATTCAAAAACTTGCAAAGGTATTATTACCCCAATATAACAAGAGTATGAGCAACACTCTATTGATTTATTAGCTGACTAGCACCATTAAAATAAGTCAAAGCTAAGATAATTTTCTCTGTTTCTAGTAGTGATCAGATAAGAAAAATTAGCTGTTGGTTAGCTCATGCCATCTTCATTATTAATATCCACCAATGCAGAACATATTTGAAGTGAAAAACTCTGATTCTAGTCTCATTCACTCTACTGTAAATTAGGAGTATCTTCATTCATGTCAGTAGAGTTATGCTGCTGTAATGCAAATTAGAATAATAGAATGCATATCTGTTCAAATTCAGACAAACTGAAAGCAATAGGAGAATCTGACTCTCAGTGAAAACTGTTGTCCAGCTGGGAACAGAATTGCCTAACATCATTCCTATATGTTAAAGATATAATTTCCAAGGGTGTGCAATGCTAATATATAAAAAAGTACACTGTTGTACCATGCTTTTGTTGGTCCATGTGCTTACTAACAGCCAAGTACTAAAAGGGGTTTTAAATCTTCTTTTTATTTCTTTTACAAAAAAAAATTGTTTTGATATATGAAAATTAATGTGTACCATCTGCAGTATTCTCTCCTCCACCAAGTCTACAAATATTTAAAAGCAAACACATTTAATGATCAGGGCACAAATCCAAACATAGATAGAACAAATTACAAGACACCTTTCCTGGAAATGCCTCTGAACTGTATATGGAAGCTGAAAAACAGATGTCTGTTTACTCTTTTTTTTCAGTTGGCAAGTTTAAATATGTGGGGAAAAAAACCTCTTCTTAACTTCATAAATATATGTGAGCACTGAAAGTCATTTCTGTAGAATCTAAGACAAATTTATTACAAGTCCATAAAAGCTGTTAAATTAAGCAGTTTGAATGCTACACTGCAGTCAAGAGCTCTGAAACCAGAGAAACTATAACTTGAAATAAAACCTTTTTCTTAAAATTATTGTTCTTCTGACCCATTTGGAAATAGCAGAGGATTTGTCGTGTGATCTGAGACAAGATAGATGCTTTCATATTAAGTACTTTGAGGAGCAAGAAGGAAGAGGAAATAAATATGTTGGTTATTTTGAAGGAAACAAAGACCTTTCAAATAAATTTAGCACAAAAAAATGTATGAGTTATTGCAATGTTTTCATTGGTTAGAGGATTGGCTCTCCCCTTAGCAACATAGGCATTTTAAGCAGATGAGATAGATTAGGAATGGGAAGCGAACAGTGACAAAGATGGCTTTAAGGGACTTATCACTTCCAGAGTTATCAAAGCTAAAACACACCAACGTGTATGAGAGGCCTGTGACCTGTACTTTTCTATTTGGGTTCACTGCCCCCTGACAGAAGAGCAGAGTAAAAGAACTTCGTTGTGCTGTTGCTTTCACCAAACTGGTTCTTTCTTTGCTCTCCAGCCCCTCCTGTTGCATGAGGCCAGCGAGCCCTCCCATCTTGGTCACACCTCTGCCAGTGGCCGGGAATAGATGACTACAGGAGAACATAAGGGTGAAGCAAGTTTGCAGCGATACTTCCCAGCTTTCTCTCTTTGAGCAAGCTGCTAGTTAGCAGCTTCCTGAGGCAAATCATTTTGTCTGGCTAATAAATATGTCTTTACAAGTTTTTTCCAACAACTTTGCTTAATTGTTTCCTGAGCCCATTTGAACCTCTGGCTTCCACTGAAACTAGAAGCAATGACTTCCACAGTTTTTTTACAGTGGCCCTTCTTTTCTACTGTTAAAAGTGTTCCTAAATAATTTTATTGTATTTGGTTTGTTGCTCATACAGTGTAAAAATTGAGTATTTCCCTTTCCAGTTTTTCCATATCAATTTCTTCAGTCAAGTCCTCCTCCAAACTATCTCCATTTCAACAATCATTTTATTTTTGCTAATTAACTTAGCATAACTGAAAAGTTTGTTACCTTTTATATTCATGTCCTGAATCATCTCTGATCTGTTTAAATAAGGTCCATTTATCTCAATGGGGTTTTTTTCTGTCGCTTGTTTGAATTTTGTTTGTTCTATACACTATGCTTCATTTGAGTACAGCATTCTGTAACGTCACTACCAGAAGAATAATCTCAAATGGCACAAGTTTTGGCACATTGGCTTTCTGATAGTAAGTTTAAAAACGTACCCATTTTTATTTAAAGTTCCATCAATGGATTTCTTTTTCCTTGGATAGACTATGTCCCTAATACCAGTTCAATTTTTTATTAAACTTTCCCCATTCTTAACAAGCTGACTCTGCTCTTTATGCCATTTCTCACACATACTGACACTGCACTCTGTCTAACCCTGTTCGTGGTACTGAGAACACCTCTCAGGTCATCTTTATTCAAAGATTTTCTATAATCTGTTGCTACTACTCTACAATATGAGCTCTTGAGATTTCCATTTTAAAGTTAAGTTTTCAGTGAACAAAAGAGAAGTATTTTGTCATGAGGAAAGCATCAAACGCAATTTCATGTCATTGTTCACCCCTTGCTGTTTCATTTCTTAAGGTGCGCCTTCTCATTCTGTTAAGTATGTCTATTTTCACACGACATTTCAAGATTTTAGTGCTGCCTTGATAGTTTATTCCATGCCTGCTTTCTTTGTTCTTTCCTAGCCTAATAAAACTGGGAAGGGCTTAATTTCCTCCTATTTTCAATGAATTGTTGCAGGAATATTTTTCTCATTCATTCTATGAGCTTGTGGGTGGCTATACATTACTTTGGACTGCAACATGCAGAACTTTGCAATAATTTCCCCCATTGTTACAAGGTTTCTTGTGATAGAAAAATGTTCAGCACATCAAAAATTGAAGTCATAATGGCATTCCATTCCAAAAGAAAAACATAGAATTTCCTATACATTTTATCATAGAATTGTTAAGGTTTGAAAGGACCTCCAAGATAATCAAACCTAACCATTAAACCAGCACTGCCAAGTCCACCACAACGCCATGTCCCAAGCACCACATCTACTATGTTTTCTTGAACACTTCCAGGGATGGTGATTCCACCACTTCCCTGAGCAGCTTGTTCCAATGCTTCTCATCCTTTCAGTGAAGAATTTTTTTTCTAATATCAAATCAAAACATTCCCTGGCATAACTTGAGACCATTTCTTCTTGTCCTATCACTTGTTACCTGGGAGAAGAAACCAGCCCCCACCAGTCTACAGTGTCCTTTCAGTTACTTGTAAAGAGCAGTAACATCCTTCTTGAACCTCCTTTTGTCTGATCTAAACAACCCCAGTTGCCTCAGATGCTCCTCGTTAGTCTTGTCCTCCAAGATCTTTCAGCCTATGGGGCCAAAGTGCTCTGTTTTGCCAGCATAGACTGCACTGATTTGTTTCTCTTCTGCACTTAGCTACTGAATCTATAAAATGTATATTTACTGAGGATAGTGTTAGAGAGAAGTCAGAAACCCAAAACCAAGACAGTGTGAAGAAATTGATTGTTCAGGCTGTAAAATATGCTAGGCCAAAAAAAAAAACCAAAAAAAAAAAAACCAAAAAATGAAGTTGCCTATGTTACAAAATTACTAAAATGAGAACCTTTAGTGGTCTTCTCCAGCTCCTCAAATATTGGTCATTGCTTTCTCTTTTCATTTTTTACGGTCAATTGCATGTTTCAGTAAGTCTTACCTTGAGTGACTGTGCATTAAAGAATATTATTATTGCCCAATGTCCTATTAGACAGTGGCTGCCCTGGTTTTTTAGTTTGCTAAACACCGTAAGCCAACAATTCAGCTTGAAAAAAGAAGAAAATAAAATGCTACAAAATGCCAAAAAGAAAAGAAAATGTTAGAGTTTCTAGATACAGATCAACATTATACTGCAGAAATTAGCCTAGCCTGAATGTCAGATGAGCCTTTTAGTGAATTAAACCCACATTTTTTCATCTCAGTCAAGTCACCTTGCATTTTAGAAGTCAAATCCTTCAGTTCTCATGCCTGAGTATAACACTACTTATTTTTATGGGCAGATTTTTCTCTTCCCTTTGCCACTTGGCATTATTTGAGCCTCAGATAATTATAGTTCTGCTTTTCCTACTGTAAAGATGTGTGTGTGCTTTGCAGGAAGAGCCTATTATCTATGGAGGGGTGAAGGAAGAAGTGACTTAGGGACCACCTTTGCTGCTGGTAAAGGCAATTTTGGAAGAATCAGCCCTGTGACCAAGACTATGGAGAATTACCCACCTATTGTGCAGCCACACATTGGGGCTGGCAGGGCCCTCAGTGGGCTCAGATGTGTGACAATACACACATCACTGTTGATTTGGGCCATCAGATAGAAACCCATCAGCACAGGAACTTTCCTTGCTTTTTCCTTGTATTTATAAGCAAGCTGCCAGCTCAGAGTCATATATTAAAAAACTATTTTAATCTCTCCCAATACTGTTACACGTTGAGGCGCCAACACTGAAAAGGAGACAGACCTATTTTCCTGTGAAGTTAAAAATGTGAGGCAGTGCTTAATATGCTTTGAGTGATGAGTATGAACCAGGAGATTGCAGCAGACCTGCACCTTTATATTCCTTTCAGCAATGGTTTGGGGGTAAGGATGTCTCAGTCTCTGCAGTTCTTCCAGTGATTGTGAAGATAAATAATCCACTTCTGTGGGGTTCAAGACTATAAACAAGACTGAGTCTGTGATGCTTTTCATTCTTTCCTCTTCTAAAATGTAATAATATTGGCTGCACATTTTTCATTTTCTGTTATAGAACAGCTTGCGAACAAGGCATCCTTGTCTCAGTTTAATTTCAGCTGGATCAGATTAACCAAGATACTCAAATAAAAATCTAAACATCACATGGCAAAGCATGAGCAAAGCTTGGAAAAGTATCATTTGAAAAAGCACTATTCACATTTTTCCTTCAAAGTTTGCTGCCTGTTTAAATGCTTAGGCCTTCTCAGATGGTTTTTGCTATTTCTTTACTGACTTTTTCTTCTGACTACTTCAAATCTTTAGGTGTGAAGACCATTTCTTGTGAAGCACTGCTAATCTCTTGGCATTTTCAACTTTATGAGGATTCTGTATGTTTCTATACATCATTGTCTGTTGCTTGCAACCATCTATAGAAAACTGTCCTATTTAACCTCATCTTTTAGCTACTCATCTACAAACTGAGTTCACAGAATTTCCTTAGTGTAAATTTCTGTAAAAACATAAATTTTAGGTGCTATAAGTGAAGAGGGTGAAGGATGGCAAGTTTACCATGTAAATTTATAAGAATTACATAAATCCTGATACTTGTGCACTGAAAATATCCAGACTGAGTCCACTAAGTCCAAACTAAATGTCAGAACATGAGAAATCCATCCCTTCCTTTAGCCATTTTGTTTCCTTTCTGTAAATTTGCTTAGTCATTCAATTGTGTAAAAAACCCCACAAATTTTTTCTGGCTTCAGTAGATCTACTCACATCTACAATTACCTAAACAGACGTGATTTATAACCTGTGTAAATATTTATGTATTTTTTTAGAGGACTTATAAAGTGCTCCTTCATTTTCCATTGTTCTTCCCAGAGGGAAAAGACTGAGCTGGATCATGAGATGGAGAATCTACATTGAAAAATGAGCTGTTGAAAATGCACCCCAAATTATTTGTTACTTTGTTGTTAAAGTTTACTGAAGGTCTCTAATTAATATGTATATGCAGGGAGAAAGGAAAATTAAGGGAAAAATACAGGAGTGTGGTATAATTACACAGATCAGCGTTGTCCCATCAGTAATACTGTTGGAAGTACTAGTGAACCTATCAATCTTGAAGGTCTTGAAGATCTTTGTAAAAAAGTGGTGAGAATGATAAACACCATGAGAATTTCTTTACAAAATTATAATATTTTACTACAGGAAACAAATCAGAAAGGTCAAAAATGAACGGCAGTATGAAAGCAAAATACATGTTTCTGCTCTTAACTCATGGCAAAAGAAGGAATCACAGAATGAAAACAGTAGTGGGAAATAAAAGATAGACCCAACAGCTTTTCTTCCAACAAGGTAAAAATAGACTATAAAATTGATTAAGGTAAAAAATTTAACTACCTTTTAGAAGGTCCCATAATCAATATATACAACAAGAATATTCAGGCTTGTCACTGCTAATTATAACTAAAGGTTTTGACTTAGCTTTCCTGTGTTAGAAATTAGATGAGATTTCTGAAGTTTCCTGTGGAAATCCTATATCCCATAAATTAACACACTGTGGAATCCACTAATAATGGAATAAGATGCACCTTAAAATAAGCTAAATTTCTTTTCTCCACAAATCCATCTTACTGTAAGTAAGCCAATTATACCCAGATAAACTATACATCTCCTGTTTTCACAAAACCACAGTAAACATGGATGATTACAGCTGAACTGAATGTTTTTTAGGTTACATTATTATCTTCAAAATAATTTAAGAAAAATATATTCCATCTTGAATATAAGATTGCAATATCTATGAATAATTAAGAAAACAGGCTTTGCTTTTAGTTAAAGATGAAAAAATGTACACATCAGAATGATGCCAAAAGATTTTTGCTTTTTATATATTTTTAATATATTTGTAGCTCTGTAGACTATTGTTGTATAACTGTAAAGTTTCTTAGCTAACTCAAATAATTTTCCTACCCTGTTAGGCAAATACATTCCTGGAATCATATTTTAATCTTGCTTCTTCAGTGAACCAAGGTTGTTTCACTTTCCCATTTTTAGACATAAACAATGTAGGGCTAGAAGCAAAGGGAGGCTTCAATACTGGGCTCAGCCAAGAGGGGAATTACTTCATTAACAGTATTTCTAATTGGGGATTATTGTCAATTATGCTAATTTGCTAAACTTATAAAAGTGTTGAAGCCCTGTATCATGTGCGCATTTAATCATCTTAACCTTGTTTGGCCCTTAATTTTAGAGGCTATCAAGCAACAAGAACATAAAATTTTCAATTTAGATATGCAGATTAACCCCCCTCCCAAATTTGTACCTGTGTGGTAGGCAAAATAACCTCACAGAATTGTAGTAATAATGTATTCTTAAATCTTGCACGTGGGTCTTACTCAGCTCTCCCTCTATGGAGAATACGAGAGGGTAGCATAAATTACCTGGAGACTGTCCTATATTGCTCTTCAGCAATTCAAGATATTTGCACAGGAAAAAGTTTCCTCCTCCCAGACCCATGGGCACAGCTTACTATTGTAGGCTGAGAGTACACTGGATAGAAAGAAAAGGGGCTCACACTGCCTCCCGTACATCAATCCATCTTCTAGGAAACTAGTATTTAATTCAGTATCCAGAAAGTGTTCCCTCACTCTGCTAGACCCAGCATAGCCAGATAATATTTCTCCAATCTGTGGAAAGGAATACACTTAAGAGGAAATATAATTTTTTAAAAACTTACAGTTATCTCTGCTAGTTTCTGTTTATACTTTTATTTTAAAGCAAACATTTTTAAGCAGTAATGAACAAATCAAGCATGAGTTATTAAAGATTAACAAAGTACTCAATACTGCAGTACTCAAATAATCATATATTCATTTTAGAATTAATGGTTGAATAGACATCTGGAAAACATATCAAACACATAGGGATGTCCCACAGATCAAAAGTAGCACCTTTCAGTTGTTCACCTCTGATCCACATGTTCTGCTAAATAGTTGTTAACTAGTTTGAGAAACTTCCTGCTGCTTAGAGTAGAAGTTGACTTCAGGTGAGCAAAGCATTTACAGCCTGCTTGTTTATGTGCTTGCCCTTGTAGTTGCTATGCATGCATTTAACTAATTAGTGAAGCAATGAATGCATCTATAATTTATTTAAATGGAGCCAGGGGCTGTTCTCTGGTCCTGAGTGAGCGGGTCACAGGCTAGATATGTCAACACTACTTTACTCTCTGCTTTGAGTCTTTTGTTGGCCTCTCTGCTGGTACTGGCTGTATCTGCACAGAAAACTGAGCAAAACCTTTGCAGTGCCTGAGTGTGATTTGGAGGTTAAACCAGGACAGGAGCCATTTCCAACATACAGTTTTCAGGACACCACATGTTTTCCAAACTCTGTGTATATGAGCAGCTCCAGGTTCCTGGCTTGTGTATTCGTCCCTGGATCTTCTTTGCTGCACTTCTTGAAGGTGGGTGAAAAATTTTTGATTTTTACTCTCAGCAGAAATCTTCCTTGATGGTCATGACTTTTTTAAGATGATAGAGAAATGAAATTTGCTAGTCAATGTCAGTGACATTAGCTGGTTCCTTTAGCATTACTGGATTCATCCCACCCCAAATAATTGAATTTTTTAAAGACTTCCTTAAGCTGTAGCTTCCTCTGGTGTAAATAGTGTCATTTTCACACCCTCTCCAACTAGATGCAAAAGACCTGAGAGCAGACCTTGCCAAAAAAGACTATGACGAAAATGTCATTGAATATTTTTGCTTTTTCTGTGTCCTTTACCATCAGATAAGCACACTGAGCAGCAAACCCACATTTTTCTTAGTTTTGCTTTTGCTGTACATAAAGAAACTCTTCTTTTCATTCATGGACTTCACCAGTTTCAGCTCCAGCTAACACCTGACTTTGCTAACTTCAGCCCTAGATGTTTAGGCAATATCTCTATAGTTCCCCAAGTAGCCCATCCCAATTTTCACCTTCTTTGTATTTCCTTCTTTTTTGGCTCAACACAGTGGTAAATCTGCTTTCAGAACTGGACACGATAAAAATGTTCACAGTCATCCAAAGTGAAAAGCTCAACTTGTACAAGCACTTCTACTTCAAATGTGCCCGTAATTTTTTGAGGAGTTTTAAGTTAGGTCAGGCATCATCAATTTTTCAGAGCTAACATGAAACATTAATAAATAACCCACTACACAGAATCACAGAATCACCAGCCTGCCTTCATTTTTCATCTGTGTACAGCCAGGTGACCCAGCAGCCCTCAGACCTTGTGTGGATAGTGGCTGAGCCATGGCCTACAAGGACCTGAGAAGCAAGCAGGGAGCTGCTGGTTGCCTCTGCTGTCCCTTCCTGCTGCCCATCCTGTCATCCATATGACAGGTTGCTATGTCAATATTTATTTCCTGCTGGAATACACACTGTTTACTCACTTAGGATGGAGAAAAATGTGGGAGAGCAAATAGGAAAATAGAGATGTGCAGACCTATCTAATGACCTAGAGTTACTCACACTGTTGGAAATCAAACTCATTGATTTCTCCCAGTATTTTATATACCAGACCTTTGCATCTCAGAACTACAGGACTGTGACCAGTGTGGCAATATGGTCCACAAAAAAAAAGAGGCATTCACAAGCCCGACCATTTTAATATATTCTTTACTTCAAAAAGTATACTCTTTCCTTGAAGTAGTGGATCACAGCAGAGCTATGGCTGCGTGTGCCATGAGCTATGACTGTGTGTGCCATGTAATTTCAGCTGCTAATCAAAGCCTCCATTGCCTGTACTGGGTGCCTGTTGAGGGTTACACACAGGGGAGGCTGCTGGAAAGGCTTGGACAGATGCTGCTCCTAATCAGCACCTATTAAGTTTTCTCCTGAGCGTAGTTTGGCTCCTTGGAACACGGAGGAGTCACTTAGCTGTGTGTAGGTCAGGTGCTCACAGGGGTGATGTTTAATGTAAGACATGATAAGTGCTGGTACAGAAGACCGCTGTGCTTCGAGGCAGGCAGCCAATACCATCGCCAACAGCTCACAGCCCTTTGTGGGAGCTTCCATCTGAGTAAACAAGTGGTATTTATCATGAAAGTGAGGCTATGCCTATACTAACAAATTAGTATTCCAGACACAATTCTCCAGAAATTGCATTGATACTACTGAACTATTTTACTCTTCAAGCAGGACGCTATGTCCAAACTGTATTTCAATTCACTAATATCAGCCCAGGTATAGTCTGAATGTGTACAGCTCCTGTCAGTTAGAGGTCCCTGGAAGTTTGATGTAATTTTGAGTGAAACACAAAGAATCATTTGTGTTTGAAGAAAGGTGTGTGGTGCAGCATCCCATGAATATTTCCATCGATGCACGAGCATGACTAGACAGATCAACCATTATAACTCACGGACTTCTGTTACAGAGGTTCAACAAGGTTCTTAGAGCAAGAGATAGCTTAGGGCCACTTTAAATTCTTCCACTTGCTCCTAGCCTCAAGGCTTGTTCAATACCAGAAATACAATTGCAGGAAGGTGTCTATTAAAGCCTAAAGAATTGCCATTTTAAAAAATCAGGAAACATTCTCAATGTTTTGACTTTAGTCCAATTGGTTTTGCTACCTATCCAAGCATCCCGGAAATTTTTCTTCAGTGACGCAAGAGATGGCACAAAGTTCCTAGGGAGGAACTTGAAAAAAATTGGTCAGTAGCTTCAACTATAAGGAAGGAGTACTGTAATCTGTAATTTATATTGCTCCCAGGAATCCAAGGACTGTTAGCAAATTCTTTGAAGGATTATAACTTCTTACAAAGATGTGAGCTAAATAAACCTGCCATGGGAGGTCTCATCTTATCAAGTACTGGCAAAGATGGGGATGGTGCTGATTCCTTCTGAGATAAAGAACTTCAAGTGATAAAATTGATAGGGAATGCCTTACAGGAAAAAAACCCTCAGCAAAATCCCCAATGATTCTTCACTTCTAGAAAGGCACCAGAGTAGAGACTCATATCTTCAACATAAAACAGATAGCTCTAGGCACAGAAGGGTGCACATGCTACATTTAGCACACTAAGATTTACTTCCCCTCCCCTCACCCTCTCAAGGATTAGCCAATAGAACCTTAAAAAAAAATGAGCATACTTGCATGGGTGCAAGTGACAAGCTTTTATTACCTGGAGTGAATAAGGAAGTAAACCCTCTGATTTTCTTTTTATTTTATGAATGATTATGTACAAAAGAGGCGACAGAGATTTAAAAGCAAAAAGGGTAAGGAATCCAAAGTGATTATGTATTGGGCTGACAGCAAAAATTCAAAGCCCACAGAGTTCCTGTGTTAGGCAATAATACAGGAGGCAATAATGTGTCCTGGGTTACAGATGCTTGATAGAGTACAGAGGAAGATTGAATGAAATACCATCAACTCATGGGAAGCTTACAACATGTTTCTATTTGTGAAGAATTTGAAATGCTGATGGCAGACATATTTCACACCCTAAATTACTCCATTTAATTTGAAAATAAAAGCTCTTGTATACATTAGGATACAAGTTTAAAAGAGCAAACTATTAAAAAATTAAAGAAAGACCTCACCAAAATTCTCCATGACAAAAGCTATTCAGACAATTATCTCTATGCCAATGTCTGAGTCCAGGAACTGAAATTTCAATGTCCACAATTCAAACTGGTTAAAATTGTTCTGGAACTGGTTTTTACTCAATAGTTCCTCTGCTAAAAAATTCTGGGGAATTGTTCAGCAGGTAGCACAGGCAAAGTGATATTCTCAGTAGGGTCTGTGAATAAACAAACCTCCTGTCCTGCAGTCAGCTTACCTATACTAAGGCAGCCTAATCCTGTCAGTTCTCGTTGGGACTGGAAAATGAACCTGGACATTGTTACTTTGCTGATATAACCTGACAAAATTTTGAACATATCATAAATGTAGATTTATTTTATACCTTTCCATCTAGGAACTGTCCCTGTCTTCCATTTTGCACTGATACACAGAAAACTTACTTTTCAGATCTTCTGTGAATATGTAAGTAGCATGTGAAAATAATAGTTACAGTTGCTGATAGTTAAGATGCTTCTGCTGGAAGAAAAAAGATCTCCTGATCTCAAGGGATCTAACTTTATCATTAGGATAATGTCATTTAAGTATGATTAAAAACATCCCATGTAATTCTCCCACCTTCAGCACAATTATATTTCAAAAATAAGGTTCAAACTGTAGCACATTTGATAGTAAGTGCTAAATAATTTGCTTTTTCCACAGACTGACAATCACATACTTTCACTGAATTATTTCCTAGACAACCTAGTGAGAGTTCTGTGATTTCCATTATTCATTACTTTTTTGAGCTGATAGTAGACAGGAACTCCCATGGCTGTCTTCATTTTCAGAATAAATGAATGATAAAAATGGGATTTTTCTTTGTCCTACACACAAAGCCTGTTTTCCCTCCGTACAAGAGGGAAAGGAAATTTCTCTTAGTTTCTCTGGTCACCTTCTGAGTCAGTTTTGCACCCACAGAGCACGCTTCTGTGAACCAGGTTCATGGTTGTTTTTCACCCTTTTTTTCCTCATGGGTGTGCATTCTTCCAAGAGTCTTCAGGCCCCTGCAGTTGCACCCACTCAGAGGGAAACCTCTCACAAAGTGTAGCTCATCTTTTTCCTGGCTCTGATATTTGGCTAATTTTTTTAGCAGTTGTTAATTTTTATAGCTGTCAACCTGTAAAGAAGGCTGAACTAGACTTGTTTTGTTTAAACTGAGTTTTTGTTCTCTGTTGACCCATTCAAAGAAAATAGTAACACCTCTCAGTACAAGAAATATCTATTCTGATTTCACTCTTTCCTGTGATTATTCACTGTGCAAGAAAACCATTGCAAGTTTGATGATAGTTATATTCAATCCTGCCTGCTGGAATTCCTGCTGCAGTTCTGCTGGCAGCCCTGATACTTCACCCAAACTTGAAAACTCCATCAGTTTGTAGTTGCTATGCCAACAAATCATTGGCTATGGACCAGCTTCACAAATTGTCAGCCAAGAAACCCTGGAAAACCTGTCTGACCCTGAAGGCCGTGTATGCACCTTCCCTTGGGGAAGTAAGAATAAGAAACTGGAGCATGCATGGGGATTGCAAGGGTTCATTGTCACAAAAATCCCCTGATTTCTCTTTGCCTTAAATGTTAATAATACTAGCATTCCCTTTAATCAGAAATTGAATGGCTCATTGCTTACACAGGCACAGCTTGGGAAGGATGAACAGGAGCTCCTCTGGACAAACAGGTCAGCAATTCCTTTGGCTCCACACGGAATGCACGACAGCTGCAGGAAGTGTTCAAAGAAGAAGATAGAACACAGATACCAGATTCTATTTAATAGAGGGCATTCTCTTGGCAAATGCTTTATTTATGACAAAATAATTTAGATGCTGAACTGGAATATCCAAGACAGGATTGTCATCCTCCTAGAGTCAGAGCGCAGAGAGAAAGCAAGGCAGAAAAGTCCCTAGAGAGCTGAAATCTTAGACTTGTCTGGAAGCCTTCCCTGGCCACAGAAGGACCTTGAAGAACCTGTGTTTTGAACTTTAGTGCCTGTCAATTGGTTAAAGATAGGCAGAAAGGTTTTATCCCAGTATAAGGCTTGAATGGGTGCCGAGTAAGAATAAAGGATTGTTGTGTGCCTTCTATCTGCAACTTTGGGAGCTTTATCGTTAGACCCCAACCTGAACCTGACACACATAGCTCAGATCACTCTCAAAAATACAGGTGGAACTTTCTGATGCTACCTAGCCAATTCTTATTAACATATGGAAGAGAATCTACCTCTGAATTCACTTCAGAAATATCTTGTTTTTCTATGCTGTGCAGAAAGCTATATTTCCTTCAGTTTAATGCAGAGACATCAATGTAAGATTTCATTTTTTCTTCTGTTAATTCTTTATGTTTAAAAGATTTTCCTTTTATGTAAGTCTGTTTGTGAGGTTTGGATATTTGAGTTAAAGAGTTACAAGCTGATAATTAAATATAATTGAACACAAATTTTATCTTTGAACCAGGTTTAATTTTACTTTTATATTTTTAAACTAAGATTCTATCTACTTACAGCAAATATCTTGTTCTCCTAACTTTTTCATTCTACTGTGACTCACATTTTTAAGCTGATAAAATAGCATTAGACCTTCTTGTTTATTGCAAGACTATTCTGCTTTTTAGATGTGGTAAAGTCTGCTATTTCAGACAATTTTAATTAGCATGCAAGACAAAATATTGTACAAGATAAGTGAATTTCTTATCAGTAATAAACCAACTTAATAGAATGTGATGATATTACATCAATTATTTCTTTAAAATGCAAAATAATGTGTACAGCATACTACTGACTGGTAACTTCTTCCTTGATTTCCCATTGTTAATAAATGGATGCTAAAAATAGTTTTGATAGGTTATAAGGTATTTCATGGTCTTACTTCCTGATTAGTTTACTGCTATTTTTAATATTGGTATAAGAATCTGCAGTATGTTCTTCTTAGTATTTTGTCTAGGTTATTTATCAGACAAACAATTTACCAGAAAAGTTAATTGATAGAAAAGAAATGGCAGCTGACCTAAGTGCAGGACTACTCAAAACAAATACAGAAGTATCAACATCTGAGAGATTTGCATCATTCTTTTTGTTGCCTATAGTTAACTTGTATTACTTCTGAATCATGAGATCATTTTCAACACAGGCTGGTGAGAAAAATGGTCAGTAATATGAATGTGTTGTACAAATTCAAACATATCTATAACTGATAATGCATTTGATAGGTTTTGTGATCTTCCAGTTCCCTGAAGGTGAAGCATTGTCTACAATGAAAAATTCTCCCTTAAAAAAATTTAATGCATGGAAGAGAAAATAAAATAAGTGCAAAATGAATAGTTGGGTAAATATTAGGAAAATGTCTGCAAACCTTTGATTATTTCTATTATTTGGATATCTGCTTGTCTTATCAGTAGACACGATGATTTAGCCATGCAGATTTTCATCTCAAGAAACAGACTAGAGTTAAAAATAACTTGTTCTGTGCTGTTTTTTTGGGAATTTATTCCCCAAAAGTGTGTCATTAACACAGTGACTTAAAGGTAACCTTCAGAATTATGGGAATTATGACCATATAATGTAAAAGTAAAGAAAAAAACTCCACAACAGCAACCAAACAAAAAAACACCCAAAAATCAATACTGTCAAGATATATATATATATTTGCCTTCTTTTTTGTTCTCAGAAGTAGGGTATATAATACAAACTTAGTAAATATCTGACATTTTCTGAGAACAAACCAACATTTTCTGACACATACTACACTATTTGAAACTTCTTCAAGTGGCTAAGTGTATGTTTAATGAAACCAAAGGAGAAAGTCTATTCCTATCTCTTTTCCCTTTTAATTTTCCTGGAGTTTTTTCATATTTAAAATATATTTTTATGCAAGTACCTCTATTATATTCATCTGTAGCCTGGAAGGTCTTATCCATGTTTATAATACATGAGCCCTCCTTAGGGTAAAATCTATTTTTGTTATTATAATAATTCTGTGGTGTGTAGAGCTTGGACTTTGTGCTGGTCTTTTTATGGTATAATATCCATCATACCATAATGCACAGATGTGGAAACCCAACTCACAACACGCAAGCAAGAATCAAATTCTGTTTCCTTTTACATCCAGACACCCCAGGAAAGCCAACAGAATGAATTCCACGAGTGAGACTTTTATCGGTGGCATTAAATTGTTTTAGGACGGCATTCTGACCTCACTGGACTACGGCTGGTCCCTCCTTGCCCACAGCTAACCCTGGTGGATCATCTAACTCTGTCAGCAGAGCTCAGGGCTGTTCTGGAGCTCCAGAGCTGATCCCTGCAGGCAGCAGCAGGGTGTGGAGTGGCCTGACATGCCCTGTACACTGCATTTATGTACAGGTGGCTCCACACAGCTCAGTGGGAGCAAAGCAGCAGCGCTGAGGCAATGCCCTCAGCTGCTGACAGCCCAGGAGGAGTGCTAGAATGCAACAGGCATATAATGATAATTCTCACACATGAAATCCCAGCTTCTAGTGATTCTTGAGCTAGGTTATTGGTATTCAATAGCAGATTGGGTTTTATTCCACAATATTGTCATTTAATCCTATTGTATTTTCAGTATGCACTGTCTGCTTTGAGAAGGATTTCCTTTCTTTACAGCTGTACTTTACAATTGTTGAAGTTACTCTGTGAAAGAGTGTGTGTAAATGCTCCATTTATGTCCTGTTCAGGTCTATCAGATGTCCTTGTGTGTAGAGAGCTGTAAGTGGGAACAGAGGAGCTGTGTCTATGAAAGTTGCTGTCTGTATTTCCTTACAGGAATGCTGTCAGTGCTGCCTTGTAGAAGAAATACAGTGTGACTGCCAAAGATATTAAAATCTGTCAGTAACAGCTATTACTAAGGAAGAGATTGGATAAAATCTGAGAATATGTAGAAAATATGCACATTTTCAACTAATTTCTTTAATGTTTGTCTTATGTATTCTTAATGAAATAAATTACTGCAGTTAACATCATAAAAACAGGAATGAGAAACAGCGAAGAAATAGCCCATACATTAAAAACAGTGATCTGCTTATACAAAAATGCAATGTTTGTAAATAATGTGTTTTTTCTGAAGAAATGGAGAAGTTGCCATTTCTGGCATTAAGCATACTAACCTTTATTTTTAGAAATACTTATTTTAGAAAATAAAGGAATGGACAAACAGCATATCTGGCATATGCATGAGGTAAAAATGGAAATTTGACTAACAGGTTATTTCATAGAAAACTCTACATTTTGACTAAACTAGACGACTTTGTAGCAGGTTTTTTTCCATGCATTAAAAAGAAAGCATGGTTTAAGAGGAAAAGCAGTTAGAAGTCCATTGAACCTTGACTATTCAATGCTGGCACAATATCAAACACACATCATTGCAGTTTAGCACATGCTTAATCTAGCATTATTGCTAGTGAACTGCTTTGAATTATCCCGTGAAACACATTATATGGTCAGCTATCATTAGATAAAAATAATTTGATATAGTAACTGCTTCAAAGTCCTTTTTAGACAGCTAAGGTTTGCCAAACTAGGCTGAAATGAATGATCTGAGTGATTATAGGAGTTCCAGGGGAATTTAGACATTGAACAATGAGACAGAAATATATTCCATGTCTGAAAACTTTGACATTACTCAGTGTTTTCTTATTTCAATATATTCACTAGCTCTAATGGTTTTTTCCTGCATATCCCTGAGCAGCTCACGGTGAGCATTTGATGCTTGCTATTTTAAAACCAAATTCTGTGTTTAACACTACCAATTACATTTTATACCCTTGCTGTATAATTTTAATGTAGACTGTAGAAGTTGATATCCAAAAAATCCAGCCTAGAAATCTTGCAGTTCAGAGCTCCCCACCTTCACTTGGCACATTCCCAGTTTTCTTAAAGGATCAAAATTTGGTACCAGTGCATGCTCAGAGATATGGTGGGGTAGAGAGCTAGTTATTCCTCTCACCTTTAACCTCTTGTGTGACTAGCTGAAAAGTGTTCAGAAAAAGGCTTAATAGCTCCAGAAGCCTGAATCTAAAATACTGGAAAACAAACCAACAGGCACAAAAAAACCCCTCACAGTATTTAGAAAGTGTTTTTTAACTTCAAACAAGTCCAGGATAATGGGCTCTGAACCATTGTCCCAGAGGACAGTAATCATAGCCAACATGTTTTAAAGCTTTGAAATATTGTTTATCCTATCCCTTTTAAGAGATTCTTTTTTACTTGTCTGTTCTGAAGATTGCTTAAATCTTCACTGTGGTCACACTTTCTCCTTTTTCTACTGAGCAGTTTTTGGTTTATGAGCATTTTCTGCTATTGATTTATTTCTTCATACTCCTTAATTAGCTATATTGGCCTTCCATGCCCTTTCCTCCTTAAACCCTTGTTGGGATCAATTTCAATTAAAGATGGGTTCATGACATAGAATTCTGGTGAGGATCTTGAGTAGGCAAATTTAAGAGTTTGTGTTCAGTTTTGTGGCTCAGGGACTTGTTTAACTATATCTGCTGAAGCTTGTCTCTCCTTCAAACCTTGATCTAAAAACTTGACAATGGACGAATGTGCCTTATAATTTGCTCCTGCATCATAAATCCCAGAATTAGTGATTTAATAAATTATTACCTGGAGGGTATTAGTTTCACTTGTTTCTTCTTTCAAGCTTGAGAGATTACAGAATGCAGCATTCCTGTGTTTCCTCCTCAAATTCAGTATTTCTATTTCTATAGACTTATTCCCAGTTACAGACCAATACTTAAAAGAAGACCAACATTGCCGAAAGTAAATAAAATATTCCTTTGCTGAAGTATCATGCTGGCTTATCTTTCCCATTTTTGGTGTAGAATCAATTCTACTCCTGCTGAAGTAGAATTCAGTATCCTACTGAAGATACTGGCTTATCTTCCCCATTTTTGGTGTAGGATCAATTCTACTCCTTTCTTGTGGTTTTTTTATGGGTTTTGAATGAACATTTTGTGGTTCATTTCAGTTTGCCAGATCTTGCTCAGCTATCTTCACATTCTATTTTCCCCTTAGTTACTTCAGGTTGTTATTTATTCCCAATATTCTGTACAAAATGGCTTTTCTTTTGTGCAGACATGGAGCCTCAATGTGCTTTCCTCTTGACACGAGCTGCAAGCATCAGAGTTTTATATTCAGCTTAAAAGAAATTCCCTATGCCATGTTACAGCTAAGCCTCTAATCCATGACCCCAGCTGACTTCAGTGAGTCTTTTAACAACAACAAAAAGATTTTATTTTTTTTTAGTGTCATTTTACGCATCCAGTTTAAAGCAAAATAACCAGCTTAGAAGCACAAGAAATGGTATCTCCAATTTCTCTGAAGAGGTGAAGATGTAAGGGATGGAAGCCTATAACTGAAGGTAGGAAAAGAAAGGATGGAGCTTAAAGCACTTTATAAGTTCTTAAATGTTCATAACATAGATTCAAACTACAGGTTCCTTCTTGGGAAAAAAAAGTTTCAAGCTTTCTGGTTTTTTGTTTTCCCTTGAATTGAATCAGCTTGTGATGACACAATTTAGGTTTAGTGTCCATAACCAAATCATCACTGAAGCTCTGATGACTTTCTAAGAATGAAGTCTGAGGGAGGATTCCACCCCCTCCCAAATTACTCTGTTCCCCCAGCCTCCTCACTGCTGGGCTGGTGCGAGGGGCAGGGAAGGCCTTGACATTGTGTAGGTGCTGCTCAGCAGTAACAAAAACACCCCTGTGCTATCAACACAGCCCATACCACCAGACATGAGGAAAGCTAACCCTACGCCAGCCAAACCCAGCGTGTATGTGCTTCTGAAATTTGTCTCTCCTTGGGGTCAATTACCTCCCTGGAGGTCTAAGGTTCATTTTTAAATTAAACAGAAACAAACATAGCAAGTCTTCTCCTGATTCCGGGCGCCCTTAAGTAAAGGGGGAAAAAATTGTTTTAAAAGAAGGCAAGAGTAGACCCAGCCTTATTAAATCTTGGTTGTTTAATGGTAAATTTAAACTGTAGGTGTCCCTCTGTTTAAAGAGGTTTCCACCAGCATTTAACTCCTGGGATAGAGACATGATCAGTGGGCTAAAAAGCTTGACAGACTAGGACACCAGCCCTGTTGACTGAGAAAGCAAGATTCTTCAGATGGAGGAAGCAAAAGAGAAACCTCTCATTCTGTTTTTTTCTGCTAGGATAATTTCTGCATTTTATGTTGAAGACTCCCTAGAAAATTGCAGTGACAGGACTTGACCTCAGGCTCCTACATACTCTTAGCTAACTGGTTGGTTACAGTCAGCTTCCTTCTTTCTGCACCTATTCTAGTACCAATGCTTTTGGCTGCTTCTTTATCCAGTTTCTGCAGGGTATGGAAGCAGATTATTTAGAAACTCCCTGGAAGTGGATTTGTGTTCAGATGTGTAGACTTGAGCTTCCTTGGTGCATACAGAAACTGGAAGCAGTTTCTCACTTTGCCAGCCTACCCTCTTACCCCCCAGCCCCACTTAGAGATTCCAGCAGCACAGGAAACTCCCTGTCCTGCAATCTGCTTTACACCTAGTCAAGCCCACATTGCCACTAATGTCAGCAGTCAACAGAGCTGGATATTTAAAATTATAAAAATTTATTATGCTCTTTGAGATTTTGTCATATATTGATACAATTTGCCTTTAGAAAACAACATTTTTGTGATCTCTAGCTGGGTCACATATAGAGCAAAGTTCATGGTCACAAGTAAAGTCTTCCATTTAAACACAGCTGAAAAACCCACAAAACCAGATATATATATACACACCTTTTTGATTCTATCTTTACTCTTAATATTGCAGCCATACTTTAGCTAGCACTACCAAGTTTGGAACATATTGAGTTTATAGACTTACCATCAGTTCTTGGAACAGAAAGAGTTTCTGAATTAGACTACTACATTAGGCTGATTCATGTGGTACATGAATAAGCTATGTTTATTCTAACAGTTTTCAGTCAGCTGGCAAACTTCCAAAACATTTCCAGAGAGATGGAGATTTTTCAGCATCAGCAATTTGAGACTGCAATTGTTGCTCATACACTTTGGGAACAAACTGTGCATCCCTGCAAACCTGGAAAAGTCAGTGTTGTAGGTCATGTCAAGCTGGAATAGATTGAGATGTTTTGGCAATGAGGATCAAAATTTAAAATAATTTCAGCAAAAGAAAGATGTGACACAAAATAAATAGAATACAACTCAGTGAAGTTAGATGACAGAAAAGGAATAATAAAAAGCACACTGACTAGGCCTCAGGTCTTGAAAAGAGGGCTTGGAATTTAGGAACAAAAGATAAATAAATGCACTAACCCTACATTGAGAAAAGGCAAAATTTTACCCTAGTATTACAAACACAAGCAACATGAAAAATAATTGACCTGTTCCATTACTGGCAGGATGCCAGCTGAAGAGGTTTGAGAAACAGTGGATCAGCTTGGGAAGAGCCAAAGAAGAACCATAAACAATTAAAAGGGCTAGAATATGTGCCCTCTTAAGGAAGATTGAATAAGTTATTTTTTCTGAGAAAGAAAAGCAGATTAGGGAAACCTTTATATCAGCATTCAAGTGCACAAAAATCCATGGCAAGGAAAAGAAAAACATCTATTTTTCTTTTCTTTCTATACTCAGGACAGAACAAGGAAAAATGACCTTGAGTTATAGCCTAGAAGATTCAGAAACGGGGAATTTTCTTACAGTAAGGCTAGACAAGCACTGGAATAGATATTTTAATAGGGCATGAAATCTCCATCTCAGAATGCTTATTAATAAGATTAACAACCTTATCTGAGCAGGGTGGATGAGGGGGTAATAGAACATGGATAGTATTGGACCAGGCAATCTCTGAAAATCCCTTACAGTCCTATTTCATATTCTTCTCTGTACACAAAATTTTATCAATTAGAAGTATGTGACTAAACCCTGAAAAATAAAGAGTCTCATCTGATAACAAAACTTACTCAGTGAAGGGATACACGCGTGCTATTTGCTGACACTGCCACTTCAAAACTGCTTTGTAAATCCACATCACACTTGGGGTCACAGAATCACAGAATGAGCTAGGTTGGAAAAGACCTTTGAGATCATCAAGTCCAACTTTATGACCCAACACCTCCTCATCAACTCAACCAGGGCACTGAGTGCCACAGCCACTCTTTTTAAACACTTCCAGGGACGGTGACTCCACCACCTCCCTGGGCAGAGGATTGCAGTGCTCAATCACTCTTTCAGTGAAAAGTTTTTTCCTGATGTCTAACCTAAACTTCCCCTGGCGCAGTTTAAGATTGTGTCCTCTTGTTCTGTCAGTGTCTGCCTGGGAGAAGAGGCCAACCCTCACCTGGATACAACCATTTTCAGGCAGTTGTAGAGAGGGATAAGGTCACTGTAAACACTGTTCTGGGAGACTTAGTTTAATTTGACTGCATAAAACTCAATTCCCTCTCATAGAGCAATATATTCAAAAATATGAGGAGAAGGAAATTACTGCAATGAGTTATTTTCACTAATTTTTGGCTGTGATTCATAAGATGCGCATTTCTTTCTCACAAAGGTAAGTTAAACAGCCCAGTGTAACATAACTGACAAAAGTGCAGAGAAAAGACATTACTTTCTTCCATCTACCTTTCTCTTTCCCTTCATCTTGTGACAAGGTTATTTTCTTTTCAAGAACAGCTTTTGTTCTGATATTTCAACAAAGAAACATTTGTGTTTACATTTTCAAGGTACTATTTTTAGATTTATCCAGAATGACGAAGACCCACATTACTCCTTGACATGCCAGTCATATTGTCTCTTTGATAGATAAGCATACAGTTTGATAGACTATAGTGAAAATACACCAAAGAAAATGTATCTCTGCAGGAGCAAACATGCATCCTCGTGATGAGTGGAAGACTAAATTATAGGTATTCTTTATCCATCATAAGGACATGAGATCCTGAACACTGGCAACATTGGCTAGCATTCTACAATACAGACAGGGTGTTTGTGAATGCTGTATTTAGGAAGGCTTTTGGTTTCTTTTCAGCTTTCAGAATGTCTTAAGAGCTCCCACTCCCTGCTCCTCAAGTGCATCATTGGCACAGGGAAGTTTTAAGACGCACATGATAGCTGTTTTATTGTTCAAAACACTGATCCCACAATTGATCAGGTAGGAGGCAGTATTGCTGTGGAACAACTGTGTTTCAGAGACAGGACTGGGCAAATGCTTTTTGTCAACTTTTTCTCCAAATTAACTGAGAATTATGAGAATTCTACAATCAGAAGAAATATAAAGGGTCTCTGTTTTGTTGCAGTCATCAGCATTTAAACCATTTTGTCTGTATGAGTCTGGGGAATTTTAATGGGGCTGCCCACACCCCCATTAAAAATATCCTGGGAAGGCATGTTCTAGCTCCACAGAGAAGACTGAAGCCTTTTAAAAATGACCAACAAAACAGTAAGGTGCCCTTGCACTGGTTGTTTCACTAGGACTGAAAATGTCATAACAGAGAAGTGGGAAGGTGTAGGGGGATAGAGTATGGGTAAATGATGGTGGTATAGAATGTAATCTTACCCCCTAAAGAGTTGCAGCTGAGTTAATTATTACCGATTAGGAGCAGCCTGATGTTAACAGGCCACAGCTGTAGCCAATAAGAAGAGTGTTATAAAACAGTGGATTGGTTGGTTTAGGGGAATTGGAATAGGTTGGCTGCTGTGAGGACAAGGAAGAGTCAGTGCCTGGAGGAGCTGCCTACAAGAAACATCAAGGAGGTACAAAACTCCAGCAATATAGAACCCTTGCAATGTAATGACAACAGGAAAGCAATGGGATTTAGGGCACTATAGGAACTCTTTCTGACCTTGTAGCCTTCAGGCATGTCCTTTGTGAACTTCAGTATCTCTTGGACTGTAATTCAGTAATGGCATATCCTCACTTCTGCGCTGGTGGCAGGCAAAGTTGACTGGAGAAAAGGACCTCAAGGGTAAGATAGGGTTGAACCAAGTTTGAGAAAGACAAAGCATGGCACATCAAAGTCAATAGTACAACAGTGGACAAAAAAGTATGAGCTTTTTTTCAAGCTACCTCCTCTACACAGGCTTCAAAATTAATTCCCTAGTGAAGCAGCTGCAAATTCTACTTGATTTAAGACATTTAATTTAGCATATTTATGCATTGCATATGTATTTAGCATATTAAATCTCCATGGGTTTTTTTCCTAATGCTAGAAGAAGGAAGGATCCACCTTTTCCCAGGTAAGGATGGGCAAGAAACTCCTGCTCTGAAAGAGGTATCAAGAGAAGGAAGAAAATTGCATCCCAGGTTGTCTCCCACGAGTAGGAGCTGAGTTTGGAAAAGCATCAGATCTCTTATTTGGGCTTGGATCTGCAGACAGCACACAAAGCTTAAGCCAGAAACTGAGTAACAGTGTTCAGTGGCAACTGCTTCATTCTCATCAAACTACTACAGCAAATGAAGGAAGGACCATGATAGAGGTGGTAGTAGCTGGAAAAGGACGTCAAAAAGTCAAATGCTTTTGGAAAGGAGTAGCTCCATGAAGCTCTCCTGTGGCAAAGCAAGCCAGTGACATCCTAACTATTTTAGGAAGACTGCTGCAATTAGTTCTAGGGAGAGGATGCTCCCCCTCTGCTCAGATCTGGTGAGACACATCTGGAGTGTTATTTTCAGTCCTAGGATTTCCAGTACAGGAGAGACCCTGCTGTGGGTTCAGTGAGTGACACAAATATGGCCCAGGGATTGGAGCATCTGTTATACGAGAAAAGGCAGAGAGAGGTGGGATTGTTAAAGACTGGAGATTTATACACTTGTGTCAATGTGTAGGTCGGGGGTAATGAGCAAGTTGGAGCCAGAACCTTCTCAGTGGTATCAAGGGAAAGAACAGGAGGCAAAGGGCATAAATTCAAATATAGGAAATTCCATTAAAACATTTAAAAAACCTTTTTTTTTTTTTTTTTTTTTTTTTTTTTTTTTTTTTTTTTACTGAGAGTCATCAAATACTGGAACAAAACTGGCTGTCCAAAGACGCTTTGAAGTCTCTATTCTTGGAGACATTGAAATCCTGATTGAATATGGTTGCAGATAACCTGCTCTACCTGACCCTGCTTTGAACAGAGGCTGGGACTAGATGAACTCCAGAGGTCTCTTTCAGTCTCAACAATTTTGTGCCTCTGTGAATTGCCCTACTTGCCTCCAGGGGAACGGAGATGCCTTATGCCTTCAGTGCTGCAGAATTGTCCTTGCAGTTGTGCCAACATGGTAGGCTGCCAGTATGAATTTAATCAGATTTTAATGCTGAATAATCAAAGAACATATTTGTTGTTTTAAATATTGGATTATTCAGATGGTTCAAATTATAAGGAAGATTGATGGATTCAAAGGCAGAAACTCAGACCTCAGTTTAATACATGTAGATATGCATGACAGCATGATTTTGCATTTTAGAAAACAACTAACACATTAACAAACATAGCAACTGTAAAACTCTAAACACAACTCTGATCTAATGTACAAATCAATGAAATATATTGTACTGGACATATTGCTGTGCTGTATTTATAAAGAAAATGGAAAAAACAGTATTAAAAATTATAGATCTGAAGAAAACAAAAAAGGATTTGTATTTTTCAATGATTAAATGATCTATAAATCCGAAATGTTACTATTTGCAGGTAGAGTTTGCCACATCAGCAAAAATTATCTGATAGTTATTAGCGGTTTAAAAGAGGCTGCAGAACTCAGGAATATCCACTGTTATACTCTGCAAGTCTTCTTCCAGCCAAAATCTGGCTCCTGTTTGAGAAGGTGAAGTGTATTTCATTCCAGGTATCAAACCTGGCGAACTTGGTTAAAACTGACTTTTGAGATATTCGTTTTACAAAATTCTGCATCCAGCATAATTACGAAGATTTATATGTGTTAAGAACATTACAGCCTATTTGAGATTGGACTCTGTGTCTTTAGTGGTAAAATGGCATTGAATTTTAGATTACTTGTGATTAAATAGATGATTGTGCAGTATGTGTAGGTGGAACACCATAAAAAGAATTATTTTTTATATATTTATACACCTACCTACAGATAGACGTAGATTTAAATAGATGGATACAGATAGGCATACATAAATATAGCAGGGGGGACACTTCCTGGTGGTAAAATTTATAATTAAAATGTAGAAGGAACATGTGTAAAGAATGAAAGACTTTAGTTCCTTGAAAGAGAATTCTTTAGGGGGAAATTCTTATTTCATGAAGGTTTGCTATTTCTTCTTTAATAAAATCATTCAAGTTGGATAAGATCTTGAAGATTGTTGAGTACTACCATTAACCCAGCACTGCCAAGTGTTCCACTAAACCATGTCCCTGAGTGACACATCAGCATGTCTTTTGAACACTTCCAGGAATGGTGAATCAACCACTTCCTTGGACTGTTCCCATACTTGACAACCCGTTGCTTGAAGATGTTTTTCCTAATATCCAATCTAAACCTTCTCTGGTAAAGTTTGAAGTAATTTTCTCTTGTCCTGTTGCTTGTCACTGGTAAGATGAGGCTGACTTGCCCCTCTCTACAGCCTCCTTTCAGGTAGTTGTAGAGAGCAGTAAGGTCTCCCTTCCAATGTACCAGCAGATAGGAGAGGAAATCAGTTATTTTATTTGTGAGTTTTACAGATCAGATTTATGTAACAATAGGAGAATATAATCCAACTGCTTAAAACGTAACTTTTCAAATTGACTTCTCAAATTATTAGTGAATGGAAATCGACATAGAAAGTTTTGTGGTTTTGCTCTGTATGTTTGGTGAGAGTATATAGAAGTCCATGCTAAATTACAAATATTTAGGAGTTAGACCTGTTGAAGTCATCCTTCACTAATGTAACATGATTGGGAAAATCAAAGAAATGGGCTAGTTTTTGCTTTTGGTTTGATATCAAAATAAGTACAGGGGAGAAGCCTCTGAACAAGAAAGCAATGAGACAACAGATGGATGAATCATTGCAGAGGCTCTGATAAAAATACACTGACCTCACTCAGACATTCAATCAAAAACCCAATTTTTGTTGTTTGTATGAACTTTTCTTCAAAATGTGGCAATTAAAAATTGATCATCAACAGATTTATGTTATGTGAGGTTCTTAATATCTCAGCTCAATAATTTGTTGTCTTACTTATTAGCATATAAACTTACAGAAAATAATTTACAGAACTTTTTTGAGTGTATGCAATATATTTATAAATTATTTTGAATAGCATTTAAGAGTCCTCCTGTGCTACACTAGGAAATCTATTTATCTATTAGTCCTAGAAATCTATATATATTTTAAAAATTGAGACATTTTAAGGAGTAATAATTTGAATTCTAAGCCCATCACAATAAACCTGAAGTTCAAAGCCCCATCTCTGTGCCTCTGGATGGCTTATAAAAACTACACTTAAATTGGATTGCTTATAAAAAACTACACTTAAAGCTGGCAAAGAAGGAACTCACTGAAATGAAAGGGTTTTAAAACCCACCTTTCTTAGGATTTTGACAATTGAGCCCAGAAGTTATTTTTGGTCTGTTTACATTGCAACTAGTGAATTCTGTTTTCCTCAACAAAGAAAACAGTTGGTGCTGGGGATCTGACATTCACACTATAAATGTTTCAGAGGGCTTTTCCTAGGAATACGATGGCTTAGTCCCTGCTAAGGAACCACAGTCTAGACTCTTTGAAGAGTTGTTGAAGAGCTGCATGGATGGTGGTGGTGATAAAGGGCATGGTTTCCATATCTTAGATGACAGGAAGCAGTAGGCTACATCATCGTGCTCCTCTGATCTTCTCATCTGCTCTTTTGCTCTCTGAAACAAAAGATATGAGTTATTTTGCCACAGTGGCCCTGCTTTACTGTGGATGAAAAAAATTCCTTCTTTAAGAAAATATCCTGGCAAAAAAGAAGCTCAGAATTACAAACTTTCATTCTAAAGAAGGCAAGAGCTCCTAATTCCTTGGTGAGTAAAAGCAGTTCCTCAGTCCCAACTGAAGAGAAAACATCAGGAAATGTGTTATTATTTATTATTCCCAGAGAAGCTGGGCCCTGTGAACATGTATTAAGGAATATTCGTTGCATGCCATATGAATTCCCTCTGTAGAAACAAGCTCTCATTCACTGTTTTTTCACATGGGTCCTCATGGAAAGGTGGCACTGAGTGTCTAAGATTAAAAAAGCTAGCAGCATGCCCCAGCTTCAACAAACTAGACACACAGCCAAAGTGGCAGAGGATCCTGGTAAATTGAGGTACTTTCAGGTTTGGGTACTCTAAGCAACAGTTTGGACTTTAATTTTTACTGTAGACACAGAAACCTAAAGGCTGATTCTGAAAAGAGTTTGTCATTTAAATGTATAACAATTATTCCTTGTGAGAATGAATGACTAATACAGAAAACCCAAAACATTAATTTATAATAACCAATATTGTTTTCTTGAAATTAGAACTTTTATTGACAAATATAGCAGGAAGGTATGATTGATTTTTTTTCACTAACATTCTTTACCAGCAGCATATGCAGTCAAGTATAACTTCTGTAGCTCAACTGTCAGTTCTCCTTAAAACCTGTGATTTAATCCCTGAAATATCATCAGAAGTGTGAATTATTTCAAGACTCCAGGACTGGCTGAGAGCAAATACTGCAGAATCAACAGTATGTTGAATATGAGCTCATAACCACACCAGAACATCTCCTTTAAAAAAAGTCAAATAGAAAATATATATTTATTTAAATTTTGAAGGGCAACTTTCCTGCTGCCAGACTGTATTTTAGGAAACTTCTTGAGGAGATTAGTCACATTAATTTTCCCACCTAGTGAAGAGGGAGATTCCCTTTGAGACTTAGTCAAGGTATGTGTAAATGGGAAGACTGAGATTATCCCCATGTTGTGTCTGTGCTGATTAGAGTGAAGCATACACAAGTGTGCTGCTTCATTTTCCTAATCCTGCTTCCCTCAGGAGAGAAACCAGGCCATGGAGAGTAACAGATATGGAAGTATCTGCTGATGAAGCTCTGGCTAGGGTTATGTGAGGATGCATGCTTTACAATCAGTCTAAACAGACCTTTTCTGGACCCAGATCGGGTTCCTGGTACTCCTTACATGTTTTGGTACCTCAAACACTAGGCATAGTCTCTATTGCTTCCATTTAACTTCTCTTCCCACAATTTTCCTCTCTCTCGCCTTCTTCGTGGTGCATTGTTTAACTCTTCATATCCAGTTATTTTTTTTCCAAAGGTGACTGACACGGGTCTGGTAGTTTTGAGAACATCTCTTGAAATGTTAATGTTACAAGGCTCCTTCTCCAGAAAGAGAAAGGAGTTAAGAGTAAATCTGAACAGCTTTATGAAGGCATTTGTTCATTCACTGAGGATAGAATGCCTTTGGAAAGATTCACTCCCCTTCATTGAAGTGAGCCTTTCTTCTAATTACCTTAATACCATAAACTCTTCAAGTCAGGGGCTTTCTTTCAGGTCTATAAATGCCCAAACCACTAGGCAGTAGTAGGTTAAATACATATTTGGATATTACAATTAATATGATACCTTGTGGCAGAATTAAACCCTCACTCAATATTCTGAACGCTTCCCTGCAGAAGCCTGTAAGGAACAGACATGTGATCCAGCCAACTCATGGAATAAACTTCAAGCATGTATGGGAGGAGAGAGCATCCTCTCCCTTAAGGATGCATGGTCAAGGATCTTTTCAATGCAAGAAAGGGATAATAAGAATAGATGGAAGACATAAACAAGAAGATGCAGAGGCACAAACCGGACAGACAAGCATAATGGAGACAAAGACAAGAAATCAACCTGTCCAGTCCCAGTAGTTTGTGGGCTATCAAGAAGCTGCAAGCAAACCTGGACGTTGCAAACCTGAGGGTGAATGAAGATGGAAGGGGGACAAGGGAGCTATGCATGCTGATGAGGGAATATGCAGGGGAAGGGGGAGCAGGGAGGAATGAAGGGGGAGACTGATAGAAAAGGGTATAAAATGGGCTGGTTGCGTGTAAAATGGAGCCATTAACACACTTGTCTGATGGAGCCCTGCAGCTGATCATCACAATTCATCCTTTTTATTACATATTGTAGCTCTGCATGATCTCACCCCCTGTTCCACATGGGTGAGGGCAAGGTCTGTGTGCTGTCTGCTGAGGTTCTGGTGTGGGTGAGGCACTGGTGGCAGCTGCAGCGGGACCATGGCTCTCAGCTCACATGCCTGGCACCCGTTTGGTGATGAGGGGTGCAAGTACCTGTATCACTCTCAAGATGGGTGTACATCTGTCATTCAAGAGCAAACTCCAAGCTGGGCTCAGCAGCACTCAGATGCCCCATGTTGGGCCAAGAACATCAGGCAGGTAGAGCGCATGAGAAATAAATCTTTAGTCTATGAGAAATAATTACCCTCTTTTTGGAAGTTATTTGAGAAAAGAAAAGCATTATTAAGGTACTTTCTAACTTATGTGTATCCAAAATGACTTTTGGAAAAGGTCCATTTAACATTTCCAAGAAACATTAGTTCACACAATTTTTATATTTAGCAATAATTATACAGTTCCACATACGTAAGAAAAAGGAAAAGTAATTATTTCTTCGATAGATCTAATTACAGAAAGGTTTTGTGGAAAATGGAAATGTCAGCTTTCAATTAAGTTCATGCTGGACTCAAATTCCAAAACGCTTGTTTAATCAAAAATAAATATTCCCTCAATATAGTGTATACTGAATAGTTATTGTAAGAAATTATCAGCAAACCAGAATAGGAAAAGGTAAGTTCCTACATTTTATGAGATGTTCATTCATTGTTCCATTTTTTCAGATTTCATTAATGTATTCCTGCAAGGAATCATTATATAGATTAAATGATCACACAGAAACATACTTTTTACTCTTTCTCATTCACTTCTACTTTAACATCACAGAAATATTTTCCAGTCATCAGATGAAATACACTAGGAAAAAACCCCTAACAGCTGTCATGAGAGCTACCTTTTTTAGTGTCCAGAGCCAACTTATAACAGTATTTAAAGAATGGAAGAGAAAGGCCTGTGTTCATCCTACTAAGCCTTGAGCCTCTCATTCAGGAACACTAGACTTTCTCTACAATCATGTAACCCTCAATTAAAATCCAGGTGAGGGGAGATGTACAGAATACAGCAATCACCTCCAACATCCATTCTTTTCAGAGTTCAGCCCACTGATATAGGATGAACTGTGGGACCAAGCGTTCAACTGTTGATCTTGAAATAAATGTATTAATCTTGTCTTCTTTTCTGTTACTTGTTTCTTAATTAAATTCTCTAATAAAATTCTTAATTTATTACGAATTATAGATGCACAGGTGCAGAATACACCTTTTTGGTATGCAAGGGCTGTCACATGAAAAGTAAACCAGGGGTGTGTGATTGATGGTTGTGTTCTTCAGCGCAGCTCTTTAGTACTTCAGGATGGGTGCAGAGCACCACAGTCTTGGAGCCATATGAGATGTTGTTCAACTGAGAACAGCAGTCAAGAATATTAGCACTTTTGACAATGATTCCTGAATTTTAGATGCCTATCTGCAGAGTGAAAAAATGAATAGGCAGCAAAACTTCAGTTTAAAATTTCTGGAACTGCCAATTTTTAGCACTCTAGAAAATCAATCTGTAGGCATATGAAACAGGGGAGCTGAATCTGAGGAGGACTACTGACTATAGCAGTTTCTCTGGTAAGACTGGCCTCTGATTCTCCCAGGTCCTTAAGATCAATGAGAAAATCTGGAGCAAGGAGGACTTTTCCTTGGAGGAGGAAGACCTGATTAAGGAATATTTAAATAAACTGGACATCCATGAGTCTAAGGAGTCTCATGTGATATAACAATGATTACTTGGAAGTTGGTGGATGCTATTGTAAGACCACTCTCAATTGCATTTGAAAGGTCAATCAAGAGAAACTATTGAGAGCTAGAAGGGACCAAATATAATTCCTATCTTCAAAAAGGACAAGAAGAAAGATCTGGAGAACTACAGGCCAGGCAGCTTCACCTCAACTCCTTGGGAATATGACAGAGCAGACATTTTCAAAAATATGTATTACAAGAAGCTGGTTAAATCTAGTCAGCATTGATTTGCAAAGGAGAAATCCCTTCTGACACTCCTGAGAGTCTTCTGCAATGAAATGTCCAGCTGAGTAGCTGGGGAAAGACCAGTGGTTGTTGTTCATCTTGTTGTTAAAAAGATATCCCACGCTCCCATAACATCCTTCTCAACAAACTGGTGAAAGTTGGATTATGTAACCAAAATGAACTGTTTGGCTCAAAGTGGTTGATCAGCAACACGATGTCCAGCTCAAGGCCATTGTCACTGACATCTTTTCATAAAAATCCTTTCTTTAGGATTTTCCCTTCTGAGAAGCTGAGGCCCCAGAAAAAGAATGTAAACAATGGTTATCTGCTGCTGTGAAATGTAACAGGTGCACCTGTGATTGGCCCATGTTGGATGTGTATAGTTAGTGGCCAATCCAGGACCGAGCTCTCTCTGGGACAGAATCAGAGAGGGCTCCTTTGTTATTCATTCCTTCTCTATTCTTAGCTTAGCTAGCTTCTGAGAACTTTCCTTCTATTTCTTTTAGTGTAGTTATAATGTAATATATATCATAACCTAATAAATCAAGCCTTCTGAAGATAAGGTCAACATTCTCGTCTCTCTCTTCACCCCTGAGACCCTTGCAAGCTCAGTAACAGGCCATCAGCTGTGGTTTATTGGAGGATATTGGACAGTATTGGTCAACACTGTCATTACCTGGACAAGGGGACACAGTGGTCCCTCATCCAGTACAAGAAAGACGTGATAATAATGGAACAGGTCTGGTTCAGGACCATGCATATGGTTAAGAGAGAGGAATATCTAATGCACAACGGGAAGCTCAAAGAGATAGGATTGTTTAGAGGAAAAAAAGGCTGAAGAAGAGGAATCTCATCAATATGATGTGATATATAAACCTCATGGGAGGATATAAAGAAGAGGGAGTCGGGCTTTTTTCATTGGTATTCAGTAAAAGGAGAACAAACAGCGAGCACAAACAGAAATACAGGAAATTCCATTTAAATATGGAAAAAATGTTTATTACTGCAAGGATGGGGCCCTGGAACAGGTTGCCTAGAGACATAACTTAAAACCTCCATTTTTTCTGGAAATTGCCTGCAGGGGACTGGGCCACTGCAAGCAGGTCAGGGACCTGACCACTTTTACTTGGCAAGTAGGGAAGTATTGTTTCAGCAAAGAAGGATGAAAACATGATTGTTTGCCTTATTTTGAACTTATTTTATATACTTGAATGCTGAATCAAAAGACTCAGCTGTGAAGGTAAATATAACCTGAGGCTCTACAAATCAGGTTGACTTCACGAGAATGGTAAAATAAAAACAAAAAATGAAACAAAATCCAACCAACAACACCAAAAATTTTCTCTGAAGGTTTGTTGAGGTCTCTGGTCAACTGAAATGCCATTTTTCTTTTATGAATAACATTAAAACATATGACTGTCATAGCACTTAAAATTATTTTGGCCTTGTGTGAAAGCACTGATGTCAATTCCATTTCTATTGACTAGAAATTAATCAGTGCAGAAATGGTTGTTCTTTCTTCACCCAGCTAATTTAGAGAGATTTAACAACAGAACATTATGTACTCTTGACTTTCCTTTTCTGTTCCCATCTGATGGCATTTGCTCAAAAACACAGAGAAACTGATTTTCTGTTAGGTCCTGCTGAACACATCAGCTATCAAATATAGTAAGATAGCCATGAAAATCTGAAAGTAAATGTGAAGACAGTATATGACAACAAAATATTTTTTTTAATGGTGTACTGGCCTTCATCCATAAAGAAAAGAAACATCACTGCTGGAGTTGCTAATATTTGGCTAGTAGATCAGAGATCACACAGGTAAAATTAGAAAAGCACTGGTTATAACCATAGTCAAAATTAGAGTATTTGGTGGAGGCAATTGCATTTGATATTACAAACATCCTGCTACACTCAGTGGGATACTGGAAATCTAATATTATTTTTTCTATTACTTTTATAATGTCAAAAATGTATCAGAAATTAATTCCTCTCAGATTAACTTCACCCTGGATGTCTCTTAATAGCTTTCTTTGGAGAAGAGGCAGGTTATCTGTACCAGATTGCTTTCTTTTGGGTCTGCACCAATTCAGTCTTCTTGATTGTCAGCCACAGTTGCTCAAGGCACAAAAAAAAAAAAAAAAAAAAAAAAAACAACATAATTTGGAGGTTCTTTGAGATACTGGCATCTACTTTTGTCATACAGGGGCCAACACCCTTCATTGAGATGATCAAATATATAACTTCTCTTTCCCTCTGAATTACCCAGAGTATAGACTAGACATGGGCCCAAAGGCATAGAAGAAGTTGAGAAAAAAGGAGAGTTATCAAAGGAGAGTCATAAATCCATAGACATTTGGGGACAAAAGCAAGAGGGTCAAGCTTGCTAAAGGCTAAGAAGAAAGGAACCCATCAGTGTGCTAGTAATAAGAGGACATTCTTGTAGAATATGGTACCTTTTACGGATGGTACTCAAAACTCTGGGAAGTGCTTGGGAGAGTATTATTGTTTGAGGCTGCCAGGTAGGGTTATAACAACTAAATAGTTGAGTTTCTTTTACCATGCTGCCTAATTTACTAATATGGAGGTAGCAAAAGGGCTTGAAGTAAATACCAGTAGGTAAAATGGCAAAAGAAAATGTTCAAAAAAATTTAAAAGGAAAATCTGTAGCCCAGTGCAACATCTGAATTATAAGTCTTTATATGTAGAAAACAAATTTTTATTTGTTTTTATTTTATGAGCAATAAAAGTGTTCTGGCATGATGCAACAGTTTCAGGTCATGGCATCATATGGCCCAGACAAATTACACATAATGGCCTTAAAGAAAAGAGCCAGAAAGCTCTGTGAACATAATATAGTTTAATGAATTATATATTAGGAATTAATCTTTGAATATGGAAAAAACCCTCTGTAAGATATCTGCTCATATATTTCCAATATTTAGATATGATAAAAAGGGTGAAATGAAGCATCACTTCTAAACAATGTGATAGCTAATTCATGGCCAGCAGCAGTGACTTTACATGTAACTGACCAACACTGAGTGACCGACTATATACTCACACTTCACCCCTTGCAAGGTGTTCAAAGCACAGTCTTAAAAGAGGGCAGATTTAGGAAAAAAAAAAAAGAAAAAAGAGCCTCGCGATGCAAAACTTTAAAAGCACACTCTATCCAGCTAGTCAGAGAGAAGCCATAGATGTTACTGGTCCATAACAATTAATGTGTGTTTGTAATTTCCATTTTACTATATAGAGAAATATTTCAAACCTAGAGAAAAGAGCATGAGATTGCAAAGTTGCTAGAAGTTGAATTCAGGCCGCTTCCCTGAGGATGAAAATTAAACGTTGGAGCAGTTCATAAGAAGAGGTGGGGGAATGTTAAGCTCTTGCAGAGATATTGAATTTCATTTTAGAAGCCAGCCATTGATCCATCTCCTGGGAGCAATCCTGTAGTCAGTGCTCAGAGCAAGCCTGCACAGATCACCGTGTGATCCCGTGGCACCATCTGAGTTTCTCTGTGCTGAGCTGCCCTGGTATAATGCCATGGCACATCAGACTGGGTCAGAGTCCTCAATGCATGTCCTGTCATGCCCTGTGCCCAGATCTGGGCTGTGACCCCAGTATGGACCAGTGTCTCTGGAGCTACCAGAGCAAGCTGTGTCCCACCTTGAGGCTCTCTGCACTGCTTGTGATAGCCCTGCAGGGGGGATAATTCCAGCCTGTTTCAAACTCTTCATTTGGAACCACTGTAGGCTGGTTTTGAATTCTGTTCTATCACTGTCATTCACATTAGTCTGTGGACAAAAGCACCTCTCAGATTGAGAAACTCACCCCTATCTCCCACTGCATACATGGTCAAAAGATAGCTGCTCGAGTTCTGTGTTAAAAGCAAGAGACCCCTTCTATCCCACGCTGACAGAATACTGACAGAATGCTTTTGCAGAGTCTTCACCACTGACTGTTGGAAAGCAGCTGAAAATACTCCTGCGACTGTAAAAGGAGAATTAAATCAAACACTTTCATGATTATTAGGAAGATTAGACAACAATAAAAAGGAATAATTGGCAAAATTTTAAGAGCTTGTTGTTACGAAATGTAATTCCAAAATCCTGTTCTCTTTCCTTCCATTGAAGTAATAAATATTTTCTGGCCGTCCATGCCTAAGCTTCCTGCCAGCTCCCAGCACATTGTGGCTGTGCTGGGACTTAATTGACACCATTAACAATCTGTTAGTCAGGGTTCCTGGCGAATGGTGTTGGCAAACCTAGAGATTGATAACACGGATTGACTGATATTTCATGCACTGAAGGCCAGCTGACACTCCTTGTTCAGTCCTTATCTCCACAAACCCAGGAGGTGGACACATTTGAACTACACTGGATGGATCTACAGCATGCACTAATTCCTGAGCTGGGCTGGGACATTGCTGTTATGCCCAGCCATGCCAGGGCCAATGCTGAGAAATGAATGGTGAGGGAAATGCTGCTTGGGTCTGTCCTCTAGCCTGTTTAAAGAAATAAATGTACTTAGAGATGTAGGCAGGTATCTCAGCAGCACTACACTAAGAGCATCACAATTACAGTGATTAAATTACAGTGCCATGAAAATATCCAGTGTGACTTTGGACTTGAATTCTCTGGTTTCAGGAGAGGACTAAAACTTAAAATGTTATTCTGGATAGCAGCCTTGTTATGAGGGAAATACATGGTGTGAACATAATGTTAGTGCTACCCAGCTGTTCCTTTTGCCTTCATCTTCCATTCTGTAAGTGCTTATATAGTATTATAACACCATAAAATAAATGAGAAATAGCTTAAGAGTCTGACTGGTAACAGAGCATGCCAATACACTAATTTTCAATAGTAGATGAAGCCCAGAAACAAGAAAAATAAACAGAAGGCTAAGCAGAGATTTCATGAGAATAGAGGGTATGCTGCCTTATAAAAACTAAGAAATGAAATATTGTTTTGGTTTAGGTGCCTTATAAAGAAAATAATTTCTAGGTTACTGAAAATCTGGGATGTCCAAACAATTGCATGTCTAAACAAGTAGAAAAAGGGTAAAGGATTCAGCCATAAAAATGTGTAAACAAACTCTGAAGTAAGAAATGGGAGCTCATTTCCTATGGCTCAGAAATCACAAAATAAAAGCAGAACATGTTAACATGTCTCTGCAGTTATTTCTGTCTACCATCCCCAAATCAGCCTATGAATACTTCACGTGTTCATCCCAGACAAAGATATACTTCATCAACTGTGATAAATATGAAGATCAAGTTGAGATGGTGGGGTGGTCTAACTCCATCTGGAAATTAGACTCCAAATAAGCCAGTTCCCTTCCCCCTGCCCCTTCCAACAAGAGATGACCAAAAGCAGAGGCTGTGGGTTGAGGTAACAATTTACTGAAAGGAAACAGCTTTGGAATAAGGAGCACACAGTAACAGCAGCAACATAAATGACAACAGTATAGGGAAGGCAAGGTGCTTCACACACAAAAGCTGTTCAGCACCTTGCCTTAGCTCTGTGTGGCTGCCAGGACAAAGGCAGGATGGAGGACGCTCCCTGTAGGTTGAGGCCGCACGGCCCCTGGGACAAAGACAAGATGGCGGCCGCTCCCACGCAGCACCACAAGGTTTCTCCAGACAAAGACAAGATGGCGGCCGCTCCCACGCAGCATCACAAGGTTTCTCCAGACAAAGACAAGATGGCAGCCGCTCCCTGCAGATGGTTTTCCAGACCCTGAGCCCAAGACAATGAAAAACAATGATTGACAAAGGCCCAAAATCTGGACCATCTGTGCTGTGTCACTGTTGTTTTCTGGGCCCCTGTGCTCCGCTGGTTCAATCCCACAAGGTGCCATTGCTTTGCACTGCTCCGCCACACTCCACTTGGCTCTGTGTGGATCCATTCAGCTGGGCTGGGACCAGGCTCACCTCTGCTGCTCTGTCGCCCATGGATACTTCCAACACCAGGACCACTTTTCAGCACCACTCCTTGGAGCTGTGTCCTGGGGGAATGGGAAGGGTACAGGCCGCAACAGAGGACAATGTCTGCAGGATTGATCCCAACAACCTCCCTGATGGAGATAGTGAGGCAAAATGTCACACTTCTAGTGATACATTCATTCTTTCTTTCCGCTTAAACCATGTCACCAGTGATGATGTGCCACCCTGGCCATGCCACATGGTGCTAAGCCATGCCCCCTCTCTACATTCAGAAGAGGTGGGTATCTATGCAGGGATTCAATCTAAGATGAAGATATTTAAATTAATAAGTGTCTGTAGGCACATCTCATTCTTTGTTAGGGTCCATGGAGGTGGAGTTGTAGAGAAAGCAGCTCATCCTTCAGCAGTAACCAACAATGAAGTTCACCTGCCTATATAATGATGTCAAGTATTTTCTCAGTCGGTGTATGGTACAATACCTGGTTTCCAGTTTTCGGAGGGATGCAAGTCTCATGCAATCTGTGCCTCAGGAGGTGTAACCCACTTCCCAGTGTGTCTGAACTGGCACTAGGGGACTACATAGAGGCAGCTGAATCCTGCCCATAATACTGCTTCAACTAACTCACTCCTCTTGCTGAAAAGAAAATTTCAACACATACAGCACACCTAAACACCTAAATGGGAGTCTTGAACAAATTCTGCCTCCAAAATCTGTTACAGAAACTCTGTATGTGATAAGAAGCATGAGCTGTAACAAACTTTTTGTTATTAGCTGACATGGGTAGATGAATTATAAAATTACATTACTTCACCTGAAAGATTAAGAACCAACTGAGATGCAGTTGCATAAATAGTCTTATTCGGGATATATCCCATGTTTTCTTTAGTTGTTAGAGGCTTCAGAAGCTTTTAGATCAAATAGAGTTTATATAGTAGATCAAAGTAGGATAACTCATGTTTGAGAGATCTCAGAAATCTATTGTCTTATCTTCTTCAGGTCAGCTGAGGTCTGACCAGATTACTCATTCCCTTATTTCATCCAGGTCTTGAAAACCTCCAGGGATGGAGCCTGCTTGATCTTTTTGGACAATCTGGTCCAAAAGGAATAGAACTTCAAGCAGAACTCATATACTTTGTGTGCTCCTTTAAGAATGTTATTTAAAATGTTTATTTCAGAATGTTTAATTTTCAGAAATATGTAGGCATTGCATGCAGTCCTGAAGAGACTGAGAATGAGGAAGAAAAGGATTTAATTAGTCATCCACAGAAACTATCAAATTATGGGCAATTTTGCAATAAGTATCATTAATAAGATCACTATGGACACCATGTTCTTGTTTCAGGACAAGAGATGAGAACAACCTCACGACAGATGACAATATGTGCAGTGAATCAGTACATGACACCAGACTCCACCTTTGCTCATAGTTAGAACTGCATGGTGTCCATCCAGCTCCTCTCAAGAAATTGGGTTGTAGATACAGAAAAGAGTGAGAAAGAGGAACCTAAACCCAGAAAGAGGAAATTGATCCAAAACATCTTACCAGCAATATTTAAACCAGACTGAATCTTGGACCCTCTAGAACTAACTAACACAATCCATTTAGCAAAGAAGGCACTATATCACAACTGGGGAACATATGGGTTTACAGTGATGTCTTCCTTAATCTGCAGGTGTATTAGATTTTCTATTCACAGTAGGTTTCATTAGAGATGTTGGAGATGTGTTTTTAACGAGGACAGTGACACTTAACCACTACCAAAAGGCTTTCTGTGAGACAAACAGGTAGCTCTTATCTCATGATATACCTATCATGTTTAAATTTGCTCATTTATAAGGTCAGAGAAGTACATGCAAAAAAGCCCCCAGTACCAAGAAATTATACTCACATGCATCAAAGTAGTTTAGCCAGTTAATGAATTGTGGAGATGTATTCATGACCAAATAACCAGGAACTTTAGAAGTAATTTAGTCAATTTGAGAAACAAATTGGGTTTGGCACTTTACACAATTGTTTAATGGAATGTTTAATTAAAAATTGAGCAACTTGTCCAACCTTTGTATTTCCTGGCTCTGATTTAGCTAGGTTTGTTATATAACCTTTCTTTTACGAGAGCAAATTACATTCTGTCTGTTAAATATGGAAACTTTTCCCACATCAGCTGTGGAGACAGATGCAAGGTCACCATCCCTTACCCTTTTTCAATAGCCAGATGTCAAAGGAGCATGGAAAGCATAAAAACCTCAAGGTCACAATCCTTTCTCCTCTGCTACAACTCCTTAAAAAATAAAGGAATTTTTTATTTAAAAAATTGTTGAAACTTTTGTTGAGAGCATGAATATTGTCAGCTTTCAGAAGAAATACATTTCTTCTTAGTCCCTTAAAATCACACTCAAGGCTCACAATTCATTAAATCTGATCTTATGACGTATAAAGTAAGCTACAAATATTCAGATCAATGTGGAATCAGCAGCTATTAGTTCTCAGAACAGTAATTAGTGTTCATACTAGCATTTCCAAAAGGAAGACTATTCTTGCTGTTTACCATTTGGGATCAGTGGATTTTAAGTTAATTTTCATATGAAGTGATGCAGTACTTTGCTTCAGGCAATACTGATTCAGTACACTAGAGTTTCTTTAAAGCTGTCAATCTTCAGAGGACAGAAAACATACCTCTAATTGAGGTATGTTCTCTAACATAACCTCTAACACAAGCCAACATTGATTTTGGACATTACTTCTTGATTTCTCAGCTTGTTAGCCAGAGTAAATGATGAAGAGCAAAGAGAGAAAAGGGGGATAAGAGCTAGGGATAATAATAATAATAATATGATAAATAGCATCCTTTAAGATTAATTTTACTATTACTATATGAAAACAGCAGCTGGCAAATACAATCAGCGCACAGAAAGTATGAATATGGAATGGGAAACTCATCATCCATTCTCAACTACCAGCTGGAGCAGAGAGGTGTTGCAGCCTGCCTCCTGTCACTTGAAGTCCTTTGGCATTATAAAGGATTGTGTACCTCTACAGCTCCAGCAGTGAGTGCCTCCTTCTAGATACTGTACCTACTTTTGTTATTTTCAGGGTGCATTTTAGGGCACCCAGACCAGGCCTTAGGACCCAAGAGAGATGACTGGGAAGAAGAATTGGTGAAACAGCCTGAGTCGTATGAGAGATTAAAATGCTAACAAATAAGGAATTGCTCACCATGTCTTCCAACAAAAGAATAAGGGCAGTTATATAAACCCATATAAACCCAGAGGGTGGCTGGTCATTCCAAAAGAGAAGGTAGTTCTTCTTAGTGCAGGTGTAAGCTGTGTTCATTAAATTCATATCTTCATTAAGAGATTTTTACATATACCTCTTCATTAAGAGATTTTTGACCTGCAGGGTGGTGAACATTCAGAGTATCCTGATGTCCTGGTAATCTGTGCATCTCCCAAAGGCCATTGGTGAAGAGATGATGCAGAATCAGATGGACTGGTGTGGTCATCCTTTCTACTCTCCCTGGCTGTATTTCCCTCACGTTAAAAATTGCCAGCAGCCTTCAGATTCCCTCCTTAATGCTCACAAGGGTGATCCCTCATAAGAAGCAGAAGACGAAGAGAAGATACAGCTCCTGATTCTAATTTTCCACTGTAGCTGCCAACAGGAGAGACAGTGTGGCCCAGTATTTTTCCCTTAAGAATAAGCACAAGAAAACGAACCCTCTGACCGGATACATTCTTCTGAAAGCAGAGAGTTTCAGGGCTTGAATGAATACTGATGAGCACTGAAATATTCACCGAATTCAGCTGATTTTTTCTGTGGAAAATATCTTGGGATCTTGTATGGGAATGAAAATAGAGATCGTGGAAACCATGACTGCATGCAACGATGTGAAAAAAACCTCTGAATTTTAAGAAAGTTTAGCTATTTAAACATCGGCATAGCACTCTCAGATAACTTTGAATGAAATCTTCAAATATTTTGCTGAATATTTTCAGTAAAGATTTCATAGTCATACTATGGAGAAGCTAAACCTTAGCAGACACTCTGCCAAACAACAATTGAAATTTATCTTGTAAATGCAATCAAATCTAACAAATCCAGAAAATCCCAGGTGGAAAAATATATATTTATGCAAGTTTTTCAAAATAAGATGCTTTTGCACAAATTTTACAGATATAATTATGGTTTTCAAAGTAGAAAAAGAAAAAATCTTTATACTTGATAATTATGTTTCAGTAAATTGGATCATTTTCAGTGTATGGATAGTTACATGTGAAATCCTACTGCATTAATTTAAAGGTCATGGCTTCACCGTAGAAGTGATTTCTCAGCATGTATCCTCTGCCCTTGACTTTATTATGGTTTGCTCATTCCTAATGTCTCTGCTTATCAGTTTGGTAACCTTGCTGGCTACATTATGCATTTTTACAGCAAACATTACAAGTAAAAGGATAATTTTTGGAAATGAAAGTCTGAAAGTTTGAAAGATTTATTGACTAAGGAAAAAAATAAATTACAGGGTATCTGGCTCTTACTATTTAAATGTGTCTGCACATATTCAGCTGCAGGTTGAATCTGGCTAGAATATTTCATTTGGCCTTGACTAATTTTTCATAATTCTCTCCTTCATAGAAACACATGAGGGCTGTATTTATATAAATAGATCTAATCTTCTGATCCAAAAAGTAAAATGGCAATTTCGAGAAATAAAAAATATATTTACTCTAAATATAAGAACATCTCCATCTGTTGTGTACCTGCATTCTAAAGGATAATGATATTAAAAGTACAAAATGTAACTTGTAAAAATGTGAACCTCTGTAGCATATAAGTGAAAAACCAACAAAAACTTATGATATTAGCACCAGTCTTGGAGAAAAAAAAGCAAGTGAGGGAAGACAACAAAGCTATATATTCACATTTTTAATAACAAGCCCTTTTTGCTCACTAGATAGTGGTGGGCTGAAAACTTTAAGTCAAGGCCTCTACTTGTTATTTTTTTGTGAATAAACCAATACATCTAGTTATATCTCTGCTACTTCTTTTGCAGTTGTAAATTTTGGAATAGAAAGTGTACCAGAGAAGTATTTCCCACTTCTGTTATAAATTGCTGTAAAGAGATCTTGTTATTATAAAGTGATATAAATTTTAATGGTTACAGGGAGAAATTTATATGATTATATGTGTTTTGTGAAATTTTGTGACAAAAATTAAACATTGTGACAAAACAGCAATGGAGTTCACCTGGGTACTTTCATTCTGTGAATGGTTCAGGGCAACAGAAAAGTAAAGCTAGTAGACAGAAACAGTTATTAAAATTAGACAGCTTCTTAAATTCCCATTGAATTTGGGAATTACATTTTGACTCTATGTGTGCATACAGAATACATGTTATGAAGAATGATAATGAATTAGGTAGTCTAGACTGGACTGTTATACAAAATGCACTAGGCAGAAAGTGGCAACCTTCCTATTTCTCCCTCTGTTCTCTGTCTGAGTTTAGTGTTAGAAGCCATGTATTACATTTTATTAAGACATCAGAAAACTGCAGACATGCTCCCAGGCTTGCCAAAAACCTGTGCAATTGGGATTAGCTCACCAGAGAGTTTAAGTGAAAAGAACTGGAGGTTCTCTGTGGCGTTTTTTAAAGCTCAGAAAAAGTTGCAAAATGACAACTCTGTCAAGCAGGAAAAAATAATGAAAGATGGGCAATCAGTTATTGGTATAAGGAACAGACAGTACTTGTAGGTAGAACGTGTGTATGGAGGAGAGAGCAGGAAGATTACCATAAAAGTGGGAAATTAAGTTCATGATCTACTGATTAGATTGATAAGTTTTCATGCAAAGAATGAAAAAAGGTTGTTGATGGTCAGAAGACATTCAGATAATTACTACATCAGGCAGGTAAAAATCCACCATTCCTTTGTACTGATACTACAGCACAAAAGTAAACAAGCCTAATAAAAATGAAAAATATAATCTCTTTGTAGGAGTGAATTCACTCAGTTTGAACTAATGATCTCTAAGGTGCCTTCTGACCCGAACCAGTCTATGATTCTGTGATCCTTTGAGGCTCCTATTGACTGGGAAGAAGTGGATCACCTGCTGAGTAGAGTGTGAGAAGATTTTTTGGGGCCTGATGTTTTGGGGGCTGGCTCCATCTCTATACTTGATTTTTTGTGTGACCTTGAATGAGGTATCCAAGGCCAAATGTACTTCTTATGCTTTATTAAAATGGATCTTTCTTTTCAGTAAAGAAATGAGAATTGTTTCCCCCCTTTTCAGGCATTAAATACTTTGGTTGAAATATCTTTTTTATTTTCTATTTGTTCCATTATCTTAACTGAGTTATATAAAATGGTAACTTAGATGCTGCTAGACTGGGAAAAATTTGGCTCTGCATTGCAGAATTTCATGCACAAAAATGATGGCAGAAATGGCAGTCTGACTCAGGGAGATACAGCAAGACTAATTCATTGGAGCCTTTAAAACGCAGTTTAGAAATGAGGAAAACCTGTGGGATCTGGTTTCATGCAGATACAGTAAATGTCTTTCTGCCTCCTAGATGGAGCTAAAGCTCTTGTCTCATGTATCCTGGCTTGTGGGACGGAGGAAAGCAAGTAACATGACAAACAATTGTTTTCTCTCACATTTCTTGATTAGTATTACCTGAAATTTTTTACGTTCCTAAGGAGCACATTTTACAGACTAAAAATTAAAAAGCTTGGTCTCCATTTTGCAAGGACAACCCTTTGTGAGTGTAAATCAGGATAAAGTTCAGGATAAAGACATTTTCTGCTTCTCTGCAGGCAGAGACAGTGCTGCTCACTGGATAGATGCTTCAGCAAGCACTGCCAGGAGCCCAGTTCAGCTTCCTGGAAGATTGATGCTCAGTTTGCTTCCCCTTAGTCCTCATCAAGGACAGACAGAGGACTTCTGGCCCAGGACAGAGACTGAACATACAGCCTAGATGAGACATCTTCAGTGTTTATAAAGGAAGAGATGCCACAGTGTTGAAAGGGAGGAATTTGAAAATAGAACTCACAAAATAAGGTACCATCACGAGCTAAGTATAGACACAAAAGCAAAGCAAACGTTGCAGCTTTTTTTACATGTGAACAAACAGAACTCTAATAAAACCTTGCAAAAATCCCCCACAAGTGAACAAAACAGTGCCATTCAAACAGTGTATTCTGTTTCTGGGAAGGTCATACAGTGTCAGGAAAAGGGCGTTTTTCTTTCAGAGTTTTAGTGAAATTTAAGTCATAAGCACATGCACAGGTGCTTATGCACATGCAAGGACTCTGTGTCTGTCTATGCAGCTCAGTCCCTGTTGGTATACTGAGACATTTAATTTCCACAGCCTCATTTGTGGTGAGTGCCAGCAATTCAGTTTACTCTACCTACCCACATTTTGGGGTGATGAGACCAAAAGAAATGGAGGAGGCATATCAAAACAACCACAGGGTGAAAGTGGAAAGGGAAGAGACAAAAACTCTCCATGATGTACAGAAATGTGGAAGACACACAACAGATACAATCAGAGTCTAAGAACATTAAAAAAATAAAAAACTACCATACCTAAAGAAGAGTTTTTAGGTTTAAAAAGGGGAAGAGATTGAAGAGGTGGCTGGTGTCCAGTGTACCAGCTGCAGCTCAGCATCAACTAGCATCTAGGAAAAAGATCCTGCCTCTATGGAAGACAAGGTAGTTAGTGAAACTATTATAGCAAGTTGGCAAAGCAGAGCCACTGCAGAAGAGAAGGTCAGACCCTGTCCTCTGGGTTACCGGGCTTCTGTCTATGCTTTTGGACTCATGGAACAAGCAGATCTGAAGTGCAGCCAAAGAGGCACTGCTGAATCTTTATGCCTGGCATCTGGCCTGTCTGCATTGCTTATGATTTTAATGGCATTAATTTATTGCAATATCTTATGATGGTTGTAAATTATTTAATTTGATGCTTGAGGTAATTTTTAATTATTTAATTTGTATTTGTTCCCTTATGTGCTGCCTATATTAATCTACGACACCAATCCTACAATTATTTCCTTATTGGTGAACCTCTTTTCTACTGTGCACCTGCATAAAAGCTCTATGCATATGACAAGGAATTTTCTCACTTCTTTTAATTAAACAATAATTGTCTATAAAAAACTCTATTTTTATTTTATTCTATACCTTATTCTCAATATATCAAGAAACCATCAAAAAATAGGTTATTTTAATAATATCTGAGCCCAAATTATCGCTAGAATCTGGTCCTTGAGCCTGCTCTTTCACAGCGATGTACTCTACACAATATATTTGTTAAGTTATTGCATCTGCTTTAAAACCAAACCAGGTTCATATTTGGAGACTGAGGCCACAAGCCATAGGATATTTCTGTAAAAGTCATACCTCAACTCCAGACTTCCTAGCTGAATGTTGATATGCCATAGAACAACATCATGGGAAATTCAGGCTCCCCTTCAATATTTCAATATCTTTACTTCTCCAGGATGCCTGAGTATTGCAAATGCACAACACTGATTAACAACCACGTTCCATAACAACTCCCGAGTTTATATACTGTGGAATCCTCTGAGAAGTTACTTACCAAAAATATCCCATGCCCTATAAAACATGTTAATGTCCTGTAATTGTGTATTATATGTTTTGGCATGGGACTGAGTATAAAGCAGACTGAAATAAGGAGCATTATATAAGTCTTTAAAGAATATCTACATAGGCCATATTTTGTCATCCTCCTCTGGCAAAATCACTCCTGAAGTCTTGGCCTGGTTCTCAAACGTGGCAAATGCAGCTCCTACCATCTCACAGACCTGGTATCACAGCTGAGAAAACTCTTTCAAGTTGTGCCCTCATGTTTACATCTCTCCTCAGATCTATGCTTATGTATGCCAGATGTGCCTGAAGGATTAAAATCACATTAGTGCGTGGTGTTTGCTGGCATTTAAACAACTTACATGAGGAGATATTTTGTCCCTGTGCATTGACAGAGCTGCCACGGAACCAGTTTACACTCAGGAGTGTCACGGCAGGTTGAAGGCTTAGCTAAGAAACCAAGCCCATCGCCTAATCTATTGCTGAGCACAGCTGAAAACAGATGTTAATTAAACTGCAATTACCTCATAACAAGGCTTGCATGTCAATTGAAGATAGAAGGGAACAACATGAAACTGATGTCCTGGATCATTGAACTACCCAGCCATAATGCCCAAAGGATGCAGAGCCCATTGGCTTTGGGATTACTGCAGCCTCTGTGAACTGGAGCATCAAAATCCTAATGGAGGCAAAAGTAAGAAGGCATTCAGAGGCTTTTCTTCATGACTGTCACTTGAACTTACTTAGGCTGTAGCAAACTGGCATTTAAATCAAACACCTGCTCTCATGGTGAAAGGGATTCCTCCTGCGCTATTAGCTAGCTGTTTGGCATCACACATTTTAGCTAGACCTGCAAAAAAGGAGGTGTGATCCATGAGGAAGCCAGACAGGTATGAGAAGCAGAGAAAATAGATTGCAGGGAATGAGACCAATGGGAATACTGGTCTTGCAGATTAAAATGCTGCATGATTTTATGAGCTACAAAGCACTCTGAAACACAGATATGCCCAAGGAAGATAGAGATCAGAAAATTAAGTTCAGAAAAATAAGTAAGGCTTTACAATCTCTTTACACCTTATAAAAGTAAGTAACAATTTACAATCTCAGTTTAAAATCAAAGACTCATGAAACAAACAGATCTGAAGTGCAGCCAAAGGAATGATGCTCAGAACACTGTAACAGTGCTAAAAGTTTGGTGAGAGAGATTGCAAAGAGATAATTGGGTGACTGTTTTGCCTTATCTTTTAAAACTAAAACCAAGAATCAGCAGAGACAGTAGATATGCTGCAGAGTTGGGTAATCTGGTATCCACAAAGAAAATCAAGGAGAAAATCTTAATAACAGCCTTATTTTGTGAGGTATAGCAGCCTAGTTTCTAGGACAGCCTGTTGAGAGAAAGTGAGCTTTGCCTCCGAATGTTAAAGAGAATTGGCAGGAAAATATCAAAACCATGGTCAAAATTACGACGCTGATAAAAAACAGCAAAAATTTATTAGGTCAAATCTGAAAAAAATCCAGGACTAGAAGACAACAAAACTATATTCAGTGACAAAAATAATAAATATTTTAGGTCAATGTGAAAATATTTTCAGAATTTTTTGGCCTTTTCTTAGATTGCTTTTCAATAAAAGAGCCATTTTCCAACTGTAACAGTCACAGAGGGGAGTTATGCTCTGACAAAAGAAATGCTTTTGGAAGGGGACAGTTCTACCAGTTCTCTGTGAAGAAAGACAACTTAGTCACAAACTGCCATAAGAGAAAAGAAGACATCTTAGATAACTTTTGCTGAATAGAATGAATATGAGGCCTAATTCTATACATCATAACACATTGTGAAAGACATTAATTAATACATTGCATTAGATTTGCATTCTTGATGAGCAGTTCCAGGCAACACTAAGAAGATGTGGTATTACACACAGTAAAAGAGTTCCCAAACTTTAGAGTTGGCCATAACCTAAGATATAATGATCACATGAAGTTGCTGTTTTCTGTCAGCAAAGTGCTGCACTGTGGGTGGAAAACTGTCTCTTTAAGAGGATCCAGATAGCAATAATATCAGATTTAAGAGATAGCAGCATTTAGTCGATGCATAATTCATGCCTGGAGATAAAATAGTGCCTAAAAGCAAAGAGACCTTGCATTTTGCCATGAACACCCATACAGGGAAAAATACAAGCTGTGTAAGGAATACTTTGGTCATTCATACAAGCAAACTTTTCAGACTTCAGAAATCACAGCCTTTTTTAAGAAAAGGTTGATAGGCCTCTACAGTTTTAAAGTAAAGAACTACAAGGTCAAAATTATCAGTCTCTGAGTGCTAAAGCATGCCAGAAAGAATTATGATAAGTATTGACAGCAGATTCTGCAAGCTGTATCATGCTGTTGTTTAGCATATGAATTAATGGGTCACAGTACATGCCAACATATTCAAATGCATTTAGTATATAACTGGAATTGAAAAGGTCATACAAAAAGTTGTATGACCCTTCTGGGTTAAGCAAACTTTTCAGACTTCAGAAATCACAGCCTTTTTAAAGAAAAGGTTGATAGGCCTCTACAGTTTTAAAGTAAAGAACTACAAGGTCAAAATTATCAGTCTCTGAGTGCTAAAGCATGCCAGAAAGAATTATGATAAGTATTGACAGCAGATTCTGCAAGCTGTATCATGCTGTTGTTTAGCATATGAATTAATGGGTCACAGTACATGCCAACATATTCAAATGCATTTAGTATATAACTGGAATTGAAAAGGTCATACAAAAAATTGTATGACCCTTCTGGGTTCCCTGTCAGCATCAGTGGTCCAAGCTACAGACTAGTGTTCTGAAATGTATAGGAATCTTGCTGGCTTCTTTCAAGTTCCCATGGTGAGACAGTTTCTAGTAAGGCTTGACCCCAGGAAGAACTCTGCAGACTGCAATCACATAAAGGATGGGAAAGGTGTGACTGGATGCTGGAGGGAGGAACTCAGACTGGCTTTCAAACTGGAAAGGAAGAGGCTGGAAGTGTCCCTCTGACATCAGCATGAGTACAACAGGGCTAATGGGAACCTACCTGCACCCACACCTTCATTTGGTTCTACAAGCACTGAGTCCTCGGACATTATAATTCCCTGTGCAGCACACAAAACAGGAGCACCCTGCCCTCACACAGACAGACAAGGAAGCTCAAATAGGATACAAATACATGGGAAGTGGCCCTGATAGGGAAAAAGAACCAGATGTGGACAAAAGCTCACCTTCATCATTGAGATGGAAGCCATTGGCTTCTGAGGTACAGACATGAGAGAGGCCAATGGCTTCACAATATATACAGTGGTGGTCCAGGTCAAATGGTAACATTTTTGTAAGAGCCTTAGCGAATACAATGTATAAAAAGTCCCAGATTAGCCCTAAATGTTTGCTATATAAATATGGCACACATAGGGCAGCAGGGATGTACCAATTACATGTCAAAGATTTCTACAGCTGCATTTGCTCCACACTGCATCCTTGCAAATAAATACATTCAATAAGGCTGGTGCATACTGCCTATACATCTGTCATTCTTCCAGTCTTGGAGCTGGCTCAACCATTTCTAGCTTGAGTGTTCCAGTGTGCTTGCACAAGCAGTCACTTAATTCACTTTCAGGACAAACTTGGCATTTTTAAAACCCTTGTATTTTTCCTTTAATAATTATTGGGGCAGACTTCCTCATACCTATATTATGCAGGGAACATTAAAATTGTATCTGAGCAAAGTAGTAAATGTACCTTTTTTAAATAAGAAAATAATATTCTGTTTTCATGAAAGATGATATATTATTTTCTGTTGATTCATGATTGATAGACTCTAAATCTTCTTTACTGCCCAATTAACACATTAAATTTTGGAACATGTTTAATGGGAAATATAAGAGTAGACTACAGTGATTACAATTATTAGAATCACAGAAAGGGTTTGATGTCTCCACGCTCTAGGCCACAAAACACACCTAACTTGAGACTATTTGAGCAAAACCTTCAGGAGCCTTTCTTTTCAAGGCAATTTGTAGGACAGGGCAGTGTTTGTAGGACAGGGCAGTGCTACAACACAGAATAGAACAGCACATGCTCATTCCAACAGCAGATCCAAATGGCACATGTCATAACCAAAATGCTGATTATTAAGATACCATAAAACAGATAATAAGAAGCACTAACATGTTAGATGTGAACATCTTGTAAAGAGAGGATTTGTTACATTATGACCTACAGTCTTCTTCTGGTATCACAGAGGAATTAAAATAATTTTGGACAAATTTCACGAGTGTGTATTGGTTTAAAGAGCTTTTCTCCTTTCTGCATTGGTGGAGCGAGAAAATAGGTAAGTAATTTAAGTGACACATACACCACATTGGTACTTGTGCCTTTTCTGCATCAGAGCATCTGACTTTGAAAAATACAGATCTTAAGACTCTTCAGTCTTTGTGAAAACTGCCGCACCAATCCAAAATATTGGCTTGAAGAGAATTCTTTGATTTCATGGCAGTTAAGTTGGTGTAAGGTAAGCATGAAATATTTTTCAAACCTATCAAGTGACTGTTAGATACTTCTGCATCGTTCTGATTTTGAAAACTGATCTCCAGATTGCAGTTAGAAAGCACTTTTTATTTCACTTCTGCTTTTCTGTTATGAATCAGAAAAGCAGAAGTGAAATTAAAAGTGCTTTCTGCCCACTCTACACATGGTAGCATATATACATAGATGTAGCTACAGAATTCTAAACACTCTAACACAGACAACTACTAAAATACTCTCTTGATTTTGTCTAGAATTTTCCTGAAGTTGATGGCATGCTATTTGAATGCCTCTCTTAGAATATTCTGTTATAGAAAGGATCTGGTTTAAAATGGTGATTAAATTAAAATCCAGCTATTTCCTGTTGAAAGGGAATTTTGATTAATTTATCCTTCTGGAAGAAAGAAAATATTCAAGAATAGGCAAAGAAGGAGCTTGTCTGAGACAAGCATAGTATAACAACACAAGTAAAGGGGCTTAGGACTTGAGTCTGCTGTAGCAGGCTTCTGTTTTCCCTTTCAACTGTGGTACCTGGAGAGTCAGGGGTAGACCATAAACCAAAAGACACACAGAGATAAAGGATAAGTCTATATCCATACAAGACAGGTTTCAACCATGCTGCATTTAATATTTCCTGACCACAAACAGGTTTTTTGCACACAAATTCATGGGTACGTACAGAGATTGCCTCGACTCCAGAGGTCTGTGATAAGTGAAATTTGAGGACACTTGGCCCCCCACCACATATCTAACACCTCTCTTTCTAAATAGATGGACCAAGCAGAGGCAAAGTCATCAGCTTTTCTACCAGCATCTACCCAAAATCAGCTCTTCACAGGCGTAATCACGGTTGTCTGACTAGCATAAGAGTTTGTCAGGAAGAAGATCTGTGAAGCTGAAAACATGCTCACACTTGAATAGTAAGAATATTATTACGTGGTGCACATCTCTTCCCACCCCTCCTTTCTTAGCCCAACAACTTCTGCATGAAGTTGAATTTTTTAAAAGAAAGATGAATTTTTTAGAAGAAAAAAAAATATATATTAAGATTTTTTTATTCATGTTAACTTGCTCATGTTTTAAATTTTCTGACAAATGGCTTAACAAGAAAGTTGTGTGTCATTTAAATGGCATGAACACTCAAGGGAATGACCTGAACTTATGTCAGAGGAGGTGTATGTTGGATGTTAGAAAAAGCTTCTTCACCCAGAGAGTGGTTGGGCACTGGAACAGGCAGGAAAGTCGTCACAGCACCAAGCCTGACAGAGTTCAAGAAACATTTGGACAATGCTCTCAGGCACAGGGTGTCCTGTGCAGGGCCAGGAGTTGGACTTAGATGACCCTAGCTCAGGATCCTTTGGTGATCTTTTCCAGCTCAGAATAATCTGTGATTCTGTATGATGGTAATCAGTCTTCATTATCCTGCAGTATTCATAATTTCAGAGATTCCACTTTAAAAGTCACCTTGATTCTGTTATCAGTAAGATAAGAAATGTTATGGCTTATCTCTTTGTGTTATCCTCATGACACGCCTTGGCTTGAGTTTTATGGGCTGATGGGTTAATAAATAAAATTAAGAACTATTCAGTTCCTGTGTTGTTTTTAGAAATCTTGCTGTTGTATTGCCCTCTATCCTTACTTTCTATTGGCAGAGCTGGAATGAGATATCATACCAGACAGGGCAGCCTTGCCTCCAATTTGGTTGCTGCTTGGAGTACAGCTTTCTCTAAGTTGGGAATATTACAGTTTGGGAACAATTAAATTATAATTAAGCATGATATTTACACATTCCTTCCTGAGGTAGAACTGAAGATAAACACAGTCAAGAAAATAGCATGTGCTAAGTTCAAGAGGACCTGTGGTAGGGACTAAAACTTTGAATATTCATGAAGGACTATGCATTTTCCCGTGACATCAGAAAATAAACTCCCTTCCCTAGCCAAGCAGGCTTGAGGGCAGGGAGAGATAAACATATGCCAATGAATTACACTTCTTCCATCTTCAGTAATGAACATGCCTCAGAAGTATTGCAAAGAGCTAACTTAGGTTAGATTTCGTACCTCATGCCTTAATTGAAGGCCTGTTCCTCATTCTGCACTAATCTTACATCTATTTCCATGGAGATGAAGGTTTTGAATGCATTCATCCCTGAATGACTTCTACTTCTTTGTTATTAGGCAGGTGCGCAGCATGCAAGACAATCACCCCAGAGAAATTCTGCCTGTTCACTTTGCCTCAATGAATACGAGCCTTTCAGGACATTTTGTAACCTGCACTTTCAGGTGAGTCAGCAGGGAGTGTGCTTAAGTGGATAGCCATGCCCATAATCAAGAGGCTTGGCTTGCAGACTTCAGAGTCTTCATTGGGTGTGACATCTCTGAGGAGAGCCTAAGAAAGTTCAGAGCAGAAGAATAAAAAATGCCATTCTAGTGAAAACCCTTTAAATTTTATTTAAATTTTATTTTCTGCAGTCACACCTTTCCTTCAGCTGTGCCAGTGTCATTACTATGGGCATGTTCTTGATTCTTCCTCTCCTTAGAGCTAAACATTTTGCACAGGGGACACCTGCAGGCCCCACTTTCTATTGGAACATAGGCATCTACTAGGTCATACCAGGGTAGATTCAGAGAAGAAATTTTAGAAAAGAATTGAGCAACATCCCCTTTGCCTTAGTTTGCATTCCTTTAAGAGTTTATCTTGCAGGCTAGTTATTTATTAGACTTCACTGATATTTGTAGGTCAGATCTGAACCAGGTGTTTTCAAGAGAAATACTTTGATTCAAATAAATCAGTTTAGCACTTTATAAAAAAATATCAAAATATGTACTGAATGTCTGTTCATAAACATGAAGATTTTATTACAGATTGCACAAAATTTCCCAGACGTATGTGATAAAACGAAGACTCCCAGCACACAATGAGTCATCTTTTCTCTAGGGTTGAGATATTCACAGCTGAGAGAAGAGCAAGAGAGTATCTAGGGTAGCTGTAATTCAGAGAGCAACATGAGAACTAGAAACTAGATCAGTGGTGCTCTGGGCTCTGCTCCCTCCCCAGACACCTACACTGGAAGGTGACCAAGTTGGAACAGAAGTGGACACTGCCGGGAGTAGAAGGAACACAGAGGAAGTCCTCAGTTTGCCATTTCTAGTAAATTACCTAGGCCAAAACAGATGTGTGAGGCCTGGCATTTTTCTCTTGGCCCTACTGGAGTCCTTTGGAGCTCACCAGTTGATAGCTCCAAGGCATCTCAGCTTTAGTCCTATAAAACCACCTCGCTGCACATTTGACAGCTATACCTTGAGAACACTGAGTAGGATTTTAATTGTGAATATGAAATAATTACAACTTCACACAAAATAACAACATTAACAGCAGTAAAGGAATATTTATGGAATATGACCGTGAGTAATGATTTCAATGTGGGCGATCCTGACCCACACAATGTCACAGTAAATCCTCTGTAAGGAACAAACACACAAACTTTTGTGCAATCTCACATCCCTGAAATGTAAGAAAATCACTGTGAAGGCCAGTGGATTGGTTCAGATGCAAAGCTGGTAGGAAAATAAGCAGTTTTCTCCAGATCCTGTGATAATCATTACTACGCAATATTCACAAACAATGCCTGGCAAACTTGGCACAATAGTTGCACATTTAAATACAGCAAAACACTTTGTCTTCACTATTTGTCTTCATTCCTGCTTGCTGTTTGTAAGAGGTTCTGAAGGGTTAACCACAAAGCTGGGAGGCAAGGAGATGCAGGGAAATGTAGCCAGCTGTTGAATGAAGCATCAAGACACCAACAGGACAATTACTTGAGGCAGTTTTCCTGCCTAACACAACAGGAAGCTTCATCTACTGGATATGAATTTTTAACAGGAGACCTTTGAAGTGACTTCAAAGGCATCAGGTGATTAAAACAGATAAAGGGAGCAAAGGGAGAGGCCGCCCCTGTGCCAGAGGAGGGGCTGGGATGCAGAGGGGAGTTGGCTGGGGTTTGCAGACAGGAGCCTGGCCAGCTGTCCAGGGACTAACACAGCAGCCTCCCTCAAGGACGGCGCTGCTTTCAGACAACAACACACTGCTTTGTTTAACTGAGAAATATGTTCTCAGCTGCTGATGGTCTCCATCCCGTGAGAGCGAGCACCCTGACTTGCCCTGCTCTGAGGCCATGGGTGAAGGAAGCACCCCAAGGCTCTCCTAAAAACAGGTTAAGGAGAGGTTGCTTATCAACAGGAACTGCATCTGGGGCTAACTGCAAGTTTTCTCTGAGGATGTATTGGTAAGATACTAACTGAAAACAAAAGTACTGTTTGGGATAAAAGCACAACACCTATCCTTCACACCCCCTAAGAGTTATTCTAACACATTTTTCCACACGATGTTCTTAACACAGACCTGAAAAGAAGCAATATTTTCCTTCTGTTTCAGAAAGCAAAGTCTAATGCAGCTGCTATCATAGCTGGCAATTACAGAAATACTAATGATAAAGAAATTTTCTGATGGTTTTATCTATTACTCACAAATTTGTGAAAAATCTCATTATTAGCCTATTTGGTATTAGCAAGCTACACTTTTGAAAAAAATATGGCTAAGAAATTTTAAGTGCCCAATTTGGGACTATATTGTGGCTGGAATATCAGTAAAGTGCAAAAAGGCTTTTGAAGTTTCTAAAACAAAATGCAAATTAATTTTGTTTTACTGGCCTGTCAGCCAAGTTATTTTGTTCAAGGACTCTCTACTATTTACAGAGAAAAAGGAAAGACTAATTCATAAACTTCCAACACAAAGTTGTTCTTTTCAACACATAACAACGGTCTAAATTTAAAGTTCTCATTTAATATTTGATTTCACTCATGTTGCTTCATTTGGTACCTGACTACACAGGAGGGTTATTTGTGGCCTCTGTTCTGGGGTGGGAAGGAGGAAGAGTCTGAAATAATTTTGTGGAACACCTGTGATGTTTCGTGGAGCAACAGGAACTCACAGGTGAATAATGCTGAATAATGCTAAACTGCATCAGGAAACGCTGAATCTGTTAAAAAAAAGACCCCAGAGCCCACAGAGGTGGCTTGCATAGACATGGTCTGCAGATGCTCCAACAGAGTCACGAAGTGCACAGCGCAGCCTGCACACTAAACCCAAAGGTTACAACAAATAACCTAAATACCCCGTGCATCCCCTGAGGACCCTCCCTCAAGGATTGCCGGGTGGGAAGAGCAGCAGCAGCTCCGTTGGCAGCAGCAGTGTCAGGCTCCCAGGGGGAAGCTGAGGTTTCCCTCCAGCCACGCTGCCCAGCTCCTCTGTGACTCCCGTGGGACCCAGGCAGTGCCCGGCGCTGGGGCTGAGGGCAGGGAGAGATACGGGACGCACCAGCCTCACTGTGCTGCTGCTGCTCTCCGCGCAGCTTCCGAAGCTTCAGCAGGGCTCAGGGATGCTGGGCAGCCGCACAAAGTCAGCTGCTGTAAAATACCCCAAATCACAGAACAACACAAGAGAGATGGAACCATTTCAAGGTGAGTCATTCCAGTCAATCACTTTTGGCTGTTGTTTTATGTTTGCCCTTTTGTACACTCTTCTTCTTTGAAAGGAAATGTTCCTTTTTGAGCTGGTTGGTCTGAAATTTCCACTTCCAGAGTGACTCAATGCAGTAGTCAAGCTGCTTTGGAAAAGTTTTTATAAATACTTTTAAGTCTAAAAATTCATAAAAATAGCTCACTCTGAAGGGGCAAAATGAAACTGAGAAGCAGCAATGAGGAACAAAATCCTCCTCAAAACATTGGGAGCTACTGACAGAGACTTGGGGATTAATTTTATATCTTCTACCCTCCCTTCTGAGTGGTGGGCCCAGTAGCCCCCAACATCCTTCTCCATTCCATGGGAATCACCAGCAGCCTTCCTTTCCCTATAGCACACTGGCTTTGCTCTCAGTGCCATGAGGAGAAGCAGACACACAGATGCCTAGCACTTGTCAGCTCATTTTTCCACTTTGGCAGAAAATTGTGAGAAAAAAAACGATCAACAGACTGGAATTGATTCTACAATTGTTAAGTAATGTTACCTTAAAAAGCAGCAAACTTAGAATTACTGTTTTGTTGCCACAGTACATTTTTCAAACCAAAATCAAGCATTTTAGTTTAAGAGCACCATTGAAACAAATACAATTATTGCAGAACAAACCATGTACGTTCTTAGTAAAAATTCCAGAAATCCACAGATATTTATTAGTTATATTGCTGCAAGTGCTGCAGATTGCAATGACCAATGTTAAAGATATTTACACAGCAGAGATGTTTCCATCTTTTTTCATAAACCTGTAAAGTTACACTCAACCTATTCAAATAAACCGAGCTGTAAGTTATAGAAGCAGTTTCACCTAGTGAAGAAGCAGGAGAAACTTTCTCATCACTCTGTCCTGAAGGTTATAATAACTCAGAAAATTTTAAAAAGAGATGCATTAAGAGGCAATTTAGTATTTCTTACTGTCTAGACAGAAAAGATATGAGACTGCAGCCACCAACTGTACCATGGACACAGGAGATGTATTTTGCCCCTGGTATGATGCAGACAGGTAAATGGAAGAGCATTTGGTTTTCTGGGGAGTTTTTTGGGTCTTCTTGTTTGGATGGGGTTTTTTATCTGTTTCATTTTGCTTTTGTTTTTGTTTTGCATTTGTTTTTGTTTCTTTTCCTTTCACAGTGTGGTTACTACGTACAGTAGGAGCAAAAATGGACCAGAAACTACCCCAGCTAAAGTATCTCCAGCATAACACCCAATTTACTCACATTGATTTAAGTTATTAAGCCTCAAAAGCCAACCTGGTTTCTTCCAGACTAGAAAGTCACTGCAAACACATAAACTGTCTTCTGGCCACTTGAATTCTGCTTTGGTCACCCCTAATGGGCCCAGATATTGCTGGCACAGAGACAGTCATCTCATCTTTCCTGTATCTCTGCCTTTAAAATTTCTCAGTTAAATTTCCTCCAATTTTTGCATTTAAGGTACCAAGTTATTCCATCTATCCTTGGTCTTTTTGTGTCCCTAGTTGATAAAAGAAGTCAGCATGGAGCTGAAGGAGAACCAGTATCTCCCCAGAGATACCCCTGTAGGAGCACCACAGATGAAGATGAGCAATCAGGTAGTAAAACAGGCCAGGACAAGAGAAGAGGTGTCTGTTGATTGTTGGAAGAATAAATCCTTCCTTTTGGTCCTCATATCTGTTGCTGTTTCTTTATTTTAGCTTAGAGGACAAACAAAATATAGAAAAATGGGGTTGCATGATGTGTTTAGAAATCAGATCCTAGTTGGCTACATAAGAAACCTGTGTAAGAGCTGCTGATTCTCAATCTCCCATATGCTAGTCCAGTACTTAATTTAAAAATATTGCCCATCCTGAAAATCAGGAGTTGGGACTGCCCTGTCTTAGGTGTAAATCAGCATGGAAATTTCCTTAGGGTTGTTTAGATGTGGCAGCTGTGGGCTCTAGTATTAGCTGGAAGTAATGCATACATTGCTGTTTTACAGCAAGCAGAATGCATCATTCGTGCTACTTTCACTTTATGATTGGTTTGTAGTTTTTCATCTATACAGGGAGTATGCATCATGTACATTAAAAAGAAAATCCAAACAAAAAAACCCAACCAACCACACAAAAGAAAAACAACAATTAAAAAAAAAAAAAAACAAACCTAAACAAAAACCCCAAAACAAAAAACAAACAAAAAAACCCCAAACAAAAACCCCAAAAAGGTGTTTAAAAAACTCTGCCATCAGGTTGCTGTTTTTTGTACCTGTTTTTCTGCCTGCATCATCACCATACTGAAAGCAAATTAATTGCATGTTTCCTAAGTATTATTTCCTGTAAGTGATTACTAGCTAAAGTAAAACTCAAAGAACACTCTGTTCTTACTTGAAGGTCAGTAAGGAACCATCTGCAAAACCAGTTGTTTATTAATTAATGCACCTTATTCTGGGGTATTTTACTACCTTGTCAGATCAAACAAATCAGTATTAAGTATTGACTATTTATTTAATTCTATAAATTTTATATGTACAAAAATATCACAAGATACAATCACTTCTCTGAAGACTACTATCACACTGGTACATTGACACTGAACCTCAAAAACTGGGGGTGGTTTAAATGCCAGTTTTGTCCTCTCTTCAGTAGCCATGTGTATACTTTTGTCAGTGCTAAAGAACAGGGATATCTGAGCAGGCTGTGAACTGTGGCACTTCAGATATTTTAGCAGCCTCATTATACCTGGAATTATTGACTGTATCTTGCATATTTCTCTGGAGTATCATTATGCATTGGTTCTGATGCTGTGCTGGACCCATGAATGCATGGGTAGCAGTGTGAGGAGAAAAAAAGAAAATTTCTTCCAGGAAATGAGGGAAAACTGAAGGCCAGGTCCTTTGCAATGATTGCGTGGTTTTGATCTGTGAAATTTTCATCAGACACCAAACACCACAGAGCAGACCTGCTTGAGACTTCTCAGAAGTGCTTTCAGGAATAGCTGTTAACTCATCTGACAGGGTCAGATTCCTGCTTGTATGGTTTTGTGTCACTTTGTGTGCTTTCCAGTGGAGAAGTGAAAAATCACACCACTGGTTCCTGCTTTGGCCTTCTCAGCACTTCTCCCTGCCACAACAGTCTGCTTTCACATAAAAACCCCCATAAAAACTATTGATGGGAGAGATTTTTTTTTTACTTGCTCCCTTTTTGTGATATTTAGGAAGATTGTTTCAGTTTATCAAACAGCCTCCCTGCCAGCAATAGCAATCTCACTAAAGCCTGGTGTGGTCACTCATCAGCATCAAGAGAAAAAGTTTCGGGACTCGATTTTCTAACTGCTTTATCTGACAGTGCACGAGTCAGAACCGGATACAGATCTTCTACCTCTAGGTTTGAGCTTCACACTCAAACAAATAAAAGCAATTATGGGGAGGCTAGGGGATACACACAGAGTTCATGGAGTTCATGGCCTTGCTGGGAAATGCTAAGAATGCCAGGTGAGGAATCCCCTGTGCTGTGTGCTGAGCACGCTGCTGGCATGGGCTTTGCCCACCTCTGCTGCTCAGAGCGGGCAGACTCTGCTCTCTGCTCGTGAAAACAACAGTGGGGTCTGGCTCTGGTAATCATCTGAGATTTGTGTGAGAGACTAAATGCACAGGCGAGCATTGTGCTCTGAGTGAAATGCTAGCCTGGGCTTTATGAGATTTTTAGTTGCCGCCTTGTTTTGTTTGTCACTTTGAAGCACTGCTGATTTGGCTTGCTGCTGGCGGGGAATTAAAATGTGCCAATGTACATTTTTATTGCCTTAAGCAAGTGGAGGGATTAATATATCTTTCTGCCCTATGATTCTTTTTTGCATTTAATTAACAGATGTACAGATGTGCATACAATTTTTGTGATATAAATGCACTGACCTACATTTCCTCCCACATAAAAAGTATTTCTAAATAGTTCGAGAGCATAATGGCTCTTGTTTCTCAATAAGAGAAGAAAGCATTCCATTATTTGTCAAGGAACATGCTAAAATATGCTTAATGGTATATTTCTTGAAACTTAAGGTACATAAAAATTGCAAAATCATGTCAGTTGGGTTTCAATAATTTTGGAACCCAAGGCAGTGATTATAATGGAGTGAATTATTTAAAATTCAAAGAAATAAGATCTAATAATTAATAAAATAATTTTGATCTTAGGAAATGAAAAATTAAAAGGGTTTCTTTACGAAAAAAAAGAAACATACAATACTTGCTCAAGGAAATGCAGATGAAGTAAATGTTGTTTGAATTTAAACTGTCAACTATCAACTTCATTTATTATTAAACTCTCAAGGTAATGAGATTAACATTTTTATAAATAATTGACCTGAAAAATAATCCAAACAAATTACTGGTTTGTTGGCCAAATAAAATATTCCTTGTTAACCTAAAGATTATAGACTGTAAATTTTTATCTACTGATAAAGTAATCTCTTTTGAATTATAGACCATTGTTGAATATACTTGTCTTAAGAGCTGATCAAGCTGGAAAATAGGCTCATGTGAGAATGTATGCATGGAATATAGATAACCCTTAAAATATTAGCTCTATAACAAGTAATACTTCTCAGGAAAAATAGATTCCCATATAGATAAAGCTTTTCTCAGAGAGGTGAAAGAAGTAATATGATGAGATGAAAGCAGGGCTAAACACAAGTCTGTGAAATGTGGGTTTGAGGAGCAGTGTAAGAGCAGCAACTTGAGCTGACAGGTTTGCAGCAGAGACATAAAACCAATAGCTAGCACAGAAGTCCTGTTAGGAAAAAAGTATGAGCAAGTATGAGATATAAATATGCCTTCTGGTTTACTCTTATTTTCATGGGGTTCTTTTTCCTCTCTGGTTACATTTGTGGTGCGGGTGGGGGGATAAAAAAGGACAAAGATGCTTCAGGCAAAACCTTCATTCTGCTTATAATCTCCTAAAGTTCAACACTCTATTGTTTGAGAAGTTTTATTGCTTGAAATCTACACACTGTGTATGAAAAAAAAAGGAAATTCAGTTAAAAAAAAAAAAAAAAAAGCTAATTTGTGGAACATCTGTTCTTGAAATTTGCAGAACAAAACAAGCTTTCCTTTAACAGCTGATGTCTTCCCAGCAAGTGAGAAGAATACTATTCCAGATCCATGATTTGTGGTCCTATCTCTGCCCAAACATTTGCAGCATCTAAGGACGATGACACAACCTCTTGGACAATGGTGCAATCCCTTGGACAGTGGCAGAGTTACCTGGCTGAAAAGAGGCAGTATACAATGCATGGCTCCAGAATATTCCTCCCACCACCAAGAATTTGCAGTGCAGGGACTGCATGAGCCCGAGATGGGTGTCAATGAGGCCACTCAAACCCAGCAGTTATTTATCAAGTAACCAGTGACAGATGCTGTCCTCCTAAAGGCTTTTTACGTAGCATGAGAAAAAAATCTGCTGCCCAACAGGCTTCTGATCTTCCCAGATCTTTTTTTCCTCCAGTTTTTTCAGTTTTCCCCCAAACCCTTGTTCTCATCAGAGAAGGAAGAACAGAGGATATGAATCTTGAGGCGTGCATGACATCTTTAAGGAACTTCTCCAGCTAACTGTGAGAATAAATATATGGTAACCACCTGCTTCCCCATGGCCTGCATTGACTGCTGCAATGTTCTTGGTTAGGGAAACAAACACGAGGAGTTTCTGAGAACATCTTGACTCCAAGGCCTGTCTGCCCCATTGATTTATCCACTTACAGGCTGAGTCCTCTGCATCCCTCTGGTGTAGGCATAAATGGGCTTGAACAGACTGAAGAGCCACATGCCTGTCCCACCTTAGAAACACAAAGATATTTTTGTTTTGATGAGCAAGTTGAGCAGAACAATTGTGAAGACCATGGCTAACTGATTTGAAACTGGCCACTGCACACAGAGTAATGGTTATTTTTTTTCTTTGTTTAAGGGTTGTCTACTTACTGACATCTATCACAATATAGTGCCCCAAGTCCTACTAGTCACTACTTCAAGATAAAAATAGCTGGGACTCACAAATACAGCTATGAATATGAAAGTTTGTAGTTTTTGAGATACATAGGGAAAGGCCATTTAGTATATACAAAGATCTGCAATTTTACAGGCACTTAATAGAATCACAGAGTCACAGAATCAGTTAGGTTGGAAAAGACCTCTGAGATCAATTGAGTCCAGTCTATGGATACAGACTTTACCAAGATTTTAGTTTTTTAGCAAGATTTTAGGAATGTGCTTGTGCTAAACAAGACCCAATTTGCACAGCTGGAAATGGACTCTCCAAGTCACCATACTATTGGTAAATTTAAGGCAGTGGGGCCAAATGCAAGTAAAACAAGGAGCAGCCACAGCTACTCTGGCATGCAGCAGTAAAGCTTGGGATTCCCATATGCCAAAAGGGGATGACAGCTCTTACTCAGCTACGAGGAATTATTGGATAATAAAGTAATTCTGCCAAAACTCTAAATATTCTTGTTTTCAAAAAATTTTTGAGACAAAAAGTTTTCTCACATTTTGATTTTCAATAATAACTGCCATGCAAGTATTTTCCTGCCAGAAATCCCCAACTCATACATTCATTGGTCTTGTCCTCATTAGGATATACGCATACCTTCCTTCTCAATTCAATTGATATGTCCCAAAAATGGAAAAGGGTTTGGTTTTCATATATTTACTTAGTGATCACACATTTCAGAATGATGCACACAGAGTTGCTGGCAGGGTACATTTGTCCTAAGTAAGGAAAACACAAAGTAAAGGAGAGGAGGCAGTAATTATTATAATGACTTTTGTGTGTGGGAACTGGGAAAAGACTTGAACTCAGTCTTTTCCCAATTCCCACACACAAAAGTGGAAATGAAGCATGATGAGTTTTACTTAAATTACAATGTAAGTAGAAGTTCCTGCACAAGCAGGAGGCTCAGTATTATGCATACAGGTGTGTGCATGGGTGCCTGCAGACACCAAGCCACAACCCCAAACCATCCAAGCCCCCATATGTGGTAAATCACCTCAGTGTTTTATAACCTTTTACAACTGAAAAAGCACAAACTTCCTCTCTTTCTCTTCATTTCCTTCCTTCATTAAGTCTAAATATAGACCACAAGCTGTTCAGAAAGGCTACTATATTTTCTACTGTTTTTTTACAGGTATTGAGCAAATATTAAGGATTCAAAATCAATTTCTCATGAGCCATCCCATGGTACAACTCATGCATGGAGTTGTCAGAAGTTAATTCTCACAAGCCATGTGATGGGAATTATTTTTCCAGTAGCAAGTACGATGCAAGAGATAGTCAAGCAGATTTTCTGAAGGATGTTTTATTTAAGTAGGGAAGAGGAAATTAAGTTGGAGCTGGGAGGGAAAAGAAAACACTATAGAACCTGACATTACTAGCAAGGCAGAATTAATAGAAAGGCAAACAAACCCAAAATATTACAGCAAGGAAGTGATAGAAGGCTCTGAAAGCAAACATGGGATACTAACACTGTGGACCTTAACCCTTTACATTTTTGATCCCACTTACTTTCATTATTATTATACTAATATTTTATTCCAGCTACTTTATTTTAGTGATGTTGGCTTTGGTCCTTTCTCTGTGGTTTCTGGGAGCTCTTGGTCCCATAGAAGGTGCAACAGTTCTGAAAACAGTGATGCTACCACAAAATAGCTTTGAAACCTCATTTTTTTCACATTTCACTCAACATTTCTGATGTCTGCATTTTTTTGAAGATGTTTAAACTTTTGAAATGAGAATTGCTAATAACAGTATGAGCCAGTGAAAAAACGAACACAGAAATGAGCTGAGCTTTAAAAGAACATTTTATTTGGTAAAAAATAAAGGTAATAAATTATTTCAAGGCAATTTTTGGTTTGTATTTGTACATACACAGTGTACCCATAACATAGCTGCTATGTAATCCAGGAGTTCCATCTTAGGAAAAAAGGATTTACATATCAAGTAGTTTTAAATGAAACCAGCACAGTCCTTTACAACTGTCAGTATTGAAACCAACTTGATGGAATTCCTTTCCCATGTTCCTCACCCCCCCAAAATTACACAGGAAAATCCATTCTGGGTCTTGAGTATTTGTAGCATCCCTCACGCTTCTTTTGCACTAGATTAGTAGATTACTAGATTAGTATCTCAGCTTTTTTTTATTTAAAGAGCAACTGATTATTATGTTTCCTGCCATGTTGGTGCACTAGCTTTCATTTTCAACTGGTAAAATGTTCAACTGGTAAAACATTATGAATATTCACTTGTGATTTCATCTTCTCATTTTACTTGTTTCCTTTGCTGTGTGTGAAGATACTTGCAAATTCTTTTTAGTTTTGTCTCTTTGTTTTTTTAGTAATTTAAATTCACATCCATATCCTCTTCTCATGGATCATCACAGATCCACATACTTTGCTTTAAAGAAGATTGATCTAAACTCTGAAATCAAAATATTTTCACACCAGAACATGTGACATTTGAAAGACATATATTAGACATGAAGTCTAGATGTGGTGCTGCCATGGGTCAAAATCAGACACAACTCAAATAAAACAATGGAAGTACCTAGTCAACAATTGCCCACAATACATCAGGTAGGATTGCACTGAGAGTTTTAATACCAAAATCTACCCAAACACGTATGCGTGGTATGCTTTATCCTGGGATGGCCTAGTTTAAAAATCTGAGCATGTTTTTAATGCCTCATTGGAATAGTTATTCAGAGTAATATTCAAGAGCTTGGGAAGCTTTAGACCATCAGTCTGAATTTTGAGCAGGTTGATTGCTAAATGAGGCAAGAACAGACATACAATAGACGTGTAGGAGTCCGGTGTTTGAATGCTAATTGATTAGTTGCACTCATTTCTCAAACACAATAAAATATTGTCACTGGTGCTCAGTCTTTCAAATATTTCCACTTCAACTGGCATCAATTCCATGTGTCCTGGAGAGAAAAAAAGCAATTTTTTCCCAGCTGTATTTATATATGGAAGTAACATTTTCAAAATAAGCACGTATCATGGCCCACACATCAGAATGATTGGTTTTGCCTCCAACTATCATCTTTTGCACTTAACCATTGAATTTTTAGATATTTCAACATATATGGTGAAAGAAAGATGCATAGCCATGACAGAAGCTTCTTCTGAAGGGATGCCAAGTAATTTTTAGCAAACCAGATTCTCCTCCAGAAAAACACAGAGATATTTTGTAAAAATCCACAAAGATATATATGAAAAAAAAAAATATTTATGTCTTTTGGAAAAAGGGAAAGGCAACTCAGGACAACCACAAGGATATTGTGAGGCTTTGCAGGGAGAAAATTAGAGGGGCCAAAGCCCATCTGGAACTTAACCTGGCCACTGCCAGAAAAGACAAAAAAGATAAAAAAGCCTTCTATAACCACATCAGCAACATGAATGTCGAGGAGAATCTCTGTCCTCTCTTGGATGGGGGTGGGGGGGGGTGGGGAAACATAGTCACAATGGATGAAGAAAACACTGAGGTACTTAATGCCTTCTTTGCCTCTTCACTAGTAAGACCAGTTGTTCTCTGGGTACCAGCCCCCTGAGTTGGAAGACAGGGATAAGGAGCAGAATGAACCCCCAAAGTCCACAGGGAAATGGTGTGATAGCTGATGCACCACTTAAACACACACATCCATGGGGCTGGATTGCATCTACCCAAGGGCACTGAGGGAGCTGGCAGAAGTGCTCACCAAGCCCCTTTCATTTTCAGCAGTCCTGTTTAACTGGAAAGATCCCAGGTGAGTGGAAGTTAGCACATGTGATGTCAATCTACAAGGACCAGAGGAGGATGCAGGAAACTACAGGCCTGTCCACTCTGATCTGGGCGCCAGGGACACCATTTCCCACCGCATTCCCCTGGAGAAACTGGATGCTGATGACTTGGATGGGTGCACGGACCACAGGGTACAAAACTGGCTGTATGGTCTGTCGGTGGATGGATTCCATTCCCACTGGCAGCCAGCACAATGGTGTTCCCAAGGGCTCAGCGCAGGGGCCAGTCCTGCTCAGGACCTTTACTGATGATCTGTGTGAGGAGATCACATGGACCCTCAGTCAGTTTGCAGATGACACCAAGTTAACTGGGAGTGTTGACCTGCTGGACAGTAGGAAGGCTCTGCAGAGGGATCTGGACAGGCTGGATCAGCAACAGCGTGGCCAGCAAGACAAGGACAATGATTGTTCCCTGTGCTTGGCACTGGTGAGGCCACACTTTGAACAGTGTGTCCAGTTCTGGGCCCCTCACTACAAGAAGGACATTGAGGTGCTGGAGTGTGTCCAGAGAAGGGCAACAGAGCCCAAAGGGTCTGCAGCACAAGTTTTATGTCTTAATTAGTCAACATCACAAAAGCAAACTCGTAACTACCAGCTTAACAGCAAAGGAGCCCCGTTCTGAGCTCTCCAAGAGCAAATGTTTTCTTCCATCCTGTTTACAAGTACAGAAAAGCATTCTCAGAACATGCAACATGTTTAGCATCATGTGAAATGTGACAATTGTAGACCTAACTGTAACTCTTAGAGCTGAAAATTGTGAAAGATTTCAGACCCCGAATAAAGGTACCCAGACATCTATCTGTAAGCACCTCTCTGAAATAAGGAATGAAATGGCAAGACAGTCTTTTGAGCAATGCAGCCTCCTCTCTTGTCACCGGGGTGCTAATGGAATACGTACTTGTGCAAGTGAAGGCAAAATTGGAGGAACATGCTTCAATTACCCATGAACTACTGCAGCTTTATGTTGCTCTAACCCTCCTGACTTAAATGAAAACAAACTAAAAACCCCAATACTGTACTGTGCAATACAACACTGATATGGGGAATAAATTACACTAAGTACCATGGTAACCCTACTGATCTCTCTGCGTTACACAGTGGCAAAACTACTTGTTGATTGTACAGCTTACCCCACATAATGCTACGAATGAAAAAACATATGTATTTATCATACAGTTTGGTAGAGTCAATTTAAATTTTATTTTTACATTGTCCTGCAACAAATTTTAGTATTTTTTATGATGTCTTCTAAACCACAACATGTTTTAATACATTTCAGAAAGCTGAAAAATGATCAAACAGTTGTTGTCTTTGAGTAGTAATTTTTCACCTATGCACAAACATCTAGTGCCTGATAAGCTTTTTGTTTTTCTCAAGGTTTGTCACAAATACTACTATCCTCATGTATTAGACAGCCGGCAACTCACTTTTTCTTGATTTATAATCTTTCTTCACATCTAGTTCGTGTTTGTTAGCATGAATAAAGAGGGCAGTGCAAGGTCATTAATAAGAGAACGACCAAAAATTCTGCAGTCTGAGAGGCAGCAGAAGCTGTTTATTACGAGGCTGAAGAAACGAAGCAATTCATTCACTGTATATTACGACTGTATGCAGGGGTAGTTTATTTATGACACGAATGGAATGAGCACTGTATGAGGAGCCCACATGTCCCAGCTGCACCGCCCTCTGCTCCCAGCAGTGCTCCTGGGGGAGCTCAGCACCCTCAGCACTGCCTAACTCTGCCCAGCTTTCACAGAGACGTGCGACAGTGCTAATGGAGTTTTATTTAATGCGGGAATGATGTGACATTTCTTATGGATCTCACAACTCCCAAGCCATGTGGCCAAATGACCCTCATGCATGGCAGCAGCTATTACTTCACAGCCTTACAAAACTGGGAGTGCGCTGGGTGTGTGCGGGTTGTAAAACTTGTAACATGCAATGCATATTTAGGACACTCTGAATGAACTGCATCTCTTTGGAAAGGCAGAAATATCAAGACAAGCTTGGGAAAAAAAGACGTTCAAAAATACAAATTCCAACTTTTCCCTCCAGAAATCTGCACATCCTTTTTCTCCGCTGATATACGGATTTTTTTGCCACCGACATTTTCCTTTTTATTTTATGGGCAACTGGGTTCCCATGGAGACATGAGGCAATCACATCAGACATCAGTACATCACACAGTACTGGGTGAGCATTTTCCCACTAACACAGGTTCTGGAGGGAACAAATGAACACTTGGTCCTTGCAGTATCTGTGGACCTCCCCAGCGTGCCTCCCAACCTTCAAAGCTGTAGCTGCAGGCAGGGCATTAAGCTGCCCTTCCCATGGTGTCAAGCAGAGCCTTATCCTCCCCAAGCAGCACTGGGTCTTGTTACATTCCTGAAATAGTGATGTCAGTACATTAAGAGTCTGATCCTACTTCCCCTGAGGTCCATGGAATTCATTTTCATTAACCTCGGATCAAGCCTGAGCACAGACCATTCCTATGTGGGAATTCTGAGAAGAGAGCTGAAAATGAAAAAAAAAAAAAGGCTAGTTCTACAAAGATTTTTTTTTTGCACTATCAAGTCTATGAGCAGGCTCTTCACTGAAGGATCTCAATCTTCTCTGCAGGTAAAAAACAGCAGTATATATATCTACAAACACTGGTGACTTGGTAAATTAAAATATCTGCCTTATGAAGACTCTTTAATTAGCAATGTACTTTGAAAAATACAGTAAATATTTCCAAATTCCATGAGTACAGACTTCCCAAAGCTTATTCAATATGGACAGCACTTGCTCCTCTAAACTTGCCCCAAGACCCTTGTTTCCCCTCTTTCATTTCCTTCCCAAATACAGTTCTGCCCACAAGCATTTGTCAGAGATCACTAGAGTACAAAGGAAAACTAAAGATCTTCCCAAAACTAACCTCACCATTTTTAGCACCAACTGCACTTCAATTCAGGTACTAACCTGGGCAAATGTCCAACTGGCTAAAAATTATTAAGTGTTTTAGAAAGTACAGCATGGCATTGCTGGTGTCTGCCCAGCTGTGGAAGTACATTGTGCCCATGCTGAAAACATGCCTTGAGAACTAAGACACTCTTTATCTTGGGTCTGAACATGTTGCCTCTGTTGGGACAGAATATTTAAATATAAATATTTCTTTGGGAAAAATACTAACTATGGCATTTCATCAAGGAATGAACAAAGTGCTCAGCAAGAAATCTGTAAAATCTTTTGTGATCACAAGCAATGGAGGGACCTAAACTTTCAGCAGAGGATTGAGATGCAAGTCTTTGTCAGTCATATAAATAATTAGCATCCCCACAATGAAACAGTTACTGCTATGATGTATGAGCCCTAATAAAGGTGCCTAAGAGCTTGAATAAAAAGCTGACACTGCTTCATTGAAATCACTGACAGTAACTATGGGGACTTCATGGGAACCAAAGCAGGTTCTCAGTGGGAAGTAGGCTTCCATTTAAAATCTATTCCCATGGCCACAGGTAGATAAGACAAATTGACTTCATCTAACTGGTGCATTTTTGCCTTTTTGGTATTTCTTTCTAAAGAATGATGCCAAGACCTTTATGGGGGGCTCCTCCATAGAACACTGTGGGACCTTTCAGATCTGAGACTGAAGTTTTCTCCTGAAACTCTTTCCTGAAATACAAAGATCTGTATAAGAATTCTAAGTTTTCAGTGGCGAAATTTCAAAAAATTTTGAACGTGAAACAAAACTGTCACAGAATATCTTACAGCTAAATGGTTATGGAGTCCTTCTAAGACACGAACTTCACACCCAGGACAGGATAAGCCAGTTGAATGCTCTGGCTGTGCACTGCAGATGAGAAGTGAATGCCATGCTGCTGCCCAAACACATCACCACACCTCTGTTTTTGTGAGCAATAACCTGTAGTCAGCTATTATTGAGAAAAGTACTTTCTTTGTCTTAGGAAAGGTGCTCTATCATTTGATGTGTTGATTTTTACAAATCTCATTTCTAGCTGCCTAATTCCTTGCAAGCTTGTAATAGTCATCCTGACATAAGGCCATTAAAGCCACAAAATACCTGCCCACACTCAAAGACCACGGTTGCAAAAATATCTGCCAACACTTTAAACAGACTGTTGCATGTGAAACTCAAAAGCTTACCTGAGAAATGGAAGTCCACAGAATTTTTTTTAACACCAAATAGAAAAATGTAATAAAAAAGCTGTTTTAGTGAAGATATTACAGAATACTGGCATGCTGTACAAATGTGATTTACACACTGAAATTTAAACTAGTTGTAGGTTATGTTCAAGGCACCTTTCCTAGAAATAGTTTTTTTAATGTTCATTCTACATTCACACTAGTTTAACCATGTAAACAAGTCCGTGAAAACTCAAATTAAGGTCACTTTCAAATCTGTATGCCAAATACTTCAGAAAAATATCATATTACACAGAAAATTCAATAAAGTAAGACAGATCCATCTACTGCCCAAACAGTTCAATAGATGCTAGGAGGTAAATTATTAACAAGATGAAACCTAAAAGAGGTTTCCAAAAATTAAAGATAAGTAACATGCAATGCATTAACATTTGTGTTTATCATTTGAAAGTGTACATAAATGCTGAAAAAATACAATTTACTATTCCTAGTGCTATCCTATTTTTGAAGGGCAAATCTTTGGAGACAATATTATCTGAAGTTTAAAAACATCCCCCATCTTTTTTACCCCACGTTTATTAATCTTAAAATATACTAGAATGTATTTTCTTCACCAGGAAAATGTATAAAATTAATCTTACAATATCAACACTATAAACAACTTCCTTGAAACATCTTCTGGACAGAGAATTTCTGTGAAGATTGAAGTATAACAATTCTAGAATAATTATTTTTAAAAATATGTACATTCGTTCCAATGTCCTAGACCCAAGAAGAAATCCAAGTAAACTCTACAAAAGTTAGCCACAAGTCTTTGTCCAGTTAAGATCATGTCCAGCTTTGCCAGTCTTGCTGTATTACAGTATAATCAACAAAATTATAACGTTACTTGTTTTTGTGTAGGAAGTTCCCAAACTTTTGCATAAATCCTCTCAGCTTGTTTTCATTAGGCTGCAATGGGTGGTAAGCAGCTGAGTTGTAGCTGACCATGTGATTACTCCTGCCGTAATTATTCCCTAAGGCCTTGGTTTTGATATCTGAGAGATGTGCACTGCTGTTGGCTGCATTTCCTGCAGGTTGGCTGGCATTTTCCATCTTACAGAACGGCTCAAAGCGACTGTAAACACGCCTTTCACTCAAACGAGACCTCAGCTCTTCCTGGTGCTTTGAGCCTGTCAGCTGTGGTGCCACTGAGCTTGCTCTTTGGAGGGCAGAAACAGGAGCGCTTTCGGAAGCAGCATTTGTGCAGATCTCCTTTGCATCCTGATACTGAATCTGTTCTGTATTAAATCTGGGAGTAGATGGATCTCCTGCAGTTTCTATGAATTTACTTTCAAGGGGGCACAAGAGGGGACACTTTTTATTGCTCTCATCAGATGGAGGTTTTGGAGATTTCGGTGACTTCGGAGACTTTGGAGACTTTGTTGGACTCCCGGTGACATCTTCTTTACTTCTGTTCAAACTACCTTGAGAATTTGATGAAGAATTTCTTTTTCTCCTTGGGGAAGAATCTGTCTTATTTTCAGAAATCTTTGGTTTCTGATTCTCATCTTCAGAAACCAACGTGTCAGAACTACTACACATTCTGTAAAAGGCAGGACCTTTGTTTTTTGACAAGTTTTCCTTCTTGTCTGGTGTGAGATTAAGAAGCGACCGCAGTTTCTGAGATCCCTTCTTCAGAAAACTTGGGGAATTCTTACTTTCTTTCTTCGATGTGCAATCCTTACTGGACTCCTCCGTGCTAGCTTCAGTGAGAGCTGCCATGGAGATTGCCTTGCTAGCAGTCGGGCCCTTCAGCTCTCCTTTCAGGTCCTTTTCCTCCTGTGGCGAGTGATTGGTTACACTGTGCAAACTTTTAGCACTCTTCAGCATGTCTTCTGGAAGTTTTGGACTAACTGGCTGCTTAAGTCTGTGTCTAGTCAATGTGCTGTAAACATAATTGGATGCATGTTTGTTGGTACCAGGATCCAATACGGACTTGGAATTAAACATGGGAAAACTTCTCCTTTTGAGCATATTTTCATTTTGAAGGTTCTTCAAATTTTCTGCATGTTTATCTGTACACAGCATTGTGTACAAATATAGTGATGAGTCTCCAGCTGCATTTGAATTTACCCTAGGTTTTGTGTCATCTGCAATCTGACTTCTGTGGCCTGCTGGTGCATCTAATTTAAGAGGTGAGTTTGTGCTAAGCTCCTCTGAATTATTATCCGCTCCATTTTCCACACTTGGAGCATGGTTAGATGTCCCTTTGGGTGTTGCACTTCCCTCTGACCCAATTATAGTTGAATTTGAAGAACTTGCACAGCTGCTTACTTCCTGCTGTTCAGGTAAAGTTGGCTGAAACACCAACGATGACCGCAAGCGAGAATGAGAGTACAGCGCGTGAGCTTTAATATTTTCAGTTGTGTCATAGCTATCGTATCTGTCACCCAAGGCTGACCCATTTGACTCTACTGGACAATCTGACTGGTCATTCAAGTAGGACTTTATTCGCCAGTTACGCAGGAATGATTTTGTTGTGTGCTCAAGGGTTGGCATCCTCTGCTGCAGATGGCGGATATGATTGTCTGTCCCATTAAAAGACCTCCGTACAATTGAATTTCTCTCTGCAAGGTTTACCTTTGGTCGTGAGAACTGATCAGCAAAACTCTGCTGGGGAATATTGTAGTTATTTGCATATCCTCCTCGCAATGATGACACAATACTAAGGCTATCAGATGGCATTTTCCAAGTATTTGGTAGATTGTTTGCTCTGTTAATAGCTCTGTTGAGCAATAGGTAAGGTGTCCTTTCTGGCTTCTCTCCAGCATAACTATGTCTCTTCCAGTGCTCATTTTTTTCACTAGGTTGATACTGCTGTATTGGATTTTGAACATTAAAAGCTGGATTAAATGGCTGCTTATTATAGGCTTGATTTCTCAAGCTGTATTTATCTATTTCATTTACTGCATATCTTCCACGAGCTTTCCAAACAGGATCTACCTTGAAAACATTGTCTGGCCTACCAAAAAGGTTTCTTTGGCTGGAAACTGAAGCCAAGGAAGACAATGAATGTTGGTATGTGTCATTTTCCCAGAGCGTCTTGCGACTGTTCACGCGCACTAATTCTGGGGCAAACGAGCTGGGAACGGAAGAACGGGCATACAGCGTCCTGAACTCTTCATCAAAGGATTCAACAAGCTGTCCTGTGATAACTTGAACCATGCTGAGGTTGGTTTTTTCAAATGACCACATATAGCTGAAAGAAGAACAAATGACCATTAGATACAGTTCTTTGGAGCTGAAGTATTATACCAGTCTTTCTTGAGAAGAAAGCGTTTACAGAAACCTTGGGTTTGTAAAAGTACCTTCTAAATAAATAAGCTGAGGGCATGATTCATGTCATTTGGACTCAGAAGTCCAATCTAACATCAGATAAATTCAGATGGAGTTTTTCCACTGATTTCAGCAAGAGCAGGAATGAGTCTATAACTACCCTTATAATTGCCCTTATAAGAAGTATTCTAAAAAAGGATTCACAAATGTACAACAGTAAAGTACAAATAGCTAATAGAAAAAAATCACTTCTACAAAGTCTATGGCAGAACTAACCTGTACCCACTGAATTACCTCTTCTGTCAAAGAATGTTACTGTGTAATTATGTTGTGAAAAAAATACATTTGAAATAACATGCAGGAGTGCTTCAGCAATTTTGAAAGTACTTAATTCTAAACATTTTCAAAAAGATCCAGCTCAGAATTTGAAAAAAGTTTACATTTTCTAATATGCACATTGCATTGGAGATGAAAATTGCTTTTAATTGCAATGATAATGCTTTGATAATGCTTTTTTCTCTTTTGTGCTGTAAAAGACTGAACACATGCTCAAAGCTAAGTAGCTGCAATTAACTTACAGCTACTAAATGAGATAAAACAAATTAACAAGTACATTAAGGATGCTGCAACAAGACTAATATCGTGGAGCAAAAAACATACAATTTCTAGGTTACAACAAAAATTGTTTTGAAATCCTATTTTTCATTAAAAAAGGAAAAAAATAAAGAATTTATTTATTTGCATTTTTCTTTTAGATGTTAGAAAATGGGTTAGTTTTGTACACAAAAATAGCTTACTGGTTTTTTTTGATGTTTTTGTATTTTTCAGGAAGTTATAGTGTATCAAGATTAAATCAAATCATGCTGCCTAAGTTCTTCTCCTATTAATTCTCACAATTAAGAATAATATATAATATTGGAAAAAAACCCCCTGAACTTTAAATTGAGTTAAATGACAGAGTTCAGAAAGACTTGTTTTTCCTGTTACAAATCACTAGATTCTTTTACCAAGAAGGCCTAATTTCTACAGAAATTGATGATTCCAGCCCCTGCGGTGCAAGGTGTTCAAGCAGTGTTGTTTTTCCAAACTGGAATGAGAAAACCTATCCCATTCTCACAGACTATGAAGTGTCACCTCACACAGTGGTGTGGAGATGTCAAAGCATGCAGGCTGTCCCTGCAGTCTCTTACCCTGAGTCATTTATGAACTTGTCACTTACCTCACTACCATTTATACGTGTCAGTCTGAATTTGGGGCTGGGTGAGTCTTAGAGGAAATGAAAAGTCAGATTTTCAAAAGCTTACAGTGGTGGAAATCTGTGAAAGGCAATGGCTGTGGATCTGGTACCCAGGCACTATGCTGGCAGAAACTAACTTATTTGGGCAAAGGAGAAAAGTGTAGCATGAAAAGAAGGAAAATATTTAATAATGTGTGAGTTAAGACTCTCTCTGCTTTAACTTAGGTTTTTTCCAGCTCTGCAAGGCTGTTAAGTTCTTCCAGCCTGTTTTCCTCACATACACTGAAAATACAAAGGAAACCAGAATACAGAAACTTAGCCAAACACAGAAAGAGACATGGACAATTTTGAATTTGACTATCATATACTAGAGACCCACAGAATCAGTCTCTAATGTTAGCTTTAGAAGATTATTACATGGAGGAACTATCTTATGAAAAGATTTTGACACTCAGTTCTCTGGAGTGAATGTTAAACAAGAATAATTCAGAAAACATAAGACAAATCCGGATTTTTTTATTTTTACAACTCTTCCGCTGTAGCAAAACCCATATCCTTTATTTCTTATTTGTGAAAAATGAACAGAGGATCTCTTAGGCTAGTTAGCAATCAGTATCTATGAAATCTTGCTAAATTACAGAAAACAATCAAATTTACTCATGCGAGTCCCTAGAAGAATTTTCACAAATACAAAACCCCAAATCTTGCTATAGCAGCAGTACTGAGATGACAAGCTTGCTACAGACACTTCAGTGATTAATCTTACCTGTAAGAACCATATATGACCTTCTTACAGTCAACAAGAATGAATTTTTGTTCCATTTTTCCATGGAATTTCGCTCCTGTTTTAGAATAGTAATCTTGTCCTTTCACAGTCCGCACCCTCATATTCTGAAAAAAACAATCAAAACACTTTATTTCATCTACTGAAGTCCGCGTTTAACATTCAGAGGGCTAAAATTCAGAGGAGCAGTAGGAGAAAAGTTAAATTATTACATATTAATAAATTCTGCAGGGAATGAAATGCTGATCAAACTTATCACCTAGGGACCAAAATGGCTGGTTACTGCTTTGGCTTCAAGACTGATGAGATTCCCCAGGCCGCAGAAAATGAAATTCTGCTTTTCCATAGCGACAACTTCAGAAAAGAGGTTCTGGCAGAAAACACCTTCAACAAGGGGAGAGAGGTTTTGCACTGCAAAAAAAACCTCTTTCCATCAGCTGATGCACATGTTTATATGATCTCCAAGTACCTAATCTAATCATAGAGAACACTTAAAAGAGCCAGGATCACTTTTATTTTAGTTGAACAAGGCTGTTGTGTCTACAAATACTTATTCCCTCCTCCGAGACCATCCATTGAATGATACCACCTGGTGCTAGAATCCCTTGCAGATTTACCACCAATAAAATTTATCTGTCAGCTTTGCACCATGAGATCAATCCCATTTTTAAATTCAGAGACACTAACACAACGTGCATAGGTAGCACAAACTCAATGCAGCATCTGATTTTGAATTCTATTAAGCTTTATGCTTTATTCATGCAAACGCAGTAAATGGCACTTGGGAAATTTTCCACACTGGATCTCAAAGATGTGGTGAATTTTTATCCCAGACTACTGATGAAACTGATTCAGCTAAGTCAGCATCTTGTAATTTTTCTCTCTCTTGGGTTTTTATGCTCATAGAAATAGAAAATTTGAAAGAAATTGTTACTATACCTCATGGACTGTACTAATAACAATTTTCCAGAAGTTCTTATGGGGATGTAGAAAAAAGACACATTTAACAGAAATTGTTACACAAAAGGTGCTTACCTATCTAAAATTTATATTCAATGCAAACCAACCTACAAGCATCTACTTCATGTAAATATTAGAAAAAATGCTTCACAAGAGACAAAAGCAGCTTGGAAGATAACTGTGAATGATCACAATATTTACTGCAGTTTCTAGCCTTGGAATAGTTTTTCTAGCAACCCTAAGCTTTTCAGTGGGAGTAAAATCCATAATTTAGCATTGGCCGTAAAAACCAAGAATCTACATGATTACTACATACTCTGTACATGTGGAAATGGTGGCATGTAAGACCTGTGAGTAGACAGGAATGTCACACTTCACCAGGACTGCCACAAGGGCAGGCTGCAGATCACAGCACATGTGCTCTCTGAAGGTCAGCTATAGGTGGAAGGGTTGCTCATGAAGCAAATGTTAAAGACTGTGTACATGGTAATTCCAGTAAAATCAGGAGGATTAAATAAATAGGGTAGGATAGGATAGGATAGGATAGGATAGGATAGGATAGGATAGGATAGGATAGGATAGGATAGGATAGGATAGGATAGGATAGGATAGGACTGGACTATCTCAGATGGAAAGGAGGTACAATGATCATCTACTCCAATACCTGACAAATTCTGGACTGACCAAAAGTTGAAGCAACTTATTAAGGGCATTGTCCAAATGCCTCTCAAGCACTGATGGGCTTGGGGCATCGATCACTTCCCTAGGAAGCCTGTTCCACTGTTTAACAACTCCCTTGGTGCTTCCTGATGTCCATTCTAAACCTCCTGTGGTGAGCTGCACCATTCCCACACATCCTGCCACTGGATACCAGGGGGAAGAGACCAGCATCTCCTCCTTCACTTCCCATCCTCAGGAAGCTGTAGAGATGTTCAAACTTACAAATTCATTTAAAATTCCAGTCTATAAAGTGTGACTGAGTTTGCAATACAGTGACATAAGCCTTCATTATCTATGGGAGCACTTCTACATTTGCCTAAAACATATGAAGTTCTGGCAGATAGAGGCTGTAGGAGTTTTAAACATAGCATCTACTACAATCCAATTAACTTAATCTTTCCAAACAGAAAATTAAAAAATTAGGACAAAATATCCATGATATGAAAGCACATTTCCAAATAACACATGCTTTCTAAATCAGTGTATATTTCAGCGTTGGTTTCTTGAAACTTTTATCAAATGAAAAATCCAAACACAGAAGCAAGAGTTACACTTAAAAGCTGCTGAGTTGGAAAATTAGGGTTTAACTCAAGTTATCAAAGTTGTTTAAACTTCATTCACTGCTAGGAGAGTTTTTCTTTTGCATTTTTGTCAAGCTTTGAAAAAGCTCAACTCCATTAAAATGTACTCAATTCAGCTCAGTTAGAATGTACAAAGACAGCATTTAAGAATTACTTTTGTTCGTGAGCTATATATCTAGCAAATGTAAACCATGTCTAGCAAATATAAAACATAAAGTTTATCTCTTAAATAGATAAACACAAGAAGTATTATCTAGAAGTGCTGTAACATTTTAAAACGTAAAAAATTTAAAAGCAAAAATACAGGTGGATACTTAGGTCTATTTTCAGAAATAACTACAAAAGAATTAGTAACAACCCAATTTGCATTACTGAATGCCAGGTTAACATAAATTTGCATCTCTAACTGCTAATCACTTTTGCCAACCTAATGTTCTGTCTTTTAAGTTTTCTGCATTCCAATTAGAAGTTTTCTTCTTGAGGAAAATCAATTTTTGTGCTTTTCCAAAGTGATCTTGTTGAACTTTGAACAAGCCCTGAATAAAATAATTTCTTTACCAGCAGCTATTCAAGCTTCAACTAATTATGTTAAAAGCTTTTATTTGAAAGATAAATACTACAGAAATAATAATTCCTGAAAAAGAAAATCCTGAAATTTACCCATTCTAAAGATAACCATAATAGTTACCCCTTACTTTAATAAGATCTTGTGAATTAGTAAAGAAATTTGCATTTACTTTGATGATTGTTTTACCCAGTTCTATATATCACTTAATTACATGTGTATTTCAGACATATTTAATTATATTTAATCATATTTATGTCATTATAATTTGAAAAAGGTAACTTGAGAGCAGCTCATACATTTTCAAGTACCCATAACAAGTAATGCTGGCCTAAAGACATGCCAGTTGAACACATTAAATGTTACTTAGATAATGTCTGATCAGTATTGGACAGGATATAATTTGGGAATCAATGCTGGAGGCACAACCAAGTCTAATGGCTTGCAAATTACCATACTACACCAAAAAAAAGCTTTGCCTTAGGTACACATAAGTTGATATATAAGTTTAACTAGGCATATGTAAAAAAGAAATACAATTATTTACATTAAATTCCTGGGAGGTTTTAAAAAAAAATTGTAGTCACTGTAGTCACTCTGTTGCTTTTGTTTACCTCCTCTTCAGTATTTCTCCCCTTGTAGCTTTTCTATCCATATTCCCTGATTCTGAACTCTTTTCTTCCCTTGGTAGGTCATCCATTACCAGATGGGAACGTGACAAGTGGCAGAGATCATGCTTACCTTTCTCACATAACACTTTCTTTTCCTGCACAGTTCATGCAGCACTCTTCACCAGCTCTAAACCCTCTAATTAAGGTGCCAGGAATGCACGCTTTTATTAATCACCCAAAATCCCAAATCACCCAAACCATATCTGGAATATGGAAACGATGCATTTCACTTGGGATTAGAAGCAGTAAGCATACACATACTGAATTACAAACCCCACCTGGTATGAAATGCTGGGCAGGATGGAACTCCTGCCTGGTTTCATTCTCAGGCTATAGGACTGTCCTAAGAGCAGTGTACTCATCACAGCATCACTGCAATCACTCATTTACAAATGGATCTCCTCTCTTGTCCAAGAGTTTACAGGACACTCAGGAACATTTAAAACATCCAGTGGCTGCAGTTTAAGAATAGCCACCAATGCTATCCAGTTAAATGACACTCAATGATGAACAAGAAACAAGCTCTAACCTCTTTTCTGTACATTTTCTATACATTTTCTGCACATTTTCCGCACATTTTCTTTACATTTTCATTCCAGAGTGTGCCACACAAGCATGATTTAAAATTTTGAAGTATTATTCACCACTACACATTTATTTTCCTTAGTAAAATTTCTCCAATATCATAACTAGGTACAGTGAATATACTGGTCTCAAATATTTAATTTCAGCACTTTTTATTTGTAGGTACTGCTTTTATCAGTGTTCCATTACCTGCCCCGTATTTGCTGTCAAGAATATGCACAAAGAAGAAAATGGACATCTACCTAATATTTAGCCTAACAGTTTTAAAGGAAAAATAGTCAAATTTTTCATATTGTTCCTCATTACTGTAATTATTTATTGACCTGTGCCTCTCTTCTCTGGTACAACAAAACAGGTCATAGAATGATACAATATCAGATTGGAACGGACTTCAAGGATCATCTGATCCAACCATTCTTTGCCAAAGTACAGTCTGGTCAAGATGGCCCAGCATCTGCCCTTGAGTCTTAAAAGTGTGCAGTGTTGAGGAATCCACCACTACCCTGAGGAAATTATTTCAATTATTTTCACAGTGAGAACACAGTGATTGTTCTCACTGTGACAGAGTTTCCTCTTGGAATCTCTCCAGGAGTAATTTTTTCCCAAGACCCTTCATCCTTTCCAGGTGACTCCTTGTAAAAAATTAGTCTCTAGCCTCTTTGAAGCCTCTCTTTCATTACTAGAACACAGTGATCAGGTCTCCCTTTCTCTTCTCAAAGCTGAAATTAGCAGAAGAGTAAAAAAGAGGCTCCTCCAGAGCATAGAACCTCCACCGTCTCACCTCATATCAAGTAAAATACCTGTCAGTAGCAGAAAAAAAAATTACTTATTAGTTTCTGAAAAATCACCTGGAAAAAAAATGTTTGAATCTGTAACAACTCTTCATCTCTCTATGCAAATGAATTGCTAACCAAGTAAGTCAGACCAGGGACAAAGTTAATGAAAGAAGCTTAGGTAGAGGAAAAAAAAAAAAAAAAAAAAGAAAAAAAAAAAAAAGAAGCAAGCCAATTAATTACTGAGGACAAATGTAGTACAGCCAGAAAATGAATGAAACTAGAAAAGAATAATGGGAAAGTACAGGAAAGGAATTATTCGGGCTTCACTGATGGATGTGATGTCAAGATGAATACTGACTGAGAAACAACCTACATGAAAAGATGCTGCAGGAAAGATTAAAAATTATTCTAGTAACCCCTGTTTTCCTAGTTTCCTACATGGAATTCACAAAATAACAACAGAATATATGGTCCATCCATTTCTCAGCTGTATGTTTCAAAAAAGAAGAAAATATGCCCTGAATTTGGAGTCAGACTTCAGATGAGAAAAACTGTCTGCACAGACATTTAATGAAGATTTATGAACAAAATCCTCTTTCTTTTCCATACAGAAGACTACTTAGTTGTAATTGTGAATTAAAAAATACAGTATTTTTCATTACTGCATTTCAGGTTTTTTACTGATTCAAAGGGAGAGAAAAAGAGACAGAGGTGTTGAGTCTGAAACACTTTGCAGAAAACTCATCACAAGTGTAAAGACTAAGAAGCATCATCCATACTCCAACAAGACCGAACCAAATCATGCCAGACAAGAACAAGACCAATGCTGCTGGTGCTACATTTTCAGGAAAAAGAATAGACCCACACAGCTCTGTTCTCTTCTTGCCCTTCTCTTCACTGTTCTGGTCTTGCCCTTCTCTTCACTGAATAGAAGGGCAAAACCAGAAGCCAAAAGTACAAAAAGTTGAAGATGTTTATCTTTTTTTCTGAACCTTGAGTAATGTGAAAAAGAGAAAGGGAGAAAACATCTTCAAAATACTGGCTGTTCTTTCATAGTCACCTGCATTTCCCTTTTATCCTCTAAAAAGGCAAAGGAGTTAATATGAGGAGTAGTAAACTGCTATTCTCAGAGCAACAGTCACTGGGAGTAGCCCATGGCTGAGAAGACCATTAATTTGAACAGCTTTATTACAAGCTAAACTGGAAACTCAGCACACAACAGGATTATTACTTAGCTCTTTGGCATATATTTTTTATTTCCTGATTAAAGTATTCTAACTTAACCTTGCAGAATAAAGATGCATTTTATTTCTCCCACCAAAACCCAGAAATCTATAAAACACAGTGTCACTGAAGAGGCTACATACAAACCTCTCCAATCCCCACTAATCCATACAAAATCCACTCTGATCTATGTATATTACATTTTAAACCATAATATAAATACTTAGAAGTCTATAAAACTGCCTTAAAAAGAGAACCTTGAATCCAAAGAATGTAAACTTTTGAAACAACTGTTCATGGAAACAGTTTTCATCTTTTGAAAATGCAGATGGCATTTTTGAGACATCACTTGAAAGACATAGGCTTAATTCTTTTTTTTTTTTAATTTTGGAAGGAAAAAACTCATTCCATATATAGACATAGACCATTTTTGGCAACCTCTATGGCATAATTAACCCAAGTAATCAGCAAATGGTGATATCTCAAGTTCCAGAACATGGAAGTACTGCCAAATACTGACTTCATGAAGGCAATCACTACCAGTGTTTATAAAACACCACAGTTTTGGTGGTTGTTCCTCAGAAGTTCCCATCACTCTGTGTATTAGGCAACCAGAGACAAAGAAACAAGCATGGAAAGTAGAATGGGAATACTTCTGAGGATCTAAGTCAACGCTACAGAATAAAAAAGCGTATAAAACAGAGTTTGCTCCAAACATCTACCAAAAAAGTCCTCTTTATCCTCACAAATACTCCACATCTCTCTCCGATTCCTGTACTGGGTTCTTAGAACAGGGGCTGCTATAAAGAGCTTTTATAATACTTTTGACTGGCATGAATGAAGCTCAACTAGTTACAGAGGCAAGCGATTTCAAGTGGAACTATGAGTTAAGGCAGTGCTCAGAACTTTGCAAAAAGACTTTGGTAACATCCTTGGAACTTCTTTAGTACTGTCAGCAGTACAGTAAACCAACAAGTATTTATGAAGCACTTACGTCAGTTCAGTGCAGCTCATGGTTTATATTCTAATCCCTGATAAAGCTTTAGGCAGTGCAGGACATCTCATCACAATGTAAATGTCATCTTGTAATCTCTCTTACAGGATAGAATTACATATTTCATGTGTAAAAGGAATACGACAAAGCACAGACATGGAAATATGGATTTTCAGGAAAACACTACAAAAATAAATCCTGAAGTATTTTAATGCAGAACCTTAAAGAAGAAATCATGAAATGAAGTACACAAATTTATCTAAGTCTTATGACTTTATTTGCAGGCAACTATAGGAGAAAGGATAAAAAGAAGCTTAGTTTTTCAGTATTCCTAAATACACAATAATGGAAAAATATTTTATAAAATATATATGGAAGTGATGATATTCTATGAAATGCTCTTGTTTTGACACCTGAAAAAGATGCTTTTAAAAATATATATATATCTGTAGAGAAAGTTCTGCTGAGAGCTTACCTATTTACACCTGGTTTTTAATTTGGAAAATCAGTATCTAATAACCACTCTTCCAATAATAATCACTTTTCAGTGGGCTGTGGAGGAGTAAGTAGTGAATGTTCATGCAAAGGAAGACAGTATGCCTTACCCTGAGCCTCTGAACTTGACAGCCTTGTTTCTCTGTCATCTTCAGAAAGTGACTGAAGTTCGATTCATCAAGCAGGATATACACTGCAATCCCTCTAGTAGATGCTTCCACGATTTCTCTAAAAATATCCACATCTGTAAACATATCCATAACAATGGCAATGACCTGAATCAAACAGGAAAGACACAAATTATTGTATTGCATAAATCATATATAGAATTCTTCACTGAAGCCGGCACTGAGCAGCTAATACACGAATATTTTTTACACATTAAAATGTTCTAATTCCTATGTAGTTCCACTTAACCTGAAAGCTTTGAAGACCACTGGATCTTCTTTTTGAGAAATCAAGTGAGCATCAGGGCGACGTTTGCCGTAAGTACCAAAGTCCAGCAAAATTAGTTGTCTTGGTTTTGTCTGGAATCAAGTTGATTTTGTTCCTAAGAGATGGTACCATGCTGTGGCTGGGATTTAGCACAAGAATAATGTTAATAACAAACTGATGTGGTTGTTGCTAAGTAGTGTTTATCCCAAGTGAAGGATTTATCACTGTTCCGTGGTCTGCCAGTGAGCAGGTGCATAAGAAACCAGGAGGAAGCACAATTAGGAGCAGCTGACCCAAACTGGCCAAAGGGATATTCCACACTGCAGAATGTCATGGTCAGGGGGCAAACTGAGGGGAATTGGCTGGGAGGGGCCAATCACTGCTCAGGAACTCTCAGGGCATTGGTCAGTGAGTGGTGAGCAACTGTAACGTGCATCACTTGTTTTATTGGACCTTACCTCTCCCTCTCTCTCTCTCTTATCCTTTTAATAACAATTATTGTTACAAATACCAATAGTATCCTTTTATTACTATAATATTTTACTTTCTGTGTAACAATATACTTTACTATAGTAAATTTACTTATTTAATTATTAATCTGTTCTTATCTCTACCCACAAGAGTTTACTTCTTTCCAATTCTCTCCTCCATACCACCAAGGGGGTGAATGAGCAAGTGGGTGTGTGGAACTTTGTTGCTGGCTGGGGTTAAACCATGGGTGTGTGTAGTGACTGGTTTTATGAGGGAAAAGGAAACTCAGCAAGGGTTCCCTCCCAGAAAGGAGGGAAAAACAGCAATACAAATGCTGTGGAAAAACATTCAAAATACAATTTCATTATGCATTAAAAAAAAAAAATCAAACAAAATTACTTTAGACAAGGCTTCTCAGTCTTTCATTATTTTCTCTAAAGCTAATGGCTCAAGAGCTGGAAGCAGCTAATAACCTAGTGGTATTTTGGATATATATATATATATATATATATATAAATGTTGTACTGTTGACATAACTTTAGTAATTTGGGAAGAACTTCTGTTGAAACATGAAAGGAAATAAGAGGAAGAACCAGGGTCTGTGTAACTTGTAAAGGTATTATTTTTATCCACTAGTATATTCATGGAAAGTTCCAATGAGATGTCTTAGGTGCAAATTCAAACCAAATAAAACCTTTCACAGATATCAGAGCAGGTTTTACCATTTTCACTAATCTTTAAACTACCTATACATCAACTTTAAAGGTGTAATTGTTAAGTTGCAAGTACTCATCCTATTCTAGACCTGAAATATTTACCTCACACAGGTAAATGCTGTGGCACACAGCCAGGTAAAAGTTATGTCTCCAGTCAGTAGTACAAATTACCTTTTTTGAATCCCAACTGCTTAGAACTAAAAGCTTCATTTATTTTGAACATGTAATTAAATCACTAGAAATATAAATGAGAGAAGACTTACATAAAGTAACAGTAAAATAACAATGAAAACAACTAGAAAAGTAAAAAGACAACTCCCAAATAAGAGAAAAGTAACAAACTTGGCCTCTTCATTACATGTCACCTGGCAATAAAGAGTCTTCACAAATCCACCAGTCAGAGGAATTTAATAGCATCAAAGAATTCCATTCTTTTGAAAATCTTAGGTAACATGCCAGTGCTCTACCTCATTTCCTTTACTGAGTTTTTGAAAGTAAAACCTAAACACTAAGCGTGTTTTTCTCCAGTACAGAATATGTTTCTTTATCTGAGGACTGAAAACATGAATGTTTATCTTGACTCTAAGGATCTCATCACTTTCAGACTGCACCTTCTGCTTGGTCTTGTTTCTGAGATACAGTGTTAACTGAACAAGGCAACCCTATTTATTCATCTATCTTGTTTCCCTTGTATCTGAGAGGAAAAGTGCCAAGACAGATCAAGTATGGTAGGTAAAGACCAAAAAATAACCTGTTCTCAAATTTGAGTCTGTTTCATTACCTGTTTATCCCTTCCTGTGAACTCCCTAATTTCTTCTTAGAATTTTCTTTTCTTCAGATCTTCAAGAAATGGGTGCTCATTGCATTCTAGGATCAATTTAAACGTAAGGAAAAAATCCTGAATGGATTCATTACTGTTGTACACTGAAACAAGTACATCCATTTGTGCATTTCCTACAAACCAGAGGTGACTCTTGTTGAATATCCTCATTAGGTTGCCCATTTACTCTTAGCCACACTCAACACTCTATTAAACACCAACATAATTAGGCTTGGCTGCTGGAGTGCCAAATTTGAACAATGCATACAATATATATATATATGACACATACAATATGTAAAAAGTCATTAACAGTGATAAGGTAACTTCTGCATACTGCTTTCCATAAACCAAAACAGATGTCTGAGCATAAACTATAGATTTTGATTCAGAAAGAGTGGATTCCATAAAGGTCATGGAACAGTCTGGCCTTTAAATGTATTAAACTCTTTTTTTTTCTCCTTTTAATAGGAGTGTGTGTATATTTCCCTAGTTTCCATATTTTGCAGCAGAAGAGAGTATTGCACATGGGAAAAGACAAAGCAAATATGGTATTCAAGGTTCCAAGTTTTGATTAATTAGGGAGACCAAGATTAGGAAATTACTTCAGTGAGGTATTCTATAATGTGTACCTACCTTTAATTAAAGCTGCAAAAACAGCTGCAGGACTAGTTACTTGCTGCATCACTTTGGAAGAAAAGATTTCACTGCTGTGTTTTTACTTTTGTTTTTGCAATTGCAGAGCTAATTTTCACCCTGGTACTTACAAGAACACAACAGTGGATTCCAGCAAGGAAGAAAAACTGATATAATTCAAACTGCAGAAATACATCAGAAAATTGCCTATTCCATACATCCTGTTTCTTTTAGGCATAACAATACTATCCTGAGTCAAGAAAACCTCCTCAAGGCAGAAAGCTATAATGTCATACAGGAGGTTTCCTTACAAACTGCCTTTTTTTTCCCAAAGCATATTTGTTTTCCACAATGCAAAGATCTTTTCAAAAGGAACCACTCATGCTTTTGAAGCAAATACAGTGGCCTTCCAACCATTCCAGGAAAACTGGATGGGTACAGCAGTTTTTTGATGAAAGCACCAGAATTCTGTGAGAACTTTCCAAACCTTGTCAAACTGATTATCACCCTGATCAAAAATGACCCTCTTTTGGGAACAGCTAAGCAAGTGTGTTACAGGAAGGAGAAAACAGTTGCTAGAGCAGACACTTGCTGTGCATAACATCACACAGCACTGAAATTATGCACAGCAATGGGGAACTACCACCACCTGGGTGAGTATTGCACAGAAGAGCACATTTCAATGATCAACTACAAGTGAGGACAATTCAGAAACCAGTTTTTATGCTAATGTTCTTCTCCCAAAATTATCTTTGATTGTCACTGATAGTATTTTTATCTTATCTACCCATTCTTTTTTTTTTAAGTGATTATTATTTTTAAGCTTAAAATTTGGTTTCAATTATGTCCTTACAGAACAAGAAAATCTGCTAAAGTCAATGAGCACAAAATTATTCCTAAGGAATCTGACCAAATGCTCAATTTAACTGAAGGCAGCAGTAGAGCCATATGCTATTATCCTTCTTATGTTTTGACACTAAGACTACGCTTTGCAACAGAAAAGTAAACTACACACCCTTCTCTGGCATTTAAAAACGTGTAAATACAGAGAGGAAAGTATAATTTTGTTGAATAAGACTATTTTTATGCAAATATTCTAAACAATCTTTTTCAGAAAGCTGATCTATTTAATTTGCATGTAAGTGAGTAAAGTACCATTGTAAAGCTGAGTATCTCTAAACTGTCATCACTCTGTACAAATACAGAGTATTCTTTTCATTTTTTCAAAGTTCTTAATCCTCAATTTCACTAAGTGACTGACTCCTACAAAAAGTACCAGTGACAAGGTTCATGAAAGACACATATACATTTGTTTGTTGGTTAAAACAAAAAGCTATAGCTGGAATATCCTGCACATCCTTGATAAACAGGAGATTATGTCCATGGTAACATGGCAACAGAGTGGATAACATGACACAGCAAATGGAGGCCAATGTTCAGTTCTGTGGTATAGGGTAAATTACTGCTACTTTGGGCCCATCCATGTGCTTAGATGGTTCTCACCTTCAGAAACTAACTCTATCCAGAGGCTTATCCAGAAAGAAGTTGCCAATCCCAACAGTTACACTTATCAATAAACATCCCCTGAGCATGTCCAGGGGAGGGCCACCCAGAGGGCACTTGCCCTGTGCAGGCCCTCACGAAGGAGCTGGGCTGTTCAGCCTGGAGCAGAGACGGCTTCAGGGAATCTGACAGCAGCTCCTGGTACTTTACGGGGAAGCTCCCAAGGGACACGGTCAGGTTCTCAGCAGTGGTGGCAGGACAAATACTTTCCTCTCTGTATTTACACGTTTTTAAATGCCAGAGAAGGGTGTGTAGTTTACTTTTCTGTTGCAAAGCGTAGTCTTAGTGTCAAGACAGTAAGAAGGATAATAGCATATGGCTCTACTGCTGCCTTCAGTTAAATTGAGCATTTGGTCAGATTCCTTAGGAATAATTTTGTGCTCATTGACTTTAGCAGATTTTCTTGTTCTGTAAGGACATAATTGAAACCAAATTTTAAGCTTAAAAATAATAATCACTTAAAAAAAAAAGAATGGGTAGATAAGATAAAAATACTATCAGTGATAATCAAAGATAATTTTGGGAGAAGAACATTAGCATAAAAACTGGTTTCTGAATTGTCCTCACTTGTAGTTGATCATTGAAATGTGCTCTTCTGTGCAATACCCACCCAGGTGGTGGTAGTTCCCCATTGCTGTGCATAATTTCAGTGCTGTGTGATGTTATGCACAGCAAGTGTCTGCTCTAGCAACTGTTTTCTCCTTCCTGTAACACACTTGCTTAGCTGTTCCCAAAAGAGGGTCATTTTTGATCAGGGTGATAATCAGTTTGACAAGGTTTGGAAAGTTCTCACAGAATTCTGGTGCTTTCATCAAAAAACTGCTGTACCCATCCAGTTTTCCTGGAATGGTTGGAAGGCCACTGTATTTGCTTCAAAAGCATGAGTGGTTCCTTTTAAAAAGATCTTTGCATTGTGGAAAACAAATATGCTTTGGAAAAAAAAAGGCAGTTTGTAAGGAAAGCTCCTGTATGACATTATAGCTTTCTGCCTTGAGGAGGTTTTCCTGACTTACTGCAGGTTGCCCAGAGTGGTCCAGTTTGCATTCTTGGGGGTTTTCAAGCCCCTGCTGGATAAAGCCCTGGGCAACCTGTTCAGATATTACCACTAGCCATGCTCTAAGGGAGGCTGGGCTGGAGGCTTCCAAACTGACCAAAGGCTGCAACTCAATGATTCAGAGATCTTCATTCCCATCATTTTCAAAACAAAAGCAAATTCTGCCGTGTTTGGCAGTCATTATAAACTTTGCTGTGAGGCCTAAAGAAAACAAACAGAGACTATAAAAAGAGAACATAGGGAAAAAAAGGAGTTTTTCGGCTTTACTTCTTCCATTTTTGATAAGAAAAAATAAGTGGATTTTAATCTTCATTGAGTTTCAGGACATCAAAGTCAACCTTTTTAATAAGTGTGCGCTGAAATTCAAGCATAAATGTAACAAAAGGCCTTTACTGTTAGCACTCAGTAAGTCTATTTTGTGAACTCTTGACAGTTTCATTATCTCAGCATTACCACTTCTTTCACAAGTATGAATTATGATTCTCCAGGTTATATATTGCAGTGTGTGTCATTTGCTATAAACAGTAAAAATACACAAGTCCCCCACTCAAACTGCTTGCTTAGGGCAGGCTTTACTAGGGACACCTACCAATATCAATAATCTAGTAAAGAATAATGCTGAAGACCTACCCTACACTGCAAGAGTATTGATTTCTTGTAACCCACGTGGCAGCTTACTCTGGGCATTACATGACAAAAATCCATACTGCTGCGCAGTGCTTTAAATGTCACCACCCTTTCTCACCCCAAGAACAGAGAACTACATCTCTGACAGAATTATTAATTCTATTTTCATTGACCTTCCTCTGTTACTCCAGTCCTCTTTTTGCAGATCTCTGTTTTGGGGAGGATCTCCTTGAGGCACAGGCTCAGTGCTGTCTGAGTGTGGCCCTTCTCAGAGAGCAGGCAATTCCAACAGGGCTGTGTGCCATGCTGCTAGAACAGCAGGCAGGCAGCAAATGGACTGCTGAGTTTCTGGCATCAGAAGAGACAAATCTGGTGGTCAATGCAAACAACCTTCCCTCTAGTAAGCTATATAATATGTCCCACAAATTACTGTGGTTCTTTTCTCAATTATATTATGTTGCTTTTTATGGTTGAGGGTTTAGGTCCCGTTTACTTTTCCTGCAATTCATATTAACAGCTCCCTAATAAATCATCTGTTATCCTTACTTTCTGGCACTGTTGCTCACACCAGAGTGCTTCTAAGACATAAGTTCATTAATTTGGTATTAATTTGCAAAACTGAAGACAGCCCTGAAATGCTTTGCACAACACATCCTTTTATTGCAAAGTCTACCTTGAAACCATTTGTCCTGGATGAATTGCTGAGGTCTCACAATACAGTAACAAATGAGAAATCTTGCAATAAAGTGCCAAAGTGTAATGTAATGAGGGAAGGCCTTGCTCTGTAAATACAGGTTGATGCAATAATATAAATAGTAATCAACCATCTGAGTATTATCCACTCTCCTACAATTTCTGTGGCAATATAATGGAACAAATACTGAGATGATTTATACCTATGCAACATTCATGAAATTAATATCACTACTTGTTGCATTGTCACTTCTTGTATTATCATTGTAATTGACCCCCTGAGATCTTATTTAATATATTTAATTTGGCTCTACAGACACAGAGCAATATACCATAACTATGCAGTGTACTTGGAAATGTTCTCCCACTATTGCATTCTTTAAAAGCAATTTAATTAACTACAGGGTGAAGTCTGGCACTTCATTATTACAAGCAGCTACACCACCTCAGAATCAGCTCTCCTAACCCTCACTTATCCTCTTTTCCTCCTCCTGCTCCAAATTAGTTCTCCCATTTATTCTGAGGATAGAAAAACACATGCTCTCAGAACGAAGTACACCTTCTGTTCTGATCACCAAGCCTCATTTTATCATGCCACGTATCACCTACAAAATCTAAGAATTTTAAAGTAAAAACTAAGTGTATGTGGAATAAAAATTAACTTCCAACAGGTACATGAGCAATCCTCAATAACCTTAAGAGTTTTTCCCTGCAACAGGACATGAGAAAAGCTCAACATCAACACAAAATCATATAAATAAGTTCACTGTCCAGAAAACATAAACTAAACTTTTAGCTATCTCCTGCAATACAACAAGAAAAACCAGTGCAAACTATTAGAAAATTCTGAAGGCGGGTAACCACATAGGGCAACTATACAAATAATTTTCACAGAATTCACAGGATGACAAGGATGGAAGAGACCTTAAAGACTGAGTCCAACCCATGCCCAAACATCTCACTAAACCATGGCACAAAGTGCCACATGCAGTCTTTTCTTAAACACATCCAGGGATGGTGATTCCACCACCTCCCTGGGCAGACCATTCCAGTACTTTACCACTCCTTCTGCAAAAAACTTTTTCCTAATATCCAGCCTATATTTCCCTTGGTGCAGCTTAAGACTGTGTCCTCTGGTTCTGTCAATGGTTGCTGCCTGGAGAAAGAGACCAACCCCACCTGACTACAGCCCCCTTTCAGGGTTGTAGAGAGTGATAAGGTCACCCCTGAGTCTCCTTTTCTCCAGGCTAAACACACACCCAGCACCCTTTTAAACTGTGCTTACCATATGGTATCTGTTCTGTCCAAAAAAAAACACACACAAAAGATGTGCAGTAGGGAAACTTTCTAGCTACCAATAATAGGAGAAAATGTTCTGATTCTATTGGTGAAAAGTAATATGGCAATAAAAACAGGAGCTCCGAGAAAGGATGTGATTTTACTTTGAAAAACACTGGGAAGATCAAATTTTTACAACGAAGAATCTTCTTAAAACTACACGAGAATTCTGTCTTTTGCTCAATTTGGGAACTTTTTTATAGCTTAATATGTCTAAAAAAAGCAGATCAGAAGACCAGCATTAGATCTTCGAAAGGTGAAACTAAAACCAAAGCAAAAGTAAAGTTTTCTGAAATGGAAATTAGTCTGTTTTCTCTGAAACGTGAATGTATAGAAGCCTTTCAGAATTACCTTTCAGAAAGCTATTGCAGGCCAAGCTAACAAGTCATACATACACCACCTTAAAGTGACACCTTCTCTGTCACCTCTTGAAATTCATACAACTGGGAATTTTATCTCGCAAAACCAATGGGAGTGAGCTACCTTAATTCTATAAATGTGATGTTTATCTATGAGTTTGGTAGTTGTTATTCTGGCTGAAGGATTAGTAAGAACTCATGGTGAGCTGACCAAATTACAGGAGACACCTCCTCACTCTGGCCAGCAGCAGAGGCAGTAATTCCTCTGAAGCTTTACTTGCACACAGGCAGAACTGAGTGTCAGCAAGTCATGGCAACAAGAAGATAAAAGGGGATATTCCAGGGATTTTTCATGGGGACTTTCCAAAGAGCATTTATAAACCTAATCCTTGGAATGAAGGATCTGCAAAGAAACAGCTGCCGCTCAGTGCTGGGACACCACTATATTTACCTAAAAATATTTACTTAAATGTGCAAAAATCTGTCACACATCATTAAAACAACAAGTGTTCGCAATGCTCAATTTTAAACACTTTCCTTCCTGCTTGCAGTGCTCCCATCAACAATTAAAATGCTTCTGGTATCTAGCAAGCAAGTTGTGTTCTGTCACTGAGAACAGAAGCAGGCAGAGGTCCTACAGAAAAGGACATAAGGCAGCACAGAAAATCCTTGGCAAGATGGAGGGAACACATTTAGGGACCCTCCTCTGCCCTTTCTTCTCTTGCCATTGGTATCACTGCTGTGTTCCCAGAGCCATGTGGGCTGCAGCTGGATGGGTAGCAAGATTTTAATATTTGTATTTAGCCCTTCAGAATGTTCATATTCAGTTGTTATGTTGAGAAGCTGCCAAGCTTTTTCTGAGGAAAGCAATTCAGAAAGGAAATGCCAGGATTTCTGACGGCCTACGACTCTGCTATACCACAATGGAAATTCATGACAAAAATCAAAGGTACTTCTCTAGCCTCTGGCTTTCTCTATGATGAATTTCAAAGACTTGCTGCTTCAGAAATACTTTTTTTATTTAAAAGAGTATTAACAGCTTCAATATGTGGGTTCTCATGGGATCCCTTAATATTTAGTGAATGTTTAGGCTACTTGAATTAATATTATAATGTTATACTTTTTATTTAAATTTCTTTATAAGTAGAAACAATTATTCATGTGTGTGTATTTAGTGACTGCACAAAAATAACAATGCACAGCAGTGTGAGAAGTCTCAATTATTTTATTTTAAAGTTGCAGTAGTATGAGTTCCTACTACAAGGTTAAAAACTCTTTCAATACCTGAAATTATTATCTCACACCTAAGAACAAGGGAAAGTGATACCTCAAATGCAGGAGGGGATAAGGGGAAGGCAAAGGGACAAAAACATTTTTTAAAATGCATTAAAATTGTCCTTTCAAATTACTCCTGCTTAAAAATGCTCCTCATGCCACAGTAAACTAGATTGCACATTAATAGTTCTAAGCGCTCTTCCTGTGATTTCTTTCAAGAAATATTAAAAAAACCCCAACTGCTTATCAAAGAGTCAAAGTAAATGTATGAGATTTCAGCTAATCTAGACGACAATTCTAGAGAATATTTTGGGGGTTTGCCACTTTTAACAGTACATTTTGGTGGGGTTTCTTAGATTAGGAATGATGTTCTGAGGCAGTCTGCCTTCCCACTGATTCATTTGGGTTTCCTCAAGAGTCCTGTACACATTTTCAATACCAAAACCCTCTTCCTGAGAGTTTATATATTGAAAAATGCTTGACAATGTATAAAACCCCACAATATAAATGAACATTTACAGGCTGTAAACTTTAATCTATAACAAAAGCATTTCTTAAAGTACAGAACTTTGTTGGCATTTGTTAATTAGTTACTTGGAAACAATGAAAGATTCTCTCTTCATCAAAGGCAGGTTTGTAGGAAGAAGAGATGATTCAGACCAACTTTTCTAGACCAGGAAGGATAATTTTGCTTTTAAGGTTGCTTATGCAAGAGCTGTGTACTGTTTGCCATGTTTAAGACCTTAAGAGTGAACTGCCTGAAATCCCTCGCTCTTGCTTTCAAGAATAAGTAGGCACAGCAGGAACAACTTGCACAGAAGAGAATCCAAGAAGAAAGCGAGGTATGTAACACAGGAGTGGAAACTACTGACTGACTCCACAGTAGATGCTGGAAAAGAATGGAGTTAAATGAAAGTAAGTGTCCCAAAAGCAGGAAACACTTATTTTTGCATTTCTATGCACATGAAAATTTTGGTGTATCCAAGTCAGCAGACAAATCTGATGTGTTTCAGAGCAGCTTATGATTCAGAAAGATAGACTTTGGAACACCTATATGCAGTATGTTAGGCACAGTCCACATGGATGGCCTGCCAACATTTTTAGCAAGTGGAAAAATAAAAGCATACAGTTGAGGAAGACTTGTAGGCCATGTACTGCTACGTCCACGAGTCTTACACCAGGGTGACCCTGCATCAAGCAAACACAAATTCATGCAAAGACTAATATTTTCTAAAATGGAAGACATTGCAACCAAGAGAAAACAAATCTATTTTTGTAGGCAGTGCCCAACTTAAAACAACAACAATAACAAAAATTTTAAAAATCCACAAAACAAAACAAACAAACCAAAAACCAAAATCCAAAACAAACAAAGTTCAATCACTAGATATTTCAAATCAGTGAAAGGCTGCAGACCAATGAGCATGATCTGATTATATAACTGACTTTATGACCTTGATACCAAGAAACAAGTCCTAATTATATCATTAATTGTTGAAGGTTAGTCCTCCATAGACACTCAAAACTTCTTCCAGAAGGTAAACTGCATAAGGAACACGAGTAGAAGAAAATGTTTCAGAGATAAGCGTAGGAAAAAAAGAGGAATAAAAAATTGGGAGTCCTTGCAGAAGACATTGTTGTATGTCCATAGAACTCCAAATGAGCTAGAAGCAATTCTAGTTAAAGACCTCCTCTAGGTTCATGGTCTAGAGAAGGTAATAACAAAGCAAAGAAAGGAAGCCTCAACAGAGGCTCCTGTTAATCTTTGGAAAGTAGTGGCATAATTTCTTTGTCTTTAGGTTAAGAAGGAGCATTACAGTCTACTGCAATAGAGTAATATTTGTTGCAGCTGCAATTAGCAGACCTGGATGGATCACATGCAAGACAGCTAAATAATTTTGCTGTTGGTCATTTTTAATTAAACATTTGAGTATCAGAGAAATAATGATTATGGCCACAATTCAAGAAACAGCCTGATGACCCAAGCTGGTTGCTCAGCCTGACTTCTGAAAGGAAAACCAACGAAAGAGTAAATTAATACAGAAATGAAGGTAATCACATATTTAGGGAACGGTAAATGGGAAAACACCTTTTCAAATATTGCTTATTTCATCCTTTTTCAAAATCTAGCTTTTGAATTCAGCTTCATCCATGTGACTGAGAGTCAATAAAAGACACATGAGGTATACACACTTAAGGACTGGTTATTGGCCAGATTTGTAAAGTAGTTGTCCAATGAAAACATTTTGATTGCATGTATTTCTAGCAACCTGTAAGGCTCAATTATATTACAGATTTTCATACAGTTGTCACAAAAGAGGAAGCAAACCCAGTATAATTCACAGATTATTATGGCCTATTTCTGTTCCCCTTTCCCTTCCTTCTGTGACTGCCTTCGCCTTACTTCCCTCTTCCCTCCACCTCCCCCCCACCACTTCACTTGCTTAATTCTCTCTTTTCCCTTCCTGTCCCTTCTTCCCTCTTTCAACGGAGGAACTCCAAACTGATTTAAATTTGAGACTGAAAAAAACCTGCTATTGGATGCTGAATGTGGGCTTAAAATGGGCTCCTATGCATTTTACACAAGCTTAAAAATACTCCCTTTTATTCCACATTTTATGACTATACCCTTATGCTATTCACAACAAAGCTTTTGATTCCTGCTACAACTACTGTTTGCTTCAATGCTACTAATTTCAAGTTCTATGGATGTACCTAAATATGTTTAAGGAGGTCAACTCAAGCAGTAATATGGTTAGAATAAACCAGAAAAATACAGAACGCAGGCTGTTTAAAATTACTGGTCACAGGTCAGTGATGGGTCAGTATTAAGGAAAGCCAGTGATCGTCTGGTATAAATAAGAGAGGATGAAAAATGAAAAGTTTCTGCGAGGTTTAGCTCTGCCAGATTCTCTGTTCACCTTCAAAATGTTTCCAGTTTAGCTACATGACATAGTAAAATGCATTTATAAGTAAAAATAGAATGACTGGACAACACCTGTAGTAACATTTATGTTGCAAAAAAAGCAACAGCAATTATGTCATATCACTATTCTGAAACATATATCACAGATAAAATGTGAGCCTGCAGAAGTCCATATGGCACACAGTTATATCTGAATGCCAGTAAACAACTTAATCAGATGATTTAAACTATTTGCTTTTTTAAAACATGCTGCCAATTGAGCAGGAACCTTCCCTGATACTCATGAGAAGCAGATTACACCACCTGCTCATAGAGCAGCCACAGCTCCTTGTGCAACATATTGCTAATGACTGTGTGCTGGCAGACTGCATTTCAATTTCACCTATTTAAGACAGGTTTTGAAACTAATTAATTAATTGTTGTCTGCAAATCATGTCCAGGTCCTCAGGTGAAATCCATTACCCTGGCATGCCAGGTTATTTATTATAGATTAAATGAAAAAGGAAAAAAATAATTGCAGACTAGTCTGAAAGCATCAACAGAATGTCCTAAAGATAAGAAAAGATTAGTCTTGTTAATAAGTAATTATGTGCAGCTTTTCAGGAAGAAAACAGATTTAAATTTTTATGCACAATAACATATGGAGCAAGATTTCTGAAATAGTAGGGAAGCAATTATAAAACCCTGCTCAAACCTCCCGTGAAGCAAACTGAAACGAAGAAGATAAGTAATGCTGCAATTCTTGTAGCCCCATCAGAGTGAACTGTGATTTGGAACTAAACAAGGTACTAAACAGAATTTAATTTCTGATCAAATGCAGCACTTAAAAACTAAAACAATAAAATAATTACAAGTTAAGTTATTATTAGAGAGTTATAATTTCAGTACCAATGTTATGCTTTAAAAATACCGTATTTATAAAAATTATTTCAATTTTTAAATCCTTTTAAAGCTTTTTAAGTGAATCCTGACAATTCTTGTTTGAGCATGAATCCTGCACAGGTAGTGAAGTATTTGAGGGAATTGCAAGTCAAGGGATAAGAAATGGAATTAAAAGACACAAGTGGAAAAATTTTGAAGAAAAACTTCTTTCTTATTTGTTTCTGTCAGGCTCAACTGATCTTTTGCCTCTGTGTGAACTGGCTTTTGAATAACCATCTCTGTCAAGCAAGAAGCAATACAGCTTTACAGTTATCTTGGTGACACTATTATTTTGAAAATGCAGTTAGCATCAGCTTTCACTGATCTGCACAGCTCTTCCATAAGACCACACAAGTATTAATTCATCACTTGCAATTTGATACTACAATTGTGCAAAACCAGAGGAAAGATTATTTGATCCTTTTGGTAAAAGTCTGGTCAGGTGTTTATAATACTCCATCTTTGCTATCTACTACTCTTTCCAATTAAATGTAAAAGTTTATTTTTGATGGTTACAAGTTTATTCATAATGTTTTTAGTTTATTCATAACGTTTTAAGTGTACTCATAATGTTTTCTTAAATCCGAGCCCTAGGCCACTTCAAGGACACATGTGGGAAGGAGCAGACACACAGCCAGGCTGCAAGACTTCCTTCCACGACCCAGATTCCATCTGCCCCAGCCACAGATGGGCACCATGGTCTGCTCCTCTCATTTTTCTCGTTCTCACAAGGATAGGATGCATAATGAAGCACTCATTCAAGAATCATTAAAATGAACAATTATTCAAATAAATGAGTTATCACTGTGCAAGTAACAGAACCCTTTATACTCAATTGAGCTAGTGACCAAGTTAATGGCAAGTTAATAGAGTTGTTTAAGAAAAAGAGAAACATGTTATGACAAATCTTCCAATGTACAGCTCCATGTGTGTGAGAGAGTATTCCCATTTCCACAAAACATTCCTCCTACTGTGCATTGCATGCCAGTTCACACACACACACCTAACCTCCACTTGGGTAATGATAATCAGAGATCTAATCAGGAAGCCTGCTGAACATCAGCAAGAAATGCAAAACTCCTGCTACAGCAAGGTGATATTCTCCAAAACATCACAGCAGATACCTGAATTTAAGAATGGAGGAAGAAGAAAATCAGTCTCAGGGGTACCTACTGCAGATTTTCAGCACCTTTCTTTGCAAGATTTGCTCTCTATTTGTGCCAATGAATCCTCTGTAGCCACAAAACATTCCTGAATTGAATATCTGTGTACCTCAAGGGTATATAAGTTAAGAAATATGAGGGGCAGAGAGGAAAATTCACTTATTTTGCCATCAAAAGTGGAACCTTCTAATAATAAGGAGTGAAAGCAGAAATACCACTGACCAAACCACCCATGGATTTACAATAAGCCATGTTCTATTGGCAAACTGGGTCTGCTGGAAAATGTGCCAAGCATGCTAATTGCTATATTTATATGAGTTAACTCATATATTTATATGTGATAACTTCAGTTGTTTGAAGTAAGGATGGAGGTGAGAACATGCAATATACATCTGTGGAGGAGAGGTGAACATTTTATTCCAAGAACACTTTGCCAAGTGTTGTTTTTCCATGCAAAGCAGTGCCTTTCAAATAAATATTTGTTATTACGAAGTACCTCTCAGGTCTCAGGAAACACGTTCCCTTGAGTAACCTGCCCACTCCAAGAAAGCCTCTTCCCATCCCAGACTGCTTAGCTCCCTGTGCCTGTGTGCATGCATGGAATCCACATTTTCTGTAGCACAGTGCACACGTTTTCCATGCGTACATGTGCACACACACTGACTGAAAAAAACCCCATTTTACTATTTGCCTGTTTCCTTTAGATAAAAAGTTTCAAGCCAGCACTGCACTGACAAAAGAAAAAAAGAACAATCACTTCAGATGTAGGAACAGGACAGTTTTTATCCTTTTTTCTTTCTCACTTAAAAAGGTGTACTCTTTTCCTGCTCCTCAGAGTCCCTCACTGTAATGCTGAATCTGTTTTCAGATATTGGTACAGTGTGCACTCACTCGAAGTACAGCTGACAGGAGGGAATTTTCAGTGAGTCTATTATAATTTTTGGTTTACTGTGACTAGCAGGTGGTAACTAAAAGATACTCCAATCTCTTTTCAATATTAGATGTGCAATATTCATAATTTTCACTAACACAGGGACAATTTTTGCAATGAAACAAGACTCAGGTATGCAAAGGTAAGACTATCATGACACTTCTGTGGGTGACTGAGCATCTGCTGAAATGCAACCTAAATTAGAAACACTATTTCAAGTGAACAACAAAAAAGTTATTATCTTGTTTCTCATGCACAGGGGGACATTGCGAAAAAAATAACATCAGAAGATGGGCAGATAATGGGGAAGCAAACAACTCTGTTTCATACGTGGGTATCACTGAAATATTTCTGCTTGAATGCTCTAAAGGAAACAATCTCATGGACAAAACGAATACACAAAAGCTTAATGCAAAATATAAAGTTTTAAACCATAGGAAGCAACTGAAAAAGGTAGATTTCAGCAAAAACCCTTGTAACTGTTCCCTACCCCTAGCACAAGGTATGCCCAACTATCTATATGTCTCCACAAACCACTCTGAGATTATATTCATATTTATAACTGAGGAGTCTGCGTTCTACAAGGAATTTGTATACAAGTCTTCCAAGTCCTAGCCAAATGTATTTAATCATAATTTTTTTATATTCAATAAAAATAAAAACATACAAAACCCACCATATTTTTAAAGGATGTAAAAGACCTTTGAATTTAGACAAATGCAGGGAACTAGAAAAACATGTAAATCACTCCCATTTTATCCAGTTCAAGAAGATATTAGCATAGAAATACATTTTTTAATAGCGTAATGTTATTTACAACCTCCTGAATCATCCCTGGAGCAACTATAAAACCAGAAACTTACTGAAATCTTTTCCTACTACTTCTCTGTTGTAAAAGACTCCAGAAGAATTACCAGAAAAAATAAGCATATTTTTTAATTCCTCTTAACACTCAAACGCACACAGAAAGCTTTTCTCCTCTGTAAAGTGCAAACCATTCCATAGATGCAGGAATAGCATATTGCACCTATTTTTATCTGGGAATCTGAACAGGGTGTGTGTGTGTGTGTGTGTGTGTGTCCTGTGCAGGGACACCTGAGTCAGCCCATTGCTAATGATCTCTGCCCCTGGAACAGTCTGGTCACGCTAAGGGGATGCTCCAAGGAGGGGAGGACACCCTGCACTGATCCCTGCTGCGTGAGCAGCTTCTCAGAGGCCAACAGCCAGGACTGTGGAGAGGCTGAGCATCCCAAAGTCCCCATGAAAGCAACTCCTGCGGCTACAGATCAGCCCGAGCCTCACCTCAGCCCCCAGTGCTGCGTTTAGAATTCTCTGCACCTTCCCTTTTGGCTGGCTGTCACGTTGAGTGATGAGATACACAAGCAGAAAGCTCAAGCAGGCTTCGTCTGCGCTTGCAACCTGGGTTTCCTCAAGCAAATGCCATCATTTAGAGAACAGTGATTGTCCAAAAAAACCCCTTATCTCCCGGGCAATTATGAATTAGTTACCCAGAAGTGTTGACGATCAGACCAGCACCCACCTGTTTCAAGGTCAGATTTATTCCTACTATCAGCTCTTTGAGGATGCAACACTGTCAGACTTGTGCTGTGCAGGGAGTCAGATGTCATTATCATTACAGTCCCTTCTGACATCAAAACCTGTGAACCTCTCTGTTTTATCATCCTCTGCTGATTTCACAGTCCAGAAATGGCTGCAGAGACGAACAAGGAGAGCCCAAACAAGCTACGAATTTTCAAAGGCTACAAACACTGATCACAGGCTCATGTTTACCCAGCTCTTTCTTAAAACAACTCCCAGTAAAATCTCTTTGAAAATCATATCTGAAAAGGAAAGCAGTGACAATCCTCATGAAGAGGACACATGAACACAGTAAAAGCAGGGGTATATAATCAAGAAGAACAGAAGACTGCTTTATATGAAAAAATAGCATTCATTAAAATACCAGAATAACTGCTAGTCTTGGGGGAAAATCATGTCTCGGTGAACTGAGTTCAAAACTAAAGGCCTGCCACTGGGATTTTGAGGAGAATGAACCTGGAGTATAGGAATTACAATGCAAAGAGCCACTCACTTCAAATTCCCAGGCACAGAGAACCCCAAAGCATGCCTAAAAAACACCAAGGAAGCAAAAACTGCAGATTCTGTGAAACATCCAGGAATATTTTACAACTCGAAAACAAATAAAACATTTAAATTGAGATTTTCTCAGTTTTGTGGCTTTGAACAAATTTGAGAATGGAAGGAAAAAGGAGTGTACAGTTTATTACCACTAAAATCCTTCCTGGACAACCTGTTGACCTTTGAGAGCCAACCATGACTTTGAAATTAATTAAACTGTCCGATGTGAAATACCATTCTCAATTTTAATAATGCATTAATTTAGTTGACTATGTTCATAATTACAATGAAAGATTTTTGGCATACATCATATTCATGGGTGTTTTGCATTTCAGCTTATGGCACTGCTGGCAGCAAGTTTTTCAATGAAATTCCAGTGTGTGTGTGTGTGCGCATTTATTATATGAATATTTTGTAACCTGTTAATACAGATTACTTAAAAATATTTAATGTCAGTTCTTACTTCTTTTTTTTTTTTTTTTTAACGGGTAAAGAGATTTCTCTTATTGCATTTATATATTTTATAAGCATAAAATTGATCAAAATAGGATGCTTTGCATTTTTATTGTTTCAGGCCAAAATCCAATTTAGAGCCACAGATCAGCAATTTGAAAACAAATCCATAATAGTTCAATGCTTATTACTTACACTGGATTTGTTTTATTCATGGCTGTTGAAAAAGAAAAATACAAACCAGTGTATTTTTACTGTAATTTAGGACAGTCAGTGGAAGTTACTAAACTAGAAAAAAAAAAGAAAGTACTGGATTATTTTTAACGTTTATATTACAATGCTTTCTGTATTTCCAAATTTCTCCTCATTAGAGAAGTAGCTTAAATTCTAGCCAAAGTGATTTCTTTCATAATCTCCAACTGAAGTATATTTAGCATAATTTTCAGAAAGCTCTCCACTGTTAGGACAGCAATGTCTCCAACAGGCATTGTCAAGAAGCTTTTTTGTACCATATCAGAGATTTCTTTTCTTTAGGGAAAATTTTAGATTCTTTACACAGATTCGGCCAAGACTGATCAAAGAGACTGCCCAGATTTAGTAAGTAAGGAAAAATTATGCTGAAACCCATGTCTGTTTCTTTTTGCATGCACTATATATATTATGAATCCCCACACACACTGTATGACAAAAAGCAGCTCTAAATTCCATTTGAGTTTTAAAACTACAAAGTCTGTGTGAACATCAGCGTGGTATGAAAGGCAGCCTAAAATGCCAGTGTTACTTGTTTGAAACAAGTCAGAAAGATTTCTGTATTTGGCATTAAAATGCCACAGCTTTTCATTCAGTATCATATTTCCACAATCACAATTTCTCATTCAGTATCATATTTCTATATGATACAGGTAACTATAAATGTGTTCCTAGAATGTTTCAACAAATGTGCTCAGCTGGAAATCCCCCCAAATCTTTAAACACCTAGCTTTTTGTGGTATTTTCAACCTAATTACATTCTATGGAAAAAGTGTGATAAGGATTATCTTCTAATGAGACTTTCAGGTAGAGTACTTTGTAACTTCCGTTCCTGCATTAAAACACTGTTATTAAATATTTCAGAAATTAGATATTTTCCCTTTTCAAATTATTTCTGGTTTTGTTTATGCAGTCTACTACCTTAAAAATAGATGGCTGAGTTATGAACTAGACAGCAACACATTAAACTGTTTTCTTCTTTTACTTTAGTAATCCTTTACTCAAAAGACTACTTTGTATAATTAAATTTAGCAAATAACCTCTCAGACAGTATGAGCAAGGTCTCTGCACAGAATTTAGCAGACTATGAAATTGTGATCCCTAACATTTTTAAACACCACTAAGAAAATTCAAAACAGGTATACTTACATATGTACACACCATTCTGTATCAACATGTCATAATTGTCCATTTCTCGAGGTAACTGTTTTGTTTTAATTTAAGAATATGGAGCATTTAAAAAACAAAATCCATAAATTATTTTGGACAGTTCTATCATAATAACTAAATTCCAGATGTTTACTTCTTAACTCATTTTGCTTTTGTTTTTTTTACTTGCAGGCCAGCATACATGGAAAAGTGCACGTGTGCTTTTTGCAATACATTTTGCAATCATTTTTAAAGCCTTAAGAGTACAAGTTGAGAAATTTTTCCATGGAATTTTCCTTGCAGAGTACATAAGCTCAGTAAATATGTGTAACATAGGAGAATAAAGCCTGTATCCCCCGTATAAACTGTTAAGGTCAACATGATAAACTAAGTCTCACTTTTGTATTTCTTCTGAAGGGACCACCCTATCTCCCGTAACATTAATATGTGTACCCACCCCACATCTGTGGGAGCTGGGCCTGAATGCAGTGATCAGTAAAGGAATGGAAAAGCATCTGAGGAAAGGAAAACATTCCACTGGCTTCATAGCTTTGCTTGGCTTTCAGATATTCAGTTATTCAACACAGTTTTTATTTAGAATAAAACAATTAGAGCAATCTGCTTGGACACATATTCTTTTTCAGGTGCTCACAGTGGAAGCAATCACCTGAAGATGTAGCTCATTTTGGACTACAAATGTACTGTGGCATGATTTAAGAGAAAGAAATTAATTTAACCTTCAAAATCAGATCCTTAATGATATATGGCCATATCCCTAGGCATCAATCCTGCAAACATATGCATGTCAAATTAATAGCACCTCTCATGTTCACAAATTACAGTATTTAAATCTTCCCAGAATTACAGATCTAATTTTGCTTGAAGAAAAAAAAAAAGTGTCTTCATTGAGCAGATATTATTTCTTGTCGGTCTGCCCTTTACTAAATATTCCCCCAAAAAATTCTTGTCAAATTTTATTAGATGTACTGTTTCATAAAAGAAGATGAAAATCAATTGTGTATACAAGTCATGGTTATAATTAAGTAGCCTACTGTAATTTCTTATACAAAATTGTTCAACCTCTAAACTTTGTAATTTTTGCCGAAAACATCAGTAAGGTAGTCCTGTTCAAAAAATATACCTTCCTATTACTTAGTATCAGAGATGGAATTTAAAATAAAAATCAGAAACCTGGCAATAAAATTGATGAGACAAGCAACTCAAAAGCATTGCTGTGTTTCTAACACCATGTGGGTGCTTCACAAGTTCCTACTGGTAGTGACAGAGGATGGGGAGCTGACAGAAACACCAAACTGCCTCCAGGTATGGTGACTGGCACCCTCCAGGGCAGCCACATTTCTTTACTGACCTAAGAGGGAGATATTATTTCCAGATGTCCCACCAGGAATTGCTTTCCAGAAAGATGCCACAAGTGTCTCGAGCAGGCAGCAAATGTCAGAGGTGCACAGTGAAAGGCTGTCCAAGGGACAGAGCTGGAGAGGGGGGCAAAGAGGGAGGGAAAGGAAAGAGAAACTATGACCAAAAATGTATGTAGGATGGTTTCCTGTCAGGTATGTAAGTATAATCAGTATATATACATATACTTCATACATTTACTTCAGTATGCACAACTTTTGTGCCTTGCTCCCACCCCTTTGATACAGATTCTCAGGAATTACTTCTGATCAATGCTCACCACCACAGAGTGGAGCCCAGCTGATTCAAACATTGGTCCATCTGTGTGTGTCTTAAGCTGTCCCCTTCCACGTGATGCTCCAAGACTCCAGTAACCTCAAGCTGCCAGCATTTTCAGCCTGGCTGCAGGCTCCAGAGTGTTATGGTCCCTCAGACAGGCGAAACAGAGTTTAGTTGCTGCACTGATTTCTAAAAAGTATCAACTGGAAGGACTGGCAGATCTCTGCTCCTCTGACATGCCTCTCACCCAACACCCAAGAGCAGCACATCTTTTCCTTCCTTTGCTCTCCTTTCTCCAAAAAGCACCTGGAGCTCTGGCTTTGAAAGGCTCTGGCATGCACACAGAAAGAGCTCCCTGAGATCTCAAGAACTCATTGCAAAGACACTGTTTAACTCTTCTAACTTCAAGATGAAAAACAGGGCCTTTACTTGGGACAGAAATCCTGCAATGTGTGATTGCAATATCATATGGCATTTCAGATCTGGACTGAACTTTCATCATAAAACTTATGCATAAGAAATCAAATCCTCTGACTAACGAGACTTCTGGCACAAGTGGCTTACAAATATTCATTAATCTAGAATTCATTAGCAGAACAGATGATGATATTACTGCAATACTTTTGTGCATCATAAAATCCATTATAAAATACAGTGATATTACTGGTGCTCATGTTATGCTAAAACATGAAATAGGGTGATAGCAAATAAATAAACCAATAGAAGAACCAGTCACAGTTCCTGGTTTCATATCCATGCTTAGTCTTCTCATTTCAAAAGTATATCCTTTGAGCAAAATAACATCGTTTTTGTTATGTTTTAAAACAACTTTCTGTAGACTTGTTAGAGTACATACTTGTAAATGGCTGTATTTTTAGGCCCATCCTCAGCAAACAAAGGCTACTGATCTCTATCAAACACATTCTCTGCAGCCACACAGGCCTCTCTGTTATTTAAAAAAAAAAAAAAAACAAAAAAACAAAAAAAAAAAAAAAAAACACGCCCTTAAGAGTGACTTTTCAGGCAATTATTGCATGCCTGTGCTAATCCACCATTAGTCAGTGACAGGAAATTATCAGAACAGCAGACAGCTTCAGATATTACTGTGCTCTGTCATGCTGGATGGAGACCTAGTTGCTTTGACAAGCAGCATCTCTCTGGCATTTGAAACAAATCAGTGTTGCTGGCCTGACACTGCAACTTCTGTTTGCTGTCTCTGAGGTCTCTAATCAGAGGGCACAGCTCACTAACAGGGAGTTCTGCACAGCTTAAGGAGAGCTCAGTCCTTTAGGGGCATTTCTTGAGAAAGGTCCCACTGGGAATGATAATTTTCTTCTATGTTGGGTATTTCATCTCATCCTCCATATTATTTCTTCCTTATCAAGCATCAAAAGCCTAAAGAAAAACACCAACTAAGATGCCTTCTGTGGACTGATGCCACTCAGATTCACCTGAATTCAAAGGTGATGTTTTAGTGCTTCACCTATTGATTAAACCATAAAGGCAATTTATTGAGCTGAAGTGCAGCCTTCCTAGGAAGGGGTGACTGCAGCTCCAGGAAACAGCAGGAAAACAGGCTGAGATGTTGTATCTGCTGTTTGAACTGAAGGCACACCTATTTGGCTACCTGAACACACAATCCTGTGCTACTGTTCAAGCCTGATTGCCAGTGAATGATGCAGATCTCAAAGTTTTCTTTTCATCTCTAAGAGATGCAGCACATAACTTCTCATATTATCCTATCACTCAGCCTCGTCTCTGACAGCAGGATCACTGGCAAAAGGGAAAAGGCCTGAGGAGATCTGGTGCTGCAGCTAGCAAAAATCCCTGCATAAAAGACATACCAAGAAGCTTTCTGAAGGCAGCTACATGCCCACACTCCTTGCTGGGGAAAGCAGGGGTCACCATGGACCCCTGGTTTTGAGGAATCTGTTCTGTTCCCTCACACCACAGCTCTTCTGGGCAGGCAGCACAAGCACTCCAGACCAAGAGACAGAACTGGTTAAGATAACCTGCTCCTAGATAAGGTACAAGAACACCCTCCATAGGTCACACCCTTCTTATCTGAAGCTAGGAAATGCTTCATGCTTTTACAAATATTTTTGAAAAGTAAGCATTACACAGCTGCAGTTTGCAGCTTTTATCAGGGAAGTACTGATGTTCATCAGAAATCAGTCTGCATAATTACAAATGCACAACTGTAATTTTTATCAGAAACTAAAACCAAAGAGGTCAGAAAATTTAAAAAAGGCCCCTACTTGCTTTGAGTACTGTTTGCTAATGTATAATATTCTCACACTTTTGGTTTATAACTGTATCTTTAAAAAAAAAAAGTGATTTATATTCATTTAATGCTCATTGTGTCTCAGTAGTCTCATTTACAGAACCACACACACTTTGGTTATGCTCTTTGCTGGCTCAGGATAAAGGAGCATACAAATTCCAAATCTACTGTTTATATTGTAGTAGTGGTATGTCTGTACTGGCTGGCACTAATCAGGGTGACTACAACAGCAGAAATGTGTACAATATACAGACACACAGTGAAACACAGCAATGTTCAGTGCTTCAGAAAACAAACACCTAAGATATGGGAAAAGATGGCAAACAAGGGCAAGGAAAGCAGAGACAGATCATTTAATTGCTTATAATTCTGTATTTATCATGCAAATAACACTACTATAAATTCAGCTGGCTTACTGATCAGTGGATTGTATACTGAAAAATTATTAACTGTTGATCAAGCAAGCAATGGCCAGATATTGCAAGTATTTATTTTGAACAGCTCTGTTGAGGTGAGTCATTTTATGGATGTCTGCAGATCCTACAGTAAAGTGGCAGGCTCAGCCCCAGTTACACCCTGTTATGGCTGTGATGCCAATGCTTCCTTCCTCCCAAAGGTAAATTACAGTAGGGTTTTACAGAGCAAAAGCCATCTGAGGCCTCAGGCATGTTGACAGCATTTCTCAAAATGTGGACTTTAGCTTCTCTTGCAATTTTATAGTATCCTTATTAGAAAATGGTTACAGATATAGAAGATGGATATAGGTACTTTATCAACAGGCTAAAATGGAAGGCATGACTACACAGCTATCTAGGGCAAGGTCTGCACTACTTTTAGAGAGGTAAATAATAGAGTGTACTTTGACTCCTCTGTCATCTGGGCTGGAATACTTGCAATACTCCTCAAGGAAAATAAGGCAGCATTAAACAAGTTGCTCTGAAATAGTCACAAGTGAAGTAGATACTTCTACTCAGATCTGATATGTAAGGAAACAATACATGTAACTCACTGGCATGCAATCCTACTCCTTCCAAACAGAAAAATGGGAAATTTTGTTGTTTTGTCAGCACTTTTCAGCTTTCTACATACATTCTATCACACTGTGTTACACAAATACTGCTTCAGTACTGCACGTATCTGCACATAAAGCTATGCTCATTTAAAATTCTACCACAGATAATAAAATATTTTAGTTTCCAAATTCTGATATATAATAAATTCAGTGTTCAAAATGACCCTAAATGTGTCCCCCTCAGAGGATCATTGGCTGTGCTGAAAAGGCATCATGAGTTCAAAAGCTCTTGCAAAACTGCAAAAGATGAAAAAAGGCTTATGGATTTATGAATGTGATTAGAGCTATAGTTCTTCAGGCAAGATTGCTTCCTGGTTGGGGAAAAAAAAAACCCAGAAAAATTGAGATCTCTCCGGGAGAGGAATTCAGATGAACAAAAGCAGCACTTCAACATTACCAGTATTTTTTGGACAAGCAAGAAAAGGAGAGGGACAAAACCCCAGTACACTAGTCTGAGCACTGGAAGAAGCATTCTGCCTGGGCAAAATTATTTTAAATCAACAGTTATGTATTTATAGCATATTTTGATCTGTAACTGCTTCAGCATAATGTAGTACAAAGTTATGGTTGAATATGATAAAGAACACTTTAATCTACTGAATGTGCAAAAAGCGTAAATGACTTCTTAATGGCACTTTTGTTTTGACTGACAGAGATTTATGTCAATGAGAGAAAATGTTTTCATGAAAGGAATTGCTACAAAGCATATGTGTATGCTTACTTCTCAAATGTATGTGAATGAGACAGGCATTAATAAAGAAATACAGCTGCCTGCAATATCTGGTCTTTAATCTTCCTTATTCTATTTTTAAATTCATGACGGAGGTGTGGTATTTTGATAACACATTAGCACAGTTCTGACATAAAAATGGCAATACCTATAAATTATTTAATTACATCTTTTAATACGAGTATTGAAGATGTCAAAAGTCTTGCAAAGACACAAACCTGTGAATACAAAACTACCACAACTAATTAAAAATTATGTTCTCAAAGATTCCCACTCCCCGGGCTCTGCACTCTGCTTGCCCTTCACTTTTGTATCCTCCCCACGTAACAGGAGCACTACCAGGAAAAATTGTGTGTTTCATGCTTAGAGCATGTAAGAATTGGATTTCACAAAAGTCCCAGGTTTTCCAGACTATAAAACCGCTTGCAGATGTGTCCCATTGTTGGCAGTCCTCTCTGCCTGCGCTGAGGGCACTGCTGTGACTGCCCTGGGACTCCCTTACGTGGGGGGAGCAGGACAGCAGGGAGAGAAGGGGACAGACAGGTAAAACAGCGTGAAGACTGCTACGGCAAATCCAAGCGGAGAAAATGCCTGAAATAATTATTTGTTGTGAGCAGCACTACTTTCTGATGACAAAAAAATGATACGGGGTCACACAGTAGCAACGAGAGCAAGAAGAGTCCTCTTCCAACACATGGCATGCACTCTGTGCGATCAGAAAAAATGGGACAGGAGCTCACTTCCTGAAATAAATCTATCACAAACGATAAACTATGTTTCACCTGGAAACCATACACATGACTGCCATGCTGGTTTTCAACCATCGGGAAGTCTTTTAACAGATTTGGAGAGGAAGTTAATGATGAATTCACCCTTCAGCAGAGCAGCTGAACCAAAAGGCACCTGCTGAAATCCTTATGGGGCAAAATATCTTGGAAGGGAAAATGCTGCCTTATATGTTTCCAGCCAGAAACTGAGTATTTCTATGCGTTACTCTCATTTTAAAAAATGATATCCACTGATTATCTAACACTTTAAAGATAATAGAGAAAATGCCTGAGTGAGGCAACTACTGTATTTACCTATTCTTTCTCCCTGAATTCAGCAGATTGCTCTGGTTTTTACAGCCAAAAGGTGCAGCCCCTCTCTCATCTGTTTGAACTGATGCAATTAGTGAGCTAGGACGAGCACTGCCACAAGCACTATTCATTATCATTGTTCCAGTCTGTGTCCAAATTATATTTAAAATAGTTGGCAAAGAGTACTGGTGAAAGAGAAATGAAAGATTGCTCAACACATCCATATTCTACAAGTTTTCTCCTGTACAGAAACATTACTCTTCATATTTGCATGTAAGAATTTGATTTTCTTTCATACTAGACTGCAGCCAGTACTAGACTATTATTACTGTACTATACACATGACCAAATGATATTAACAGTACATAATAGTGAAGAATGAACAATAATTAATAATAATCAATACCAAGTAATAACCAATTAATAGTGAATAATTTTTTTCTGTAACACAAACTTCTCACTCTTGCTTGAAACAATACACAACAAAATAAAAACACCCCACAAAACTAAAAGAAAATATTTTCCTTTTTATATAGTTGTAAAATGAATCAATTGCTTTTTATTTGACGACATCCACTGCTATAGAAAACAATGCAGGCATTACATTTTGTACATAACTCTCTCTCACAAGAATACAAAGGAACACCTTTTTGACCAAGTGCTTACCTACAGTGTGTCCAGCAAGATTAATAACAAGTTACACTGATTCACAGTGTACAATGTAATTCTTTCGCAAAGGTCCAAGTTTTGCAACTTGTCTCATTAAAAGCCCCAATCATGAGTATTTCAGCAAAAACAACTGCTTTTTTTATCTTCTAAAATTAGAATACGCTAACCATTTTAATTTTTATTTATGCTTCTAAGCAATTATATTTTTAAAAAATTCTTACAAATATCACTGACTTCATGAACCCAGGCTTATGACTTCTAGTATATCTGAATAAAATAAAATCAGTGAAAAGTATTGCATATTTTCTGAATAATGTGCTATCTCATACATTCCACCATAAATCCCAAAAGTACGTCAGAAAGTCTTTAAGTGTTTTCTGGCGCGTGATACAAACCGGTAACCCTTGGGTTGTCTTAGCAACATGGTTCTTTAAAAAATAGGTTTTAATTCTCTCCAGGAAGAGCAGATCCTTATTTGGATATGAGTCTGAACTGTGCCTTCTCTCTAAAACTGTGTAGGAACATCTCCATGGTCGACAGAGAAATTTAGTTGCTGTAAAAGAGAAAAACACACTTCCAGAAGGTCCCTTTGGTGCCCTGTCCTGTCCTTTCCCTGTGGCCTCACCCTGTCAATCACACCTGAGAAAACAGTACAAGAGATTTCTTGCACACGTGCACAATCTCATAACTGGTGGTTTTGAGGCAACTCAAACTTAGGAAAAGTCACAGAGGGAGAGAACGGACACTTCATTATTGAAGTCTCAGTGTTACAGTGTACTAAAAGAAGGAAGTTTCATGTTAACCAGCATCAATCCACTATAACCTGACACAGATGAGTAATAATCTTGATATCATTTCCCAGATGAATAATCTTCTCAGTAAAAACTGCTAAACATTATCAGTCCTGTTCAGACAGCCCAGCCGTGATGAGTCAGGCTGCAGGAGCACCTCAAGCCTCAGAGAAGCCGGAAACCTGCCAGTGATTAAAGGCAGAAGCCTCCAAAACGAAAGAGAAATAAGGCTACCAGCTTGTTTACAAAAGTCTCCATCATTAAGGTCAGACAGACCTTGCAGTGCCTTTTCCTCACATGGTTATATCAACATGTGAAAAAGGCTCGTGTCTCCCCAGCTGACACAGTCACGCCACGCAGCTTCCTTGTGTGAACACAGGTTATGTTGACAGAGGAGGGTGGCTGGCAGGCTGTATCATTTAGAGATGAGGTCTGGTTACACCAGCTGTAAGCCCATCTTGTTGACATCTTGGTTTTACCTAAGGCACTCTGCTAACATCACATCTATCCCACAGAAGTGCTATAGTATATGGGGGACAATGTAATGCCATGCTGTGTACAATACAGTTTGTTTCCCTGCTCTAACAAACCTTCAGAAACATATATCATAGGCATGGATTCATCTATTCAAATGGTTACCTCATTTTTCTAGGATTTAACAGTATTGATCCTTTTCTGTAAGAATTCCACTATTATATCATCTGTATTTTACAATGAACGTGATGTCTATAATTTTTATGCTGCTTGAGTATTCAAAAATACGTGACAAGACTTTATTACAACATTTCTCTATAGTCACTGTTTTTATTTTAATGTAGCATGGGCTTACAAATGATTTTCTTTAGTCAGGAAAAAATCAGTCAGCAAGCAAGTTGCTTAATGTTGTTTACAACATCTTCTTAAGGTCAGAATTAACATACATAATAATCATTTTAAGGAGGGACACTGTGATGCATCAAGCATGAAAGAGGTCAAGAATAAGTCCACTAATAGTGTCATCTTATCCTTATATATATCCCAATATTCAAAAGCATCTAGGCTTCAAGTGGCTCAGTCTCCTTCATGAATTTTTGGGATAGTTTATACATATAAATACACATCAAATGGGTTCCTTCATGGAGTGAATCAGTGCAGAAATATTCTCTTCCTTGCCCTTGTAGGAGCTGGTTTGCTACTACACTGAGCTGTCAGGGTAGCCCAGGGAAATCAATGCCTGAACTCAGACACTCAGTGCTCGAATTTAAGTGGTATGAACATGCCCACCTCCAACAGCCTGTTTATTTTCACACAGAAGTCTGCTGAAATTCCCATAGATTTTGCTTAGAGCTGCGTTGGCTGAATATGATTTTCTGACTTATTCTTTACAGGTTTCTCTTTTTCATGTGCAGCATTATCCTATTGCTTTTGAATAGTCTCAAGACTACACATCTCCACTACTACATAACAAAGAACATTTTAATGTTTAATACAACTACATTTTTTAAGTGGCTTAGGAGAAGTGCACTAGGCTGTTTACAAAGGGATTACCTACTGTAAGCATGATTTAAATACTTTACCTTACTTAAAAATATTTTAAACTTTTCTATTCATGTGCAGACAAAAGAGGCTGAACAACACCATGTCTCTTAGATTTAATTGCTGGTCCCTGAAGCAACCAATGTATATCACTGTATCAAAAGTGTTGTGGTTGTTGATGTTGAGGTTGCGCTGATCAACTAAACAAACCTTTCAGCTGTCAGATTTGACAGTGACACACATAAAACATCCTCTTTACAAAGTGGAAGCAACATAAGCACGCCAGGGAGCAACGTACTATGCATTCAATCTCCTTCCAAAGCAAAGCAAGAAGCACACCTAAATTTTTTCTACAGTGGCATTAAAGGAGCAACTAAGGGGGAATGGCCTAACTTCGTGGCATTTCAAGACCTTGAAGCAAAACTGAACTAGTCTTCTCAACAGAGTTATCAGTGTTTTAGTTGTTTCCCTTACAGTGGATACATTGGTAGGTCAGGAGAAAAGAGTATTTTGGGCAGTTTACAGTCAGGTCTCACTACCTGCCAGAACAGAAAACATCCAATCTCACTCAGAAAGGGATAAAGAGGGAGAGAAATAATGAACTCTTCCTTGAGTATAGTCATTCGAAATTATAAACTGTAGGATAAAAGACCTAGTCAAAACTCTATTATGGCAACAAATTATATGCTTTATCTAAATATAGCAGAGACATTGTAAAAAGACACAGTCCTTCCCTGCCCTGCTCTGTTCAGTCCGTTTCTATAGCACACATTTACACACATATTTCAGCCACTGAAGTGTTTACAGATGTTTGTGAGATAGAGCCCATTCTACCATTTTAAAGCTCGTAGAGTCATGCAAGACACAACTGTATTTCACGGGGAAAATTCGAGTGTGACATACTTGCCAGAAATACTTCTGAAACGTTGTCATACCTTTTAAAGAGGTATTATGAACCTGTGTCAAACAGATCTGCAGGCTAATACCTTTTCTGATTTTTTTTAACTGACATTGTTTTAAAAATTTAAGACTTAAAAGTTTTAAGCTGACACACTGATAGCAAAAGTGGTTTGTACATACAACATTCTGTCACTAAGGTGTAAGCCAGGTGTGCTGTAGGAAGCTCAAGATATAAGGGCTCCTAAGTGGAGACAGGTACATTTGGAAAAATGTCCAAATTTTCTAGCCATTAATCAGAATGAAGGCAAGATACACAAGTAAGGTCTATTTCCTTGTTGCTTAGTCTAGTTTGTTTTTTTCACTCTGAGTTTGATTTCTGCAAGGACATGCCAAAATCAGAAAACCAGACTCCCAAGGTACGTGAGTTGGATGAACACTGAGGGGTTGTTTTCTTATTACTGTCTGCCATGCCAAATGAGGCATGATCCCTCTGATGCGAGACAGAAACATCAGTATAAATCCTGGAGTTATACAGAATTGTATCAATGTATATTCAACTGAGGTCAAAGATAAGGCGTGCTGATTATCTTCTCATGAAAACTTCTCATGCACTGGTCAGCATTACAGTGAAATAGTAATTATTCATTATAATGGTACTATTTATTAATCCCTCCAATTAACCCTTGATCCCTCTGAATTCAGGTGAATAACACTGGTGCATGTGACACCAAAGGACTAATCTCAGTCTGGGAAAACCTCTCCTACTGAATTGTGAGCAACCAGATAATTTTTTCCTGCCAGGAAAAAAAATTAAAAAAAAAAAAAACAACCTTGTAATAAAATACCAACTAGATTATTATTATTGTCATTTTTTCCCCAATATTATTTTTCATGTTTACCTTTCTTGCATCTCGTATCATCTTCCGAACAGTTTCCTTTATGGTGTAAGGCTGTGCTCGTGGTGGATGAAAAAGCAGATCAATATTTGTGCCACCAGAAATTCCAGGCATCAGATAGGGCCAACCTAAGTCAAGATTTGGAGCTTCCACATCGGATTCAATGGGCCAGTAGGTTCCCGAGGAAGAGGTGTCATCAATGGCATGGTTAGAGGAATAAACTGTGTTTTGGGGAAGTTTGTGAACATTGTTCAAAATATAATCAATTTCCTCATCTGCTAAGAACTCGGAGCATCTCTCTTTGGAAAGAAATTCTTTGTAGGCTTCTAAACCTCCTTCAATCAGAGCATCAATAGCTATTCGGTACCATTCCTTGTAATGAGGTTCAATAAAGTTGTCTGATCTGCATTCATCATGTAAAGAGGACAGCAAAGATGAAGTTTCCATTTTCACATGTATTTTGTATAAAGTCTTTTAAGAGTCCATTCATGAGCAGATGAAATGTATCTGCAAAGAGAAAATAAGTAAGAAAACAATGAAAATATTTCTAGATAACTATGACATACACACAGTTATAAACTAAAATACTCTTCTGGTAAAGTTGCTCCAAGTTTTTCCAGCATTTTCCAAGATGTTAAAAATATTTTGAAAAGGCTCAGGGATTGCTATTGCCAAAAATTAAATATTAAAGAGATAGATAAATATTAAATAGACAGATAATACTATACTAGAGAGATAGATAAAGAGCTTTTGCATAAAGTAAACTAAACACATAATTCAGTGATTTTGGGAAGTTGGTATTACAAGCTATGTCAGAACTCACAGCACACCAAACATCCATACCAGTAACACTGATACATACCCAATGCATGTTCCAATACATTGTCATAGGTTGTGTTTTGACCTTTGCAACAACTGACAGAGTACTGTCCAAAGAAACACCTCAGAAACCAATTAAATTTCCTGCTTTTTCATACATTACTGAATCTGCAATGCATTTCTTTTCTTTGGCTTCTTTGAAACCACAGTCATTTAGGTACTTCTCCTTATCTATCTGTTCTCCCATGCTGATCTAATCCATTTGTTGCTCCCAAGCAGGACCAGCCTAGCTCATTTCAGTGAGTTATGAGGAACTCCAGAAAGATTTATCCTCCCACATCTGGGATCAAACTCTGAATCAGCAATTTGATGTCTAGTTTCCACCCTGCTCATTCCTTCTGCCAAAAGGAGCGGCTGCTTTAATCTTTTTTTTTTTTTTTTTTTCAAAACATTAATAACAAGTTGTTTACTGCTGATGTTTTATAAATTCATTCTTATACTTGATTTCATTTAGCAAGTTCTGAGAGGGTTGCTTTGTGCTGCACATTGGAGATTTAAGAAAGAGAGAGAACAAATACACAATGTTTTTTCCTTCACATTTCTGCAACCCTCAGTAACTCACCAAAAAGGGGGGGGAAGGTGTTTCAGGGCAGCAGCATCAGCACAGCCATGTAAAACAGAAAGAAGGTAGCAGATCTTCCAGGGCTAGGGCATGAAGCTTAAGAGAAAGACTGAAGAAGTAGGAAGAACATCCAACAAAGGCAGAATAGTTAGAAAAAGCTTGATAGCTTGGAAGTTAACACTGGGTTTCCCTACAAGCCTAATTAATAGTATAGCAGTATAATAGCAAAAAATCATATGGAGTTCTGATTTCATTTACTGGCATATAAATGTAACTTAATTCCCTCTTCCCATCAAGACCTTCCAGATATTTTTGCAAACAGTGCAATTGCTTTCTACTATCTGTTGGGAACAGTTTAAACCTTCCCAAAAGGAAATGTAAATTAGCTATATTAACCTAAAGGAATGAAAATAAAAATCTCCATATCTACTGATAGTTCAGATACCAATTAAATGTTCAATTAAACCAAGATTTATAAGGAACTTGGGAAGTCTGAGGTTAAAAAAAAGACCAAGAAATAAAAATCCAGATCTGAAGCTGGCATCAGCATGTCATATGGAATAATTCCATTTGAATCCTGTCTCTCAGCCAAGTAGCAGGGCAGATCTTCCCAGATAGGATTGCTTTCGAGCCTGGGGGAAAGGAGTGTTCCTGCTGCTTCAAGAGTAGCTCTTTGTGGTGAACTGGAAAGCAGAAGACGAAAGGGATCTGACTGCTCTCCCCCAAAGTAAGAACTACATGGATTCCTCTGTCAGCTACTCAGGGCTTCGTTCTACACTGCTCTCCCAAGAAGAAATGCAATGTTACAAACAGGAGCAATACCATTTCCCTTCTCACAGGTGCAGAGACAGCCTGTGGCAGAAGGTGACGGAGAACCAAGCACACAGTACAGGCAAGACAGATCCAAAGATTAAACTCTTAACATACTGTAAAAATAAAACAGTCACATCAGGACCAGCCCAATCGTCTGGACCGGGTTTTCAAGACATTTTAGACACAGAATGAAGAACAACCTAGAGTACAAAATGCAGGTACTCAGCTGAGTTGTTCCCAAGAGTCTGAACAGTAATACGGGTGACTTCATTGAGATTCCAACACACCCCTCTTTTAGGGCCCTCCAGGACAAATCATTCTCTAGTCACTGCAGTAACACAGTCAGTCTTAAAAGTCAGTCTTATTACGACATGTAAGAATAAATACGACTTTACAAAGGCAAGTGAAAGATATTCCTAAAATTCTCACTACTTTGGAACAGATACACTTCTAAAACAGAATTTTTTCCACTGACTGCATATATACAGTTGTGAAAGATGCGTTTATTTCAGAAGCCTGTCTGAATTTATTTTTTTTCTTCTCATTCTGCCCTTTAAAAATAACTTAAGGGAATAGGAGACTATACTTAATATGTAACATTGTGCAATATCAAATATTGAGTGTTATGAACAAATAAAAAGTAAAACAATTATTACTTGTGTGTTCTGCCTCACATGCATTTCTTTTATTTGGTTTGGTTCTTTCATTTGTTTTTCACAATAGTATAGTATATTGCTTGACTTTTCATTGAACATAATGAATTACTTAAGTGTGGAATAGGTCAAATAGAGCAACTTATGCTCAGACTTATGCTGAAAGCAGGGTATAAATATAAGTAACCTTGAAAAGGTGAGACTTCTGGTGCAACATCTTCCAAAGAAGAACAGTCATTTTACAGTGAACATCTCTGAAGCTGATGTTTGATTAACAAGTGGTGTTTAAAAAACAAGCTTAAAGCAGTGCACATTAATTTAAGAAAGTAAATGTAAAATTTGCCAGCATGGAAATAAATCACAGAACACTTGAGACAAATGAAAAATTTTAATCCTGGTTTTTGAAATTAAGGACATCAGCATGAGATACATTCATATGAAACAAAAGAGAACTCCTAAATTAAAACAGTGGCTTCAGGTATACTTGACAAAAGCTCTGCATGTCTTTACACAGCTATTTTTCTCCTTAGAAGGTAAGAGCTACTGTGCAGAAACCGAACCTGTGAAACCATATATTTCTGCATAAAACAGCAGAGATTTGGACAAAATTCTTAATAACTTTTTGATGTCTTCTTCAACCACGTATTGTGATTTCCGCATAATAAACTTGATTCTTCAAAGGTCCTCCTCAGGTCAACAATTACATTAGCAAGGTTGTGCAGAATGAGGCCCATTTCTTGAGGCTTACAGATCTTTATCACACTTTATGCACACGATCACAAATTTTACCAGCACCGGAAAGTCGTCCTTCATCCTCTGAGAAACAACCTGGCCTGCTAATCCCAGCCCATCTTCTCTACCTGAACACAGGGATCAGTCACTTAAAACTTTTTAAATAAGTGCTATTAATGGACTTTAATTGAATTTAAACTCAATTGGAGCTACAACTGGATCTTCTGCTGAAGAACACAAATGCTGAATCCTGTATTGATGTGATCATCTTGTCCTTCTATTAACATGTTCAGACCTTTCTAATGCCATTACCAGGAACCCAGCAAAATAAGGCCTTTTTCTATGAGTAAGAAGTAACTATGCCTTTATACAGAAAGATTTGAAGAATATCACAGACTTCACAAATGCAACAGAAGGCAAATGTCCACTAAAGAAACTTATGCAACATTATACAGGGGTTTCAGATTAGTACCTAGAGACAAGGAGTTTCCCTGCCATACTAACATTCACAAGATTTGAAAAATTTCCTATTCAGCAACTTTAGGGAGCAGCCCTAACTCCAGGCTTGTACAGCCGGTCCTTGGCAAGGGCCTGGCCACGATGCTTTCCTCAGGATGTCCTTATCGCTTTTCCAATGGAAATGTGATTACTTTGACAGTTTCTGCATAAAGTCTCAGCCTTGCCAGGAAATTTACACCTCGAGAACAGCTTGTTGCAAGCTGTTGCATACTCTCAGCTATGGATTTTAGGGCATCCACCTCTGGCCCACGGCTCGGCCAAGGAGCCTCCCCACGGCTTAAGGGCCTGGCATGACCAACCTCTAGCAGAACAAACAGGCGTTTTATGACACCTGCCTTCCACCAACCTTTCTATTAAAGAATTGTATCAAGAATAAATAATAATTACCTCACATTAAGCAGTGACAGGCAATTATTTCATTATTAATGAAATTACATTTTCTGTGAATACAAAGGCCATCAAATCCAAGTGAAAAACAACACCGCAAGCGTTCCTGCTGCTTTCCTTCTTTTCTCTTTCTCTTGTGTGTTTGTCGGGTCGTTTTGCGGGGGGTTACTTCGTCAGTCCGACCAGAAAGTTTAACTTTCCAGGCTGAACAAGGGCAGCGGGCGCTCCGCCGGCCGACACCGCGCGTGTGGCGCCCCCGGCCCGGCCGCCTGCGCACGGCGGCCCCGGCAGAGTGCGGCGTGGGAGCGGCGGGAGGCGCTCCCCGGGCCGCCCCCGCCGCCGCCCGCGCTCCGCGACCCGCGCTCCCCCGTTTGAACGCCCCGCGGCGCCGAGCGGGATGTTGGCGGGACGGGGGACTGCCCTGCCCTGCTCCTGTCCCGTCCCTTCCCGCGGGAGACTGAGGGGAGACCCACTTACTGCGCCGGTGCCCCGCGTGGGGTCTCGCCTCCGGAGCGGCGGGGCGGCTCGACCCGGCTGCTGCGAGCGCGGCGGCGGCGGCGAGTCACGGCGGCGCAGCGCTCATCGCAGGTACTTCCCGTCGCTCTCAGGCGCGGTGGGTGTGGAAACCAGTTACAACATGTCAGGACGGTGTCGCACCAAACCCGCCGCCGCGGGAGCGGGGCGAGGACTTGTCTGAACTGGGGAAGCCCGGCCCTCTGCCGCGGAGCGAAGGGCAGCGCCTTCCCCGGGCCGCGCCGGGCCCCCCGCCCCGGCCCGGCCCGGCCCGGCCGATCCTGCCCTGCCTTTCCCTGCCCTGCTTTTCCCTGCCCTGCCCGCCGGCCCGGCCGGCAGCCGCGGGAGCCCGCGGGGCAGGGGCGACCCGAGCCAAGGCATCGGCTGCCCCGCGGCGGGCCCGGGAGCGGGCTGTGCGTGGGAGATTAAACTCAAAGTAAACGCTGGCTTCAAGAAAAAATAAACCCGTCAGCCTCGAGTCACGGTTTCCAGGTTAACTCCGGCGGAGCAAGTCATGGCAAGGAAACGATACCCTACCTTTGAAGGTTTGGGACCTTCAAAGTCGGATATATGGAGAAGCCCCTTTTCCACAGCTCAGTTGCTTTCCGAAGGCTCTTCTTTTGCTCTTGATGTCTCGGTGGGAGACAGGGACCTGCAGGTAGAGCCCCCCATCCTGGCAGCAATGCACCTGGGCCTTCCTCCTTCGTTCTCCTCTCCAGCAGCAGGCTGGGCACGCCGCATGGCAGTGCACATGTTGAAGCCTTGGAGAGCCCTCTCTGAAAGGCGCTTTGAAACCACGATCATCTCTTCAGCAGGATCTTGCAACCACCAGCAGATCAGCACATCCCATGTGCTCAAGCACACTGAGGGCGTTTTATAATTTTAGACTTTTTGTATAAAACCCCCTCAAGCGCACTGAGGGGGTTTTATAATTTTAGACTTTTTTGTAGACTTTGTCCACATCGTACTCTGGTGCTTAACTGCAGGCAGCTCTTTTTTGAGGCATTTAAGACAATGCAATATAACCCTGCCAGGCTTACTAGCAATAACTCATCCAGTCTGGCTTTAAGCACAAACTCATTTTCCTAACCTAAGGGGAGGCTCCTTGGCCGAGCCGTGGGCCAGAGGTGCCCAGGTGGATGCCCTAAAAGCCATACCTGAGAGTATGCAACAGCTTGCAACAAGCTGTTCTCGAGGGGTAAATTTCCTGGCAAGGTTGAGACTTTATGCAGAAACTGTCAAAGTAATCACATTTCCATTGGAAAAGCGATAAGGACTTCCTATACTGCCTAATAGTAAGTGTGGGATGTATCCTATGCTGTGGCATCTTGATGATGGTTTCTGAGCAGGAAACAGTAAAAATATGCAGTATCTGCAAAGTAACATTTGTATATTTATATGTATGTAAGTGTATAAGTCTAGCCATCAGGGAGTGTTTTTTTCCTGTACAGTTAATTCAGGTAGTGGAGTGCACAAGAGGAAATAGTTGGTGTTAATATGCTCATGGAATGCCCTTTACAGATAAAGGAACATCTGGATTAATGATTAGACTCTTCTCACACTCAAAAAAGAATTTTCCCAGGTTTTCATGGAAAAAAGGGGTGAAAACTGCTTTAAAAACAAAATTTTAAAATGTACATAGAACTTTATAGTTAGTACACAGCACTTTTTGTCCCATGACAAAATACGTAATCAGGAAGGAGAACCTGTTTCTGTGGAAACTTACTCATAAGGAGGTGAGGCTATCTAATTTTTTAAGAAAGCAGATCTATTTTCTAAAATTATTTAAGAAAGGGTAGGAAGGTAGATGAATGGGCACAAAACTTCTTTTGACCTTGAATGAACTGGTTGCACTTTTATTACACAAAATTTACAAGCCTGTGTCTTCTAGAGAAGTTAAGTGGTTGAGTACAGGCTTAGCATAAACAAAAAGTTGTAATGAGACCAATCATAGCTTTTTAAACAAGGAAATCTGCATGAAGGAAAGTTATCTAGGTTTCTTTGCCTTGTTAGTATCTGTACAAGAAAAGGTTTTTTTCTGCTCCATTGCAATTTATCAATTGAAGCCCTCCAGTAAGCTATACTAGACCAGACAGTGCATAAAACCGAACTTGGGTAATGCATTTTGGAAACTGTTAGCTGTCAAAATAAAGAATGCTTTTACCTAGCAGGCAGCAAACTTATGTGTCCTGCAGCCACAGGCATCAGTGGAAGCAGACAGTATGAGCAAGCTTAATGAGCAGTAAGACAAATTCTAAGCAATAGGTATAAAACTGTATTGTAAAAGTGTGAGGCCAGAGAATGTCCTTCAGTATCCTTACTCCTAGAGCTGTGGAACTGCAGCAGTATGAGGGGAAGGGACTGCAGAAATTGGACAGCCTAAACAGCTTTTCCTTTTGCCATTGAAAATGTGGCATTGGGCAGGATCAGTTGAAGCATCCTATTGTTTGGAACTGTTTTACTGTAATCCAACTGATTCATAAAGCCTCAAAACTACAGAAGTTCTTAGACATAGCTCTTTCATAAACTACATGAGAGAAAAGGATCAACACAATATGTTTGATGGCACCATCTTTAGAGTGATTGTCTTAAGTGACCTGGGTGCTTGGGTACCCAGGTGGGGTGATGGTGCTGGTGGATGATCATCCATGCTACTCCCATCTGCTTGCAGTTCTGAGACTTTTTTTGTATTGACAGATCATCTTGCCCTATACAAGTCTAGCTGAATGCAAGCAGAAGATAAAGGATTATTAGCACGTGTGCAATGGCACCAGTCCAAAAGTTTATTGTAGGGATGATTATTAAGGATCAATACTTATATGAATTATATTTCTATTCCTACTGCAAGCTTACTAAGATTTCATTTAGATTTACTAAAGGGAACATTGATTTGGAAGCAGTGGATGTTTATACAATTCACGATACCTATGAGCTGAGCTTTTATTAGATTTTAACAGATGAAGAAATAATACAGTCCTGAAGATTCATACTATTTACAAATCAATGGCCATCTACTCTTAAGCATAAGCATGGAGACTTCACACACTAATCTTAAAATTAGAGGAAATGTGCTTCTACAGATATGAATATAAAAGGAGCCGCAATACATTTATAACAAAGCTTGATGGGTAGTGATACAAAATCCACACCTTTCATAAAGTAGCAGAGAGAAAAATGAGACAGAAAACTACAAATTAAAATGGAAAAGCAGGCATCCTCCTCTCAGTACATCTTTTTCAAATTAAATAATCATAGCCTACCCTATTTGATATCATATTCTTAAATCAAGAATACATTTATTTGGTCCTTATGATATTAAGGAAGTACTTGGTAATGTCCAATCACTGTCTAGTTTGCCAGTTACTTTCACAGCTTCTATCAAGAAAAAGCCAGTAGTCAAAATACAAAGTATTAAAGCCAAGGTCTTTACTGAGAGCATTCTTAACCGTATATTGGGGCCTGGGTATATGTGCTATATACCATATGGTAAATTTTTGTTATAGGTCAGGTCCTGTGTTAAAAGCTTGTACAAGCCTTCTGAAATTACTTCAAGTTCAGTTGTGTGAAGAGAATCTGTGTGTTTCCTTTGGGAAATTTTGGTAAGAGGTGAGTAAAGTTATGCAAAGTACATTATTTTTGAGACACAAGTAAATAAACAGAAATCCACCAGTCCTTATTTTCTGCCCATAGCATAAGCAGCTGAGAGAGAAGGTAAAAGAGCAGAGTGAGAGGGCTGATCAAAGGTGAAGAAGAGCTGCCATCTGAGGAAGAGTCACAGAGTCTGGGACTCTTCAGACTGGAATGGAGTTGGTGATTGAGGCTTCCTGGTGTGGTTCATTACATGACCTGGAGCTCAATATACAACAGGCCTGAATGCTGAGAAGGAAACTCCTCCGAGGTCAGCTTTAATGTGAAGCCAATATCTCTCAGGCAGTTCCAGGACAAGAAGTTCTGAACTGGTGGAGGTTGACAAAGTATTCTCTGCTCCATAATTCATTCCTCTCCCTTTCCTCTTTGCCACTAGTCTGAATGTCATTAAAGGGCAGATACAGGGCTACAGAGACCTTTGTTCTGAATTCATACAGCTGTTCTGAGATTCCTTCAGAGCATGCCACAGCCAATGTATAAAGAAATTGCAGAAGCACAGATTTCTTACTTGGGATTAACTTCCTTCTCTATGGATCAGAGAGGTAGCTCCTCTTGGTGTTCTTAAAGGCTTGAGGTATCAGTGTGTGCCATTAAATATGATTCCACCCCTGCCCTTGGGGAAGAGGACTGCACAATGGGCAGTAGGTTTCTCTGAGGTTTTATGTCTTCATAATACCTAGCTTGGATTTCTGCTCTTTCAATTTGCAGCTGCTTGTCCTGTCTACAGTTCCTTACGGAGTTTGTCACCAGCTTCCCTGTAGGCCCCTTCAGATACTGAAGGTTGTTATGAGGTCTCCACAAAACCTTCTCTTCTCCAGACTGAACAGCCCCAACTTTCTCACCTGTCTTCACAGGGAAGTGAAGTTGCTCCAGTCTTCATTAAACTTCATGGTCTCTTCTGGACTTGCTCCCACAGTTCCATGTTCTTCTTATGCTGGGGACACAGGGGATGCAGCACTCCAGGTGGGGTCTCACAAGAGTGGAGTGGAGGTGTAGAATCACCTCCCTCACCCTGCTGGCCACGCTGCTCTGAATGCAGACCAGGGCACAGCTGTCTTTCTGGGCTGTGAGCACCCACCACCAGCTTGTGTTGAGTTTTCATCAGCCATCACCCTAAGTCCTTCTCCACAGGGCTGCTCTCCATCCCTTCTCTGCCCACCTCTAGTGGTGGCTGGGATTGCCATGGTCCAGGTGTAGGACCTTGCATTTCTCTTGGCTGAACTTCATGGGCTTTGCATTGGCCTGTATCTCAAGATCCTCAAGGTCCCTCTGGATGACATCCCCTCCCGTCATGTCGACTCTTGCTACACTGCCGTAAGGATCTTTGAGTCAAAAGGAGAATTCATAGCTCCTAGGATCCTTCTGACTGGGAAAAAAGGTGAGTCCTCTAAACAGATTCATGGAAAGAGAAAAATGAGATGGGGCTAAGGGAACAAATCGTTGTTTGATTTGCATGTGGTTTATTTTCAAAGCTGTAACCACTGTGGGTTGCCACTTACAAGGACCTAATTTTGGCCTAGTATTTGCCTCTCTGCTTGGAGGTAAGGTTGGCAAAAGGATGAAAGCTGTTTGTTTCCTTCCAATCCCAGAAGTGCCTGAAGCTAATTTTCCTAGAGCTGGTTACTTGGAGTCTTCAATGTTACCCCAGTGTTTGCTTGGGTGTTCATGGTCCTCATGAGCTTTATACACCCAAGCCCATCTTTCTTGTAGATCTTTTCTTATTCTAAAACTTGGGGAGGATTAAAGGTCTCATAGTGCCTTTGGGAGTCCTCTTGCCATCAGAAATAATACTGGCAGAAGTAAAAGAGAAAAATAAACCAGGGAATAGACCAGCCTATATCAAGTAATAAAATCACATTGAAGCCTCAACAGCAAAGGAAGTTATGTTAATATTGTAAAGGACCAACATCCTGAGTCTGAATGAAGCTACTACAAATGGCAGATTTACTCTGTCCCGGATAGATTCCCAAACTGCCAACGAAGTTACAGCCAAGGAAGTTATTACCAATGGCATAAGTGGCAAACAGGTGGCAGAAATCTTCCATCCTCAAATACAAGGTTTTCTTAAGTGTCCACATACCTGTCCAGAAAACAAAAATGCACTATGATTAGGGAATGTTTATTGGCTGAATGGTGCACAGCAAATGTGGAGTTCACTTATAAAGGTGAACTTATGGGGTTAGAAAATGTTTTCCCATTAATTTGGTGCTTTATAATCAGTGTGAAATTGTTAATTTACATGTACAGTTAATGTAGTAGTGTAGTGGTGACCATGATAAACTAAGAATATCTACGATTCAGATTTTTAAGTATAGTTAAATCTTTCATCAAATCATCTAATGCTGTTGTGGAAAGCAGACAAGCTTATAGTCACTGACACTTCTCCAAACCTGGAATACACACAGCAAACTTCAAATACAACGAAAAATTTTGAGCATCTGCTCTGGGTTAAACTGGAGATGTTTCAACTACAGAAACAGGATAAACAGAGTGGCATCAGTCATGATTAGGGTAAGCAGGCACATATGTTCCTGTGGGCAGCCTGCCCTGTTTGCAGAGTTAGAAACGTGAGATGGCTCCCAAACAAGGTAACTATTGCCATTGAGTTACTGTGTGTGAGCTAATTCATCCCTCTGAAAACTGGGGCTTGTTAGTAGAGGTGTGTCACCATGCCAAGTACAATATAGGAGTATCTATTCTAAATCCATCTCATTCAACATCATGCCTTCGACAGTAATTGGTTAGAACCAAGTTTTTAGGTAAGTTTGTGGTCTTCCATCTTCGTCTCTTAGCTCTTTCAGAGGCATATGAGAGTTGGGGATGATGGATCCCCATCATTGCCATCCCCAAAGCACGCTGAAAACCCAAACATATCTGATTTCCAAGTAGATAAAACAGAGGCTCTTGTTTCAATCTGTTTCTTGCTGTGAGGTTGTGGGAGGAAGGGGATACATTGTAATGGCACTTAGGCAGTGCTCTCTGTGGCAGTGAGACACCAAGATGCAAGAATTACAGGTTGCAGCAAGAGAAATTCTAATTGGGCACCGGAAAATGCTTCACTGTGGGGGTGGTTAAGCACTGGGATGTGCTTCCTGGACAGCGTGTGGGATCCACCTCTGTGGAGATTTTCAAAACATGACCGAACAAGTCCTTGAACATCTTCATTTGATTTTTCAGTTAAACTGACTTGAAGCAGGAGGTTGAACTAACATCCAGAAACTCTTTCTAGCCTAATTGTTCTGTCATTCTGTGATTCTGTCCTTATTTTCCTTCCTCTAACAGCTGTAATTCTGACAGAGGTTATTCCATCCTTAGAATGGTGAAAATCTTACAGGAATTTTTTGAAATTAAATATTTCTTTATGCATCTCTATTGTGTGTTATATTATAATCCCCAGTCTTTAAGTGAAATTATCTGATGATAATAAAAAATTTGGGTTTAAAAGTTTAACAGTTTTACATTCAACACACTTTGGAGCACTCCAGAAGTTAATTCTAGTAAACTGAGGAGGTTTGCCAATTCATGTGAGAATCAACTGAGAAACAGTGAGAAATAATAGCTTTAAGTCATGAAATAATGTTATTATCTGATTGTGTCTAGAGATTTTATCAATAACAGAATGGCTAACTTCTCTCATACTGAAATTGGCCTTGGAGTTAAAACAGCAAGATCAATGGAGACTGTTCACTCCTAACACTGGAGTCTTCAGCTAGCTGTTAATGTCCTTAAGGTCTGTCTTGAAATCCTGAAACCTATATTATAAATAATATTTCTAAACAGCAGCTTAGGTCTGGAACCATAATTGTGTCATGCCCATGTGTGCTCCTTTCAGCAGTATACATGACTATCACTTACAAAACTTCAAGCAAAACAAATACTGTCAGATTTTACTGGTAATTGGTGAACTATCTGACATCAGAGAGAACTTCTATGTCAAATGTTTGTGAACAAATGATGAAAAGTTTTCTCCTTTGTCAATAACAATGATATGGCTGCAAGAGATTGTGTTTCAGTGTTTAGAACAATGCTTTGAGTTGTCTGTGATATGTGATGGTTAATCTGAAATAATCAAGTCCTTGAAGAGTATCTTGGACAAAACATACTCATAAATTCTAATGTGTGTGGATTCTTTCCACTCCCTTCAGCTACCTGAAATGGAAAACCTCTGTGATCAAGGCCTAAAAGTGGGTTTGAGTTGTCATCCTATGTTTACCAATTATGGGATGTCATGTGCTTGCAATTCATTTAGATTAAACAAATACATTAACATTTAAGTGGCAATCTTAATCTGACTTGTACTGAGTTAGTAAATGAATAAAGGTAGTTCAACTAAGGGCAAAAAATACATAGACAAAGGAATAATTGAGTAAAAAGGGCTGGGTTATGAACATGGAAATTGGCAGTTACCCTCACTTCTTTTAAAATTGAGTCATTTATACAGAAAAAAAGAAAGAAAATATCTTAAGTTCAGTCGTGCTGAACTATAAATGCATGACAAGCTAGAATGAGGCAGACTATCATAAAAATGTTAGGCACCGTAAAATCTTCTCCAAATGAAGTAAATACTATTTTTTCATTTTTTATCAAAGCCTAAGAAATTCCTGAATGAAGTAGCCAATATGATTTCAACTATTACAAGGGGCTTTCATGGCTAACACAGGATTTCAGACTCCTGCCTTGAAAATTGCTCATCAAATAAACTCTTCTCAACTGTTATTTAAACTTTCTCCAAAGAATATTATTTTTCCTTTTTAAATTCGAGTGTGCCTGATTCTCTGTCCTTGTGTATACAAGGATATTGGCTCTTATGTGCGCCTTCGCACCTAACTCATAGGCATTGTCAACTCCTAGAAGCTTTTAATTCCCCCTCTCACATCCCACATGATCAGATCCAAAGTTTCTCAGGTTCGCTCTGATCCTCTCAACTACATTTCAGCTTTTATTTGCTGTGATTTACAGTGAAATCCTAGAAAATGCTCCCAGTTCAACTTTCTTCAGTCGGCTTTGGTTCAGGCTCCAACAAGCAGCACACACCTGCCCAGAGAGGTGAGCAGAGCTCGCCAGAGGAGCTGGTGCAGGGACTGCAGGGAGTAAGGGAGGCTTCCCCTGGCCTCAGGAACAGCGAGGGCTGGTGACCTCCAGCATGAGCAGAATGCAGCACGTCCACACCCACAGGAAGAGCAGCAAGGGCAAGGTCGTGTCCAGTTGTTATTGTGCCTATCCTGGCAGTAGGAAGCAGTAAAAGAGCGTTGGAGCTGCAGGACAAGTAAACAACAGCACTTAGATCTTGATCAATAACCTCCAAATTGGTAGGTACATTAGGCATTTAATTGCTATATTATTCACAGTAGAAGTAGTTTTTCGTGAAGGAGCGTCGTAATGAATCATGGTCTGAGTTTGGGAAACTACTGCCCAAGTCAGAAGTAACATAGAGTGAAAGACAAAAGGATTAGTGAGAAATACCGATACAACTAATTGAGATATGGTGAGAATAGAAGTATTCCTCAAGGGCTAGTTCATAGGCAAATAATTCAATAGCATCCTCTGTTGTCTCACTTACCCTTTACTGAATATGCACATGCACACTGTTTTAATATACCTCCTGTTTTAATATACCTCCTCAGCAATGTAGTTTTCACTGCCAGTGTTTTGCTCATTTTCCTTGTCAGCCTGCAGTTTCCCAATAAAACCTGCTATTCCTGAAAAAAAAAAAATCATATTCCTTTTTTCTGTGAATTTGTTCATTACTATTGCCAAATGTTCCTCCATAGCCTAATAAAGTGCAAAAGTAGCTCTGTAGAATATCTGTAAGTTTTGATCTGATTTAATTTCATATTGGGCATCACAGAAAGCCAGATACAACAATGTATAATAATCAAGAATATTTGTGGTAAAAAGTGCCTGAGTGACTATGAGTTTGACTGAATTATTCTTACTCCATTTCCAGGTAGAAAATAGAACAGTGGAGATGATCATGTTGTCAGCAGACACACAGGAGTCCCACTATTCACAGAAGAAGCCTTGAGAGTTTTCTGAAAATGCCTGACAGTAAGTGTGATCCTGGCTTTGAGAATGGAAATATGAAGATAGGGAGAAAGGAGATTCGTACAACATTTAATTCTTTGTAATGTAAAATTAAAGTTCTAGTTCAGTGTTATTATTCATAACAGCAACTGGAAACTGTTTTCATAGTGCATTCTGTTTTGATAGTAATTCTTGTATTAACCAGGATGCTGAGAAACGCAGGTGAGTGACTGGCAACTTTGAAAAGAGCTATCACAGTGGAACTGAACTGAGTAGATTACTCCAATGAATTTCTGGCATCACAATAAATGGAAATAGAGATGGAAATACAAATACTCCATATGGAGCATAAAATATCCAGACAGCAAATGTAACACCAAAATGAGGTGTGTAGCATATTTAATGAAAATGAAGGATTAAAAAGAAAACTAGATGGAAGTGGTGATTTATTTAATAAGAAAAAGTAATTTATTCATAGAACTAAATACATTTGTCCAAAATATGGTGGTGCTCATACTTGGAATATAGTTCTTCTTCAAGTTAAGATTAGTTATTAAGAGGAGAAATAAAAATGTTAATGCAGGAAAAATTGTCATGAATTAAGATCAGTATTTTGCTTTATTTGGACATTTATTGTGTATTTACATTGGACAACTTTATATTTCAGATATTGTACCCTGATTGTGTTGGAATGTCTGATGTTAAATCACTTTTAGTGCTGGTAAACTTATTTAAGTCTTAATTCGTATGTACTACAGTCTGCATTTAACATTCTTAAACAAAAAGCATGTTCCAATCAATGCAGATCTAATGTCCTTCATCATTTCCTCCATCACCCCACAAAGTTTTGGCTAAGCCTTGCCAATGGTTCATGAAACAGCAGGTACAGTTCCATCTATTCCTTTTTCTCCAGAAGGAAAGTTGTTTATGTTTTTACTGGTTGTTTTTGTAGGATTCTGTAGGAAGAGTTGGGGATTTAAAAAACAAGCAAACAAATAAAGCTAACAAACAAATACCTGGTATGTCTTAACAGGAAAATGTAAGACTGAAGAGACATGCATTGCATCTGAAATGCAAATTGCTAAACACACAATGGTTATTATTTTCTCTCAAAAATAATTTTACACTTCCTGAAGTTACCTACAAAAAATTCCTTCTCTTGGAGACTCACTTTACTCTTAGGCAGAAAGCTGGACTACTGTACACATAGATTCATAAGAGCATTGTATTGAACAACAAATCACATTTGCAGCTTTTTGATACCAATTGGATCTTTTTGAATGAAAGATGTTTTGTCAATAATGTCAGAATTCTATTTTTCCATTGATTTAATTTATTCTACCTGCTTCATGCATTATGCAATCAACTGCTAAAATTCCTGGTAAGATTTCAGCAACAATAATGAAACTAATAAATTATTTTAAAATGATAGAAAAATGCTTATAAAATCTGAAATGGACACAGAAAATAAAAAGGACAATAAAAACAATTTTGTTGACATTGTGTGAAAACCAGAACTTTTAATCTTTTAAAGTATTTTCTGCATTAAACTCTTCATATAATTAAAATAATGTTGCCTACAGGGATAAACCATATCAAAACAGTGATTGGAAAGTGAGGTGCTTTAAATGTGGGGAATGTAAAAAAAAGGCTTTCTGTGCAAATTTCAATCTGCCCTTTTTGTGTGCACAGATTACTTTTAATTACATGATTGTATCAGTATTGTTTCTTCACATTTGGAAATCCTGCCTTATTCAGTAAAGGGGTAGTTATTCCTTGTTTCTTCTTCCTCCAGTATTTGATATCAGATCTTACTCAACATCCAACAGGCAGATCCTGCATCAAATTCAAAATTATCTAATATTATCATGGATGGTTGTGCTGTGCTCTTGCCATGGCATGTAAGTGCTTCATAAAATTACTTAATCTATGGTTCCCTACAAAATTAAGTGCCACTATTACCCTCATTTTATAACTGAGAAATTGAGACATGTAAAGATTAATGTCAGAATTGTCAAAAACATTCCCTAATTTTGGATGCTGAACATGAGATGTTTTGTGCTTCATTTTCAAAGCACAATATACTTTTATCACCCTTTTTATCTTCAAAGCACAGCATTCATCAACTTGAAGTTGATCAACTTGGAGAACAGTGTTGTAGCTGTGTTTCTGCCTGGAGAGACTGTGATTGGGTGTTTAGCAAATGGATTTATTAGCCCTGTATCTAAAAGATGGGGGACATTGAGTGTTGCAAATGGGCCTTGCCAGAAGAGGAAAATGGTGCTTTACATCTATTGTAGGCTTTGGAGGGGATTGTGCTCTGATACTTTAGGGCACACATTTGTGTGGAGTGGGTTTTAGAGATACTGAGGGAGTACCACTCGAGCTGAAATGGGGTACATGGTGTTGTACCTATCAGGAAAGGCACACATGATGCTGTTCCTATCAGGAAATGTCCACATGATGCTGTTCCTATCAGGAAAGGCACACATGATGCTGTTCCTATCAGGAAATGCAAGCCCAGTTCTGTGCTGGCAGGTAAGTGGTGTCTTTGTTTCGGCATGGTGACACACCTCTACTAACAAGCCCCAGTTTTCAGAGGGATGAATTAGCTCACACACAATAACTCAATGGCAATAGTTACCTTGTTTGGGAGCCATCTCACGTTTCTAACTCTGCAAACAGGGCAGGCTGCCCACAGGAACATATGTGCCTGCTTACCCTAATCATGACTGATGCCACTCTGTTTACCCTGTTTTGTCACAACAGAGAATCTGTATTCCTGCCTCCCAGTCTCCCATCAATCCCAGAAATCATGCCCCATTCTGAGCACCTTTACAGGTGCCCAGAGTCCTGTCAAGGTTTCCTTCTCTCAGTAGGACTTAGGTCCTTTATTTTTGGTGTTGAGCAAATCAGTAGCGAGACCAGAACCTGTGCATAGGATAGACAAAAAAATGTCTCAGCCGTTCTACAAAGTAACTCTCTGATATTTGAAAACCCGTTTATTTCTAGGAATCAAAAACAAGGCTTCTTATTCCTTATGAATGACTCTTGAAGAGCAATTTTCTTGCAATGATTTTTCTTTAGTAAATATGTGTCCCAGTTCAAGCTCCTTGCATGTCTCATGTACGGCTCCATCTTATGCAATAATCTCATCTACTTTCTTAAGGTCTGCTCAAAATCTAGGATCTGTAGATAGATACAATCCTTGCTGGCACATTTTAAGGGCTCAGTAGTAAAATGTAGTCACACTAAAGAATGGGAAATCTACTAATGAATGGTGGAAATAAGCCAACTTAAGGGTTTTTTTTAAATAATTGAAGCAGTATATTGGAAAATTCCTGCTAAGGAAATGCACTGGTAAATGGAGAATCCTTTCTGAATTAATTAGTATGCCTATGTTTTAATGTTTTGAGACCTTTAATGGAAACCAAAATAACTGATCTGAAAAAAGATGATCTGTTGATATCTGTTGTCCAACTAGTCTAAACTTAAGACAGACATCCTTAATTATGTTAGCACATGAACAGATTCAGTTATTTTCAGATGTAAACACCTATAGAACCTGCTATAGGACACTGATACCTTTTTGCATCTTTTGCAACTCGCCTGGCAGATTCTTTTCTATGGCAGATCTGTTCACAGAAAAGATTTTATTACAAGGAAAAGTGATAGCAACATACTCTTGCAACTGAAAACACCAAGAAAAAAATTATCTCATGAATTCAGGAACTGAATGCAAGCTTAAGTTAAAGTATTTTCATTCAGTTATTAGCTTTTTTATTTCCTTTCAAGATAAGCAGTAAGAAGCCCTGCATCTTCTTACTGTGGTACTTTTAAAAAATGGTTTATCACTTTCAGGTTTTACCAATTTTACTTTCCTTTATTTCCCTTACATTTTTTTTCTTAGATTTCTGTGCTAGTAGCCATATTAAATCTGTCTGTCATTCTTACATCTTGCTGTTCCATATGTTTATTTTACATCTATAAAGGTCTTCTGGATGGATAAACATGTTTTGTGACTTATCCCCATATTTTTATTTCACTCACACTTTCCATTAAATTTTGTAGATATGTAGCATGTCTACCAATGACTTAAAACTTTCTTATCATTTCTTTTTCTTTCTATTTTTGCAAAATAACATTGTTTTCCTATGTAAAATAATCCTAGTTTTATTTGTTTCTTCTCCAAATACTCTTGACTACAAGATGCTTTTGACAGCTTAGCAGGACAGGGGCTATCTTGAAGCATACTACCTCAAGAAAAGCAGGATGAAGGATTTTGCTGCTTTCTTTTCTTTCAAGGATGGTCTTTTTAATAAAAGGGAATGTCATACTATATATAAGACACATAAAGACACATCTATTTCTTGTACCTTGTTTGAAATACCAGAATAATTTGGTGTGATTGGTGACTGTTCCCTGTTGAATCTTTTGCAGCCATCAGAGCTACCTTGATGCCTTGCCAGGGTCAGAAACACTAATTGTGTCCTGGTTTTCAACATATAGGACATGCTGGAACTTGGAGTTAATTTCTGGAATATTTGACTGTTGCAACTTAACATTGACCTATTCTTAATCATTTTGCCAAAGAAAATAAATCTTTTAAACAAGATAAAACTTGAAAAAACATTTATAGCCACTGGAGCCACCGCTGTGGAGTTAATTGTTCTCAGTCCTGGAGATCTGGGCTGATTATTGCAATCCAAGCCTTTTGACTGGGCATTAGTAAAATGATAAAGATTTAATTTCTCTATGAATGCTTCCCTTTCTTTGTCACCTGCTTTAAATTTCTGCACTTGTGTCTGGTTTCTGAGATATACTGTGGCACAGGTTTTTGTAGTTAAAATAAGACTGTACAGATCTGTAGCTATGTAATACCATTACATTCTCAATGTGTTGACAGAAAGCTTAGCTCACCAACTGCCAAGCACAGGCTTGTTGAAGCATTTTGTATTGCCAGCAGGTCTGGGCATTCAGCACCTGTACCAAGCCTTCTTGCTGGCTCCTTAACTTATAACTAAATAATAACTTAATTCATTAACAGCAATTGATGATCTCCACCAATGGGTAAACTCTGAGCCTGTGTATCAGTGTCAGCAGATAACCAGCTGGTACTATATTCAGTCACAGACTTTGCCCATTATCCATATAGCCTTTCCTATTGTGAAATGAACTCTTTGGGAAATCAGGAGTTTTGGGAAATGGTTCAAAGCCTCAGTGCACATTAAATGAAACTTATTTTTATCCCACTTTGGCAGATACTCTGATTTACGCCAGTACTGGTAAAAGCTGAAAGAGGCCTGCAAATAAAAGGAATTTCAAATATTACATAAATGTTTTACATTTATTCAAAGATTTTTTGTGATGATTTTGCAGTTTTGAAGTACTGCTATTTGTTATTTTGAAAATAAAAAAAAAATCTATCTTTTTTGTTTCCTCAGTTCTCACAAGGTCACAAGGATATAAAGACATTACCTGCCTAAGCAAGGTGAACATTCCCATTAACTTCAAATTAAGTCAATGCAAATAAGGGCTGTTCTTAAGAGCAGAGATTTCTGGGACTTTGCTTTAGTTGACCGTGATGATATAGAAGTGAAAAGACGCTAGTTTTTGATGAACAGATCCCATGATGTATGGAATTTATTTCACCCTAAGTTAACATCTGTCTCTCTGTAGCTGGCATCAGATTGGTGCCCAGTGTCTTGTGGCTGCTGCCCATTCATCCTCTGCAGCCTGGCTGTGCACCCCTGTGTGACCCAGGACGAGTCTGTCCTGCTCAGGGCTGTGGTCGTGCATGGCTGCTATCAGGAATGGTGAAATCAAAGCCTCACTTGTTCCCCAGCTTGTTCTCCCCTGTGTAAATACTGGGTAGCCTTAAATTCCATTTTGCCCAACATTGCAAACCAAGAAACAAGCTCAGTTTAAGGTGGAAGAAACACCTCTAAACTGGCAGCCTGTTTAAGCTCAAGGATATTAATCAAAGCCTAAAGTATTTGAAGGACAAATTGTCCAAAGGCTGTTAGATGTCTTTGGGAGTTTAGAACCATTTTTATAAATGGTGATAAAAGTGATAAGAAATGCTCTTTGCTGACACTTTGATGGGATGTGAAAAGACATTTTGTTTTAGATATAATAAATGAGTGAGATTTCATATGTCTACAAAGGTAAATCAGTGAACGCTTCAATGACAGTGTGAGGCCAAAAGACTTTGTTTCAGGTTTAAATTGTCAGTAATGCACTTGGCCTTCACTGCACGCATTAGGCTAAAATTGTGTTTGGATGCTGCTAATCCATTAAGAAATGGATTTAATTTGCAAGTGAAATTTGTATGAAGTAAAGAACATGGAAAGAATATTTCTGGCAGACAGTGTTTCCCAGTTGACATTGCTGTTTGATGGAGTTATATAAAGTTGGCACAGACAACACTTGGCACAGGTTTTCTCTGAAATGAGAAAACAGCTAGCTACCATTTTCCTTGGGCTCTGAAATGACCATCCATGCTTTCTAAGTTTTGTGCTTTCAGTAGTATGAAATAAGCCAGAAGAAAAATCTCTATTAAACATTTTTTCAGAAAAAGAATGTAATTCCCAATTAATCCATATTTTTTAATATTACCGGTCAAGGAGGAAGGTAGGTGCTCATCAGAGTCAAAGAGATGGCTGACTCTAATAAGGTCCTTATAAACTATGATTGCAAATGGTTGGCAATGTAAATAGAATATGTTTTTTTGGAATTGTTTAATTTAATCCAGGAAGAAAGGATTCAAACCCTCATCTCCAACTCCCAAAGCTGGCATTTTTAACTAAACTACTTCCTGACCCTTCCACTAAACAGCCCGAATCGCCCCCCGAGACAGCCCCCGCACCAGCTCCAACGCCACAAACAAAGTCAACACCAATCCTCAGCCCCAGTCAAAAGCAGCCCCACTCCCTCAATGCAGCATGGCCACCCACTAAAATCTGATCGGACCGACAGCAGACCCCCACTATTCACTGTCCCCTCGTCCCAACACCCCCAGGAATAAATGATTTGGAATACTAGCTATCTGTTGAACACTAATAATCTGAGCATCAATGTCAGATTGAGCTCACTGCAGTTAGGTCATCTAATACAAATAACTGGCTTGGTTTGGTTTTCAGTATGCAGGGATCTGCACTTTCAGTCTAACACCTGTGAAATGGCCTAATGCTTCCTCTGCTTCTTTTCTTTTGGTGACCCTTCTCTGCTGTCTGAGAAGCTGTGGTCTCAGGGGCCTGTTGCTGTAGCACTGGCATCATTTGTCACTTCACCAAGCTCACCTGTGAGTCGGTTCCTGAATCATTTGTACTCCTCCAAGGGTGGATCTGACATGCCCCCTCTGGAGGCTGGCTGCAGACTGAAAGCCCTACCTAAGCCAGTTTTAAATTGTGAGACGGGTATTGGCACTCAGCCCCTCGCAGTGCAGGGCAGCAGCATGAAGCAGTGTGTCTTTGTTGACTTCTAAACTATTTGTTCAGCTTCCCTGGTGGATTTTGCAGCCTTCCTTTGCAGTCACAAAAAAAAAAAAAAAAAAAAAAAAAAAAAACCAGCAGTGTAAATACATTCCTAACCTGAAATTCTATCTTGCAGCCACTAATGCCAAGGAGACAACAGGGTAATAATTCATGTACAAACAACAGGAAGTTTAATTTCAGTAGCATCAGTTGAGTACTAACAACTTCATAGTTGTGAACAAGGGCTTCCAGGACATGTTATACTTTTTATAAGAAAAGTCTCTCCAATCAGGAAAAGAAATTCAATTTACATAGAAACAGAATATTTTAGAGCAGCCTTCTAGTCAAACATAGACAGTAGTAAAGATTTAAAATGCCTTCACTGATGAGTTGAAGAAAACAAGTGCCTCCAAAAACACAAAATTCTTCATCTTAAAAAATACTAAAATTTTGCAGAAAAGTTAAACACACTGATAATAAATTTTAGCTGGAAATTACTAAATTTAACCTATATTTTTTTGACTGAGATATAATTTCACCTATTTTAATAGTTTTTCTAAAAGTAAATTGTCAAATACTTGTAACAATTATCTGTACTTGAAAGAGGAAGCATGGCATATTCTCATATGTTATTAAAATAGAACATGGGTTAAATAGAAATTGCATATACCAGGTAAACAAATGTTGTCTGTCAGGTTCTTTTATTTTAAATCCTCTGTATCACAATTTTTCCCCTGCCAATTGTATTATATAGGCATGCTTAATAGACCTATAATTCTGGCCTTAAAATCTAAAAGCCATAAAGTTCAACTAAAAGTAAAATGAGAACTGCAGAACTGTACAGTAGCAAAAATATACCGAGACTCTGTGATACCAGTAAACCCAATTGAACTTTTGGTTCAAAAACAAGGCTACAAAAAAGTAAAAAATACTGAACTCCAGTAGCAGGTGAAATCATGCTGAAATCTGCTGAAATCACAGATCTTATGATGTTGGCACATGAACAAGAACATTTTAACAGCATGTTAAAGTGAACGTTGTTTCGCTATGGACAGCATAATTTTATTTATTAGCCTTTTATGCAGCTTTTAATGCACATGCTATTCCAGATACTAACCCAGTGACATGATGCTACTTGAGCAAGATGATGCAATGCTAGTCAAATCTTCTGACAGAGCACAGAGAAGAGATAGGTAATGAGAGATGGTAAAACACTGCTTAAAAGAAACCTATAAATCTCTGTTGTCAGGCATTTACATGAAGCCTGTTGAACGTGCAGGATGACAGTTCAGGCTGCAGTGCCAAGGGTTTTTAGATGTATTTGTCATTTTTAGTACTGCAACCATTCACTAAAAAGGTACCACAAAGCCTTCAAAAAATTATTTCCTCAAATAGGAGCAATTGTCTGAATCTCAAATTGACCTAACTCACTTTTGAACTTTTATTAAGGCATTTTTAGAACTGTTAGAATGAAATCACTCCCTTTCTACTTTCTAGCATCAAATTCTTCACTGTGTTCAGTCGTTAGACCAATGTTGCAGTTTCTGGAGCAGACATCTCATGGTTCTGCATCTTCTACTTGCTTGGAGAAGAATTATCTGCCATGTATGTTTTCTTGATCTCCAAATAGGTATCATGGTCATAATCAAACTTTCCAAATAAGCAGTGAGGCTGTCCAATGGAACCAGTATATGACACTGGTTAAAATAAGAGCCCTTTTGCTCCTGGAGTAGCTCCTCTCAATGTCTACTGGCACAACTCTTATTCTGGCCAGTTAAACAGAACTTAGTCACCATCACTTCTAAGCCTGAAAAACTGCTTGTAAAAATCTGGGATAGGAGAGAGAACAAGGATGTGATGTTATCTCCCTTGCCACTGGTGGTGGGGTAACTGAGTGAGTGGATGCACACCTGAAGGGAAGTAGCAGCTTGACAGTACTTTTAATCGGTGTGATAGACACCCCCCTACAACTGCTAGAAAAGTTCTAAACCTGGGGAAGACTTAGCAACAGTGTGGAGCACTGACACCTTTAACATGCTTGTTTTCAGTGCATGAAAGACATAAACCAGACTGACCCCATTTTATGCCCTCCCTGTAGCAAAATGTCTGGAAATGAGCCAAGGGTCCGGAAGGCTGGAACAACTAACCATTTACCCACACCTCACCTGTGCAGACTCATCCAGCAGGATGATTTTATTTGGTAATGAGTCAGCAGGACAGTGACACTGAGCATGGTGCTGTGTGTGTATGTCTTGGGGAGAAGTGCAAACCTAGGTCAAGTGTGACAGGATTTATTACAATAATTATACACTGTACGTTTTGATCAAGACCCATGAAATATGTCAAAGTGTGAGAAGCTGTCTCTATTAACATTTTATTTTCATTATTCTGGGTGCCACAAAATAGATATTTTGAATGAGACAGGAATATTTTGGGAGAGATATTACCTTTTCATGTGATCTCATTCTCTATGGGATTGCACAGATACAGTAGATCAGGAAAAATGTTTGCAGTGCGAGATCACCCTGCTGCAAACAATACTTGCACTATTGCACTATTGCACTATTGCAAATGGAGGTCTTGGAGCTGTAAGCATCTGATTAAACGCTCCTAGGATTAACATGTGTAGGTGCTAAGTTGCAGCTATGACTCCCCCTTGCAACCATTCTGTCTACATGTATGTCTCTCTGCTTAGATGACTGTGTACACCCACATGAATGTGTGCTTGTGTTGACCACACACATTTATATGAGCTTTCAAGTCCCTTTTCATATTTTGCTGCACATCCGTGCAGCCAGAATGGTGAATTCTTGCTCAAGGCTGCTTCTTCTAGTAGTTGACTTCCTCCAAAATTGGATCCTGTCACCAGAGAGAAGAGCTCAGTGCCTGCCCTTTTGTCTCCCCTCGTGAGGAAGTGTATGGGTTGACCCTGGCTGGACACCAAAGCCTCTCTCTCACTCCTCTGTGAAACTGGACAGGGGAGAAAAAATATAATGAAGGGATTTGAGATAAGGAGACATCACTCACCAAATACTGCCGCAGCCAAAACAGGCTCAAAATAGAGATATTAATTGAATTTATTACTAAAAAAATCAGAGCAAGATAATAAAAAGTAAAATAAGACTTTAAAAATACCTTCCCCACCTCTCCCTTCTTCCCAGCTTGACCTCCTCCCCCAGCAGTGCAGGGAGACAGGGAGCTGGGTTATGGTCAGTTCATCACAGGTGTTTCTGCTGCTGCTCAGGGAGAGGCATCCTTCCCCCACTCCAGTGTGGGGTCCCTCTCACAGGAGATAGACTCTCCAATCCCACAGACAATAGGATCCCTCAAACTGCTTCAGCATGGGTCATTTCCATTGGGTGCAGTCCCTCAGGAACAGGCTGCTCCAGTGTGAGCTCCTTTCTCCACAGGCTTCCCACGGGTCACAGCCTCCTCTCAGACATCCTCTCAATAAAGGAAGATAATGCTATGAGGTGTCTCCACAGTCTCCAAGTCCACTCTTGTGATTTCTTTCCTATTGGTATCCTGGCACCATTTGAACCTCAGAGCAAGATGGGTTTGACTACTAAACCAAAAAGAAAACTCTTACCCTAACATTAATATCTGCAGCCTTTAGTGTACATGAAGGCAGTGCCCCTCAAACACCACTCTGTAACTATCACAGCACTTTTCCAACTACCCAAAGATCTCACTTGTCATGCTGTGTACCAGCACTTCACTCTTACATTTTTTTATGACAGCTAGGTTCTTAGTAATAGCATGAAACTGGGAAGCACACACATTAGAGGTCTCAACCCTGTAGTTATTTACATACCAAGCTTCAGGACAGTATAAAGCCCTGCTAATAATCAATGTGATGTCTCATGTTAATAAGTTCAGTGTGTATATAAATTGCTGCTCAGCTGAGGGTTGTATCTGATTTAGACTGAAAGCTAATTGGATGTGGATTTTATATGCCTTTATATTAGTGAAATGGAGTGCATATCTATGGGACTATCAGGTAGTGTAAGTGATCTGTGTGTGAAAAGAAGGTGTGGCTAAGTTTTGTACACATCAGGGTGTGTTTTTAATTTTATAAGTGTCTGAGTAGAATTTTGCGTATCTCATCACCTCGCCCCTGCTTTTATCTTTCTTCTCTTGTTTTTTGTTCTTCCCAATCCTTTAATTTTCCTGCTTCTTTTATCTGCTTTGCTTCCTTCCTTCTATCCTTCTAGACATCTTTTCTGCTTTCATCTATCAGGTCCTCTTCTCTCCACTCTGCTGTCCCCAAACACAGATCTCCAAGTTAATTCTCTTTATAATCCACAGTACTGTCTCACACCTTTACTTAGTTTGGCCTTTCATCCTGTTTTGACGTGCTACATTAGGGCTGTACCTTCTTTGAAACAAAGAAAACATATTGCATGTTAGTGCAGTACTGTTCCCAATTCACTACAAATACTTTGGGAAAACTGCAACAAAGTGCAAATTTATTCTGCACATTGTTGGCTTTTTTGTTTGTTTTTTATTTGTACTTGTCTGCTCTGTTTCTCAAGATCATACATCCCAAACTCATAATTATTTTTAAGACCAAGTGTTCCTCAAGAAACTACTCAGATGTTCATGGATAAGGAAGACAGGTCATTCATTTCTAAAAAAATACTGTATTTCTGTTAAAAAAAATTGTGAGCTTTCTTTTTCCTGAAATAATCTCCTAATGGCACTGCTCATGGAGTAAAAAATGGGTGTGCCTATTACATGCAGATCCTGTAAGTCTCACCTGTGGGAAATAATCAGAGACAGTTCATCCAGACTTTTGTGGTTAGAGTGCTTTTTATGGCAGGGGTAACACAAAGCAGATGGTTGGAAAATGATAAACTTTTCTTCATGTTGATTTGTCAGCTTCTGTGATACAAGCATCTTTAACATGTTATGAGAGATGAACATCCAGAGTTACTTTTGACGTTGTAAATATTTTTATGTGCTCAGTTACTTGACAAGAAAACCAGCTGGCATTTTTTAGCAAAATTTCAGATGGGTTGCAACTATAGAGTTGAATATTAATCAGAAGTTACTGCAACTAATTTTCTGACTTCTAATGAAAACTACAATCATTTTTTGGAACATGTATGCTTGACTGTGTTGACTCAGATGCTTTATATCCATCTCATTTTAGAAATAGAGGAGAAATAAGAAGTTACAAAACTCCTCCGGTAGTCTAAAATATTTACTTATATGGAAGAACATGCAAAATGCTTTATACATGGAGATATTACAAGCTGTGATCAATAATAACTCTCTTCTTCAAGAAAATAAATTAAAATAAAATCCTGATATTACTGTAGAGCTATTTGAAAGACTTGTTGAATTTTGAAGATAGTTTAAAAAAAAAACTGCCTGAATGTCAGTATTTTCATGTTTTACTCAAAACATGGAAACGGTTTCAGATCTCAGCAGCTGAAATCTGACTTCTCTCACCTCACCTTCCCTTCACAATTGGGATTTTAATATTTCAGCAAAACTAAATTCTTGAAACAATTTCCAACAAAAATTTCTTTCCAATTTTTTCCTACTTTTCAAAATGTCTTTAAAATTATTGTTTCTCCTTTTCTGTGGTGAACAGAAATATCAAAAAGGAAGAATGTCAAGTAAATAATTTTATTACACAGGCAGGTGACAATAGCTTTGGATATAATTGCTGTCAGCTCTATCTGATCTTGACTTTTTTTCCTGAACAGACATCCCTCTGTCATCAGACACAGGTGGAAAATGAAACTTCCTTATCTTCCATGCCAATGTGAAAATAAAGGCAAATTCACCTGCTTTCTAATGGATGATCTCTTTGACAGCTGAAATGTCCTTTTCTGGGGAAGAGTGCAGTGCCACTAAGCCTATGAAAGCTTTACACTGCAGCAGCAGCAGCCACAGGCTGGGTTTGAATATTCTGCCTAGCCAGGTTTGAATATTCTGCCCAGCCTCTCTTACTCACACAGTCGGAAATTGCACCATAGTTCAGCTACCTCTCAACCCCCAGGTTTGAATGTGGAATTCATATCTGCTCTCTCACTTCTAGCCTCAAGTAGGAAGTCTCCAGAGACCACAGAAATCCTTAAAATGGCTGAAGAGTCCTCATCAATGGAGGAAAGCCCTAGGCACTTGGTGTATTTGAGGTAGGAATGCAAATGCAGAGCGAACCAAGCACAAGGAAAAAATGTTTCAACTTGCCATGTGCTCTAATGTAGGCTGCCACAAAACTTTGGGCAGGCTCTAATACTTTAATGAGAGCTCACCTTGCACTTGAGCTATTTATATAATATTGTATTCATTGAAGACAATTTAATGTAAATATTGCTGTTTTCTTAGAATACCTAGGATGAATGTGAAAGTAGCTCTATTTCAGAGAAAAGAAAACAATGGGGAAGAATCTGCATTACACAAGCAGATTTATTTGCCACCAGCCATCAGCTGCTGCTGAAAAAGCAGACTTCTAAAAATGAGAACCACTGAGAAGTGGTTCATTTGTTCTGGCTGCTCTTGGCCATTCATCTGAGCTTGTCTGATTCTGAGCCTGTCTGATCCATACACCTCTATCCTGCCCTTCCAAGCAGCCATTTATAGCAGACTGAGCTTTATTAGGGAAGATTACACCTGTCACTTGTACACTGTCCTTAAGGATAAAAAGTCATCTAAAGACAGTGGAACATAAGGAGAGTCAAAGTTATTACTTTTGATCCTTTTACCACCTTTTACCTGATTCTTGAAGCTCCATGTGGGTCCTGTTCAAACAGGATATGGAAATACACATGCCACTGAGTTTCCCACACATTTAGCAACAGCAGTAACCAGTAATATTTTCTAATATATTTTTTTAATAAATATCTGGTTTTCATGTAATGATGTAAGCTACCAATTCTTAGCAGCCACTGTAGCGTTCAGAAAGAAACACCTTCTCTATATCAGGAAATGGGTCTTCAGAGGCTCAGGTTGATAAGTTCTGTTCTTATTTGCAGTCCCAGAATGAGCAATAGATTTTGTTGATGCCTAAAATTTTTTTGAAGTAGCCCAAATTAGTGTCAAAGAATATGCAAATGATAATAAATTACCTGGTCTTCTTGTCACCTTCCAGCAGTGTAGGATTGCTCCTCACAAGTATTTTTATCAGCAAAACTATCATGTCTGATTTTAAACATGACAGGAAATGTAATTTTTCCTTCTCTTCTGTAATCTTCTTCCATATATACTTTTGGCTGGATTCTTCTTGCAAAATGTCTAAATTTCCTTTTCTGCTGCTTTTTCCTGATTTTTCTCCTAAAGGCTGAATATACTTCTCGGTTTTATTTTTGCAGCTCATCTGTGGACAGTGAGGCTGATGCACCTGGCCTGCATCTCCCAAGAGGCTCGTGCAGATTGGAACAGGAGCAGAGCACTCTGTGAGGGAGGGCAGAGAGACATTTTCACATGGTAACTGTGTAAGGACACGGCTGCTTGGCTCAGGTGCAGCATCTATTTGCCCTCAGTGCTGTCAGCACTGGGAACAGGAAGGAAGAGTTCAGGAGATGTGGTCTCTTGGGAGATCTAACACCATACTGATAATGTGTTACCTGTTTATAACTTCTGAGTGTCTTCAGGCCTTATGTTCTTTACTCTTTATTTCTAACTTCCCAGTAAAAATGAGAAGTGCCATTTCTTTGAACTGTTTCCTGCTAAGGGATCTCTATTTCCAAAGGTTTGTGAATTGGCATAACATTACAATGGTAATCTCCATTGCAAACACAATTACTAAACATCACTGCTCCAGGCACCATTCTCTGGCACCTCCAGGCTCCAGGAAGCTGAGCTGATTCTGACAGGGCTGTTCACAATATATTTGTGTATCACACACATATATGTGCAGCCTTAACTTCTTTACGTTTATAAATTTCACACGTCATCTGCAGCACAGCTGACTGTACGGAATGAAGTGCTGGCAGGGCTACAAGGGCCTGTAAGTTTCCATGCAAGTATGGGTCACTCTGACATTTTTATGTTTCTCTTGGATAAAAAATATCACTTTTTTTTTTTTTTTAAATCTAAGGAAATACATGTAGACTGCTGCTTTGAACAAAATCACAACAGGTATCTAAATAACAAAGGGGAAAATGTTTTTTTTTTCCTTTTCATCTCTTTTTCATCAATCACCTTAGTTTTGTCTCTTCAGCCTCATTTACCAAGGGGATTTCCCATTCTAGCACTGTGTCTGGCAAAGTTTGTGTGATGTGCATGACAACAGCAAAGAGAGTTTCCTTTGATGCACACCTCTTAGCTTTGATGAAGACCTCCAATATAGCCTGCATGTGGCTATTATTAATACTTAACAAAAACCTCCCTTGACACCGAACTCTCCAAAAACTTGTATGAACAGACACAATTAGCTTATATCCAAATACTTCCAAGGCCAAAATGTGGTTCAAGTAATTCAAAAATATAAGACTTTATGTATGCTGGTCAAACTAATGGCTTACAGTGGTTTGCAATGACTTCTGAGCATTCCTCTGCACAGCCTTATGTCCATGGGTCATAATGCCCATGGCTAACCCTTCCAAGATTACTTTAGTAAATATAAATCTAAAGCTGAAAGTTATTAACGCTCCTTTTAATCCTTTTTAGGAATGGAAATCTCTCGAAGACCAGCGATATTGAAATTTTCCTGCTGTTCTCACAAGGTTTTAGTATCTAGAAATTGCACTCTGTTCCCTGCTATACTGGGCTTGTGTCCCCCAGGCTGAAATTACACTGTTCACCTCGGTGTGGTGTTCTGATACATGGCAAGTTGCATTGATTGTCCAAAAAAGCATGCACAGAGACATGGCCACACAGCTTAGGCATGGATTTGGACACTTGATATTGTTGCATTTTGGTGGTTTGGATTATGGATACCTAAAAAGATACATCCCTTATTAATTAATGAAGACTTGTTTAGGACCTGCTTTATTTCTAATTGTAGAATATTTGGTTACCAATAGGAAAATGTTAAGGCACCCAGTTGCAGGTGGTTTTATTGCCAAATACAGTGTTTGATATGTTCAACTATACTACAAGGAGACCTGACACATTCCAAATTCCAGGCAATGCTGGCAGGAAGGCAGGCAAACAGCTTGTCACACCACAGAGAAAAACAGAAAGGTTTTGTTTGTCACAGATGTTTTTATATCAGCACCCAATCACTCCCTGGATAAGCACAGCGTTCTAAGTTTGAAAGAGACACAGATAAAGGGGATGACAAGGAATAGAGACAATACTAAGAACAGCATCTGCAAGCAAGCACATATACTTTTGACAACCTGGGCCAATAAAGCTGTCAGATGTAAGGCAGTTCTTTCTTGGTAAAGAATTAATATATCTTTAAGTCTCACACAGTTTTATTTAAAGATCTTTTGCTATTTTTCTTCTCTTTGACTGCTCAGAAGAAATATCTACATCCAATCATCCTGTGCTTGTCAGTCCTGGGTGGAATGCAGATAAAAACCCATGGTGTTTTATCTTTTAGACCCAGCATTTGCCATTCTGGGTCCCAGAACATGAGCTCTGTCTCTCTGCAGAGGTGTGTGCTGTGGTACTCTGCCAGGCCAGGGACAGTATAGAGGCTTGTAACCATGGGGCTTCACTATGAACTGTGCTGCTGGCTCTTCATCTGCACCTTCTGAGATATGGAGGCTGTGGGCTGGTGCTTCCTCAACAGCCTCAGGCAGCCCAGCACAGGGTCACAGTGCTGGCATATTTGCCTTTCGTGCCACAGAGGATGTGCCATCGCCTTGCTTCAGAGCATCCTCTCAATCATTCACATTTGCATGAATTTGTCATTATGCTAGCTTACACATAAGGAAAGGAGTTAAATTTAGACATGTGTCAAGATGCTGTCTTCTTGCAATTGGAAAACAAGCAAACATACTTATTTACAATTATATCTCCAGGCTTTGAATTGACATTGAACTTTTTGGGAAGGAGACAGAAAAACAAGAATTCATCTGTGTGCAAATGTCAGGTTGATTCTGAGATGAATCACTTGAAATAATAACAGTTTTAAGACTCGTTCTTTTCATTTTTAGATTCTTAAAGTTTACAATCCCCTGTAACTAATTTAAGCATTTTGGATGCAGGTTACTTTTAAATCTGTGCTTAGCCAAAATTATGTATTCACCACTGACTTCTTTTACTTAGCTGACTGAACAACCACCAAAGCAGGTAGATGTAAGCATGGGAGTCAGATCAGAAGATACAGAGCTTTAAGCAGAAAGTGTGCAATGGCCTGATGCAAGAAATACATAGGAGCTACTAGTGAAAAGATAGAAGCCCTAGCTTAAATGCAGTCTTGTATGTCAGTCACTGCTATTGTGAATTAATCCCTCTTCATGCCAGTGCTAATAGCTTTCTATACCACCCACAAAAATTAAAAAAAAAAAAAAAAAAAAAAGACAATGAGAAGTAATTGCATGAAGATGTTGAGTTTCTGGTTTAAGCTATTGTGTCTCATCTTGCAGATAAATTAATTCAGAATCAACAGCCATGAATTGTGTAGGGTTACACAGGATTACACTGGTTGAAAGTCATGCAGTTATCCTGAGCAGATATGTGAGAAGATACATTCTAAATTCTAGATTTAGTAGTGAGCCACTCTTCTCAGCACAGCTTGTAGCAAAGGGTTTCGTGTGTCACAAAGGAACCTGTCAGTACAGAGTTTATGAAAATCTGTGTCAGAATCTCCAACTAGAAATTTGAACTTTGCTTATTCATGGCACCATGGACTATATCTCTGAAGAGGACTGCAGCTGTGGGTTTTTGGAACTAGAGGCCTGAGCATTATGAAAGTAATATTGACAGAAATGCATAAATTCAAGTCCTTTTCTCCCAGCTACAGAAATTTGAAGGGATCTTCTCTGAAAATGGATCTCAGAGTTAGAAGCAGCTTTAGACTGCATGAAAATGAAACACATTACTGTCCAAAAAATTTCCATGTTACCCTTGAATTGTCAGTTCATACTTTCCATAAAGTTTTTGACATCCCTTTATATGTGTTATATGTGTTGCTTCAATTAAAAAAAAATTACAACAAAATTATTAGAAATTATGTGTCCTCAAAAACAATGCCAACATAGTTGAGCATTTATAGAAATAGGTATTACCAATACTGCACCCACAATTATGTGATGCAATCCCTGGTGTATTTTGTAACTGGATGTTACTGAACCCTGCCAAAACAGTCACTAAGCTTGTGTTTTTCCTGTGGTTTCAAGAGTGTTGTTTTTCTACAGCAGAGACCCAAGAGGTGTACCAAGCAACATGAGAAGGGTACCCCTAAAATACTAATAATGGAATTATTTACATTATTGTTTATTAGGAACATTACGTCAGCCTTAATTATGTATTTTTTTAATACTAACAACTGGAAAACATTCTTTTCCCTGAACAATATTTACAGATGCTAATTCATATTTTAAAGTTTTTATTTTCATTCCTGTCAGTCCAAAAATGTGAAAACTATTCAACAATACTGTACAAACTATGGATGCTGCTTGCTATGGGTGAGTTACTCTAGAGTTATTGCTGGTACAAAATGTTAACACATAGTCAGGTCAATGTCAGAGGATCACAGGAGAAATCAGGTGTGAGGGAAACTCAGGGGGTCTCTAGTCAGGCTTCTTGCCCCAACCAGGATCAGATTGGTCAGAACAGGTTGCTCAGGGCTTTACCCAGATGAGTCTGAAAACTTCAGAGGCAGGAGACTGCACAAACCTTTTCTGGGCAGCTTGCTCTCCTGCTGGGCTATCCTTATTGTGACAAAATTTCTCCCTCTATTCGCTCCAAACTTCCCATTTCAGCTTTCAATTTGCCGTACCCTCCTGAGATACGCCACTGGGAAAATCCTGACTCTGCCTCCCAAATAACTTCCCTGTAGGTGTCCCCTGGGGCTCTGTCTTCTCCTGTCTGAACAAGCCCATCTCCCTCAGCCTCTTCTCAAAGACAAGTGCTCCAGCACTGATGGTCTTGGTGCACTTTCCCAAAATCAGCTACAGCTGTTTTAGGAGGAGACACAAGGCATGTTTTAGATGTGGCCTAATGAGTGGTAAATGGAGAGAAATAACTCTGTTCCTGATCTCCTGGCCAAGCTCTGTTAACACAGCCCCAGGTGCTGCCAGGACTCGCTTCTGGCGTGGGCTCATCTCGGTGTCCCCCAGAACCACCAGGGTCTCCTCAGAAAACCTGCCCCTCAGGCAGCCAGACCCCAGCCTCAATCCCTGCCAGGGGCTATTTGCCTTTGTCTGTCCTTGTGGAATTGCACAATTGCACAAGGTGAGTTAAAGGAGTCACTGCGTTTGGTACCATTCCAAGCCATACACATGACTGGGAATCAGACAAACTCACATGAACCAGGAGAACAGCAACCATCCCATTTCTGCTTTTTGCCCTTGAGCAAATCATGTCACCTCTCTGTTTTAGTGTTGTCATCTGAAAAGGCATTTGGTGTTTATTGGTATATTATTCCCCTTGGCCAGATTTGTCAGCAGTGTTTGATTTCTTTCTCCTGAAACATAGAGGATGACAGGGATTGAATCCAGGTTTTCACCTACAAAGTCATTTCTGAACTGCTGCTCAACAAATAGATAAAATCAGTATGTAATTACAAATATATACATCTGGCAGTGAACCAAGTGTAAAAGTTATGTTGCTTTAAACCTATTTCTCAAAAATATCAAAATCTGAACAAAAGCACAAGCCTAATTTTCATTAGAAGCATCCCAGCAGAATTCTGAGTAGAGTGCTTACAGGCTAACTCCAAAGCTGCTAAAATAGAATTCTGTGTGATTCATAATTAATTTTTTCTTTGCCTTTTTTTTTTGATGTTTAATATTTTATCTTTTAGCTCATATTTTCAGCCTCTGCTGTAGATGGTCAGTTATCTGCTGATACTCTTCCCTTGATAGAGTGCTGAAAAAGCACTTTATGATATTACGAAGTTTGTCTTGGGATTTACTAATTGTGTAAACATTGCCCAAAAGGCAATGTTTCCTGAGAAGCTGGACATTGCAGAAATAAGGAAATCTGCTCCTTGGGCTGTTTCCAAGTCTACTTTGCACATTGTTTTTTCAACTACTGTGGGACACCTGCACTCTGCAAAAAAAATCTAGGGCAAACTTTCAAACGGTGTTTCCGTCTGTGATTCATGCTGCACACCCAATGCAGCAGGGTGTGACTCTGCATGCTGGGAACATGTTTGCACAGATCCTCGCTGGATACCTGTGAAACACAGTGGTTATTTCTGACAGAGAAACAAACTTGCTCAGTAAGTAGAAAATGCTCCTCAGCTATCAACTTTCGCACTACTACTTTTTGTTTTAAAAGGTCCAGCACTCAGAGAACTTTGGAGGTGTCCACTGAAGGCCTGGTGTTCATTTTGTGAGAAATATGCCACAAAGTTTTGGTTCCTTTCACCAGTTCATCTGTCAGGCTGTTAGCAGGAAGAGCTGCTTCCCTCCAGAAATGGTTTAAAAGGTAATAACTGAAGTGACACTGTTCTCCCATGGGATCTCTTGGCTGTCTGATATTCCTCCCACCACAGAGATCACGGCACAGGTGGCTCTAATAAAATCTTTTGTCAGTAGAATTAGAAGGCTCCATGTGTCTCCTTCATGGGATGTCTCCTTTTGACAGTGAGATCTCATGCCAGCACCACAGTCCCTCATGAAAGCTGTATCAGCCCTAGTGTCAAAGAAAGAGTCAAATGGCATAATGAGGCCCAGATACCCACCCAGGTTTTCCCTGTGGATAATAAAAGGCATCTGGATGCAAGCAGTTCCAACTCCTCCTTATCCAGCAATACTGTAACTTCTTGCATATATATATATATATATAAATACATAAAGAAAGAAGGATTTGGAATCCTTCCTCAAAATCCCTCTGGATGAGTTGTGTACAGCAGCTGGCTTGCAAATGCTATTACCATGAAAATTCTGAATTGAAAGAGGAAAAGCACTCAGGCTCAGTGAAAGCGTAGGGCAGACATTAACCCTGGAAAGGAGCTCTGGAAGGAAATGCTTCTTGGCTGCATTTTTCTCTCCCACACCAAGATGTGCTGTGCTGACATTTTCTGGGTGCTGTAGGTGTGGTCAGCAGTAAATCATGACTCTTGTGGGGAGTTCACTCCCCAGCACCTTCAGCCGCATTATGCCTTGGGGGTGGCTGTCTCACACTGCTCTCGTGCGCAACTCAGTACCCGGGCAAAGAATCCTCCCGTTCATGCTACAACATGGGAAAAGTATTTCTCTGGCATTGGCACTTTTCCAGCTGCATTTTCTCATACCTGATGATCATCCTCATACTTAAGGGCTCTTGAAAAGAAATGGCTTGGCATACACAGCTAGAGCCTTTAGGGCGCTGGCTTTTCTCAGGAAAATGATGTTTACCTTCCTGACGGAGTGCCAAGCATTAAAAAATCCTCCCTGCAATATTACAGTTAAAGAAGGCAAATTTAAAGGGAAAATAAAATTAAAGCCAACAAGACAACCCTGCCTTATCCATTATAACAGTTGGCGAGCTTGGAAAAAGATAAAAAGCAGCAAACTGCCAAAATAAAGGCTGACAACTTAGACAATTCAGTGTTTTAGTTGACAGAAGCATTTGGGTGCCTAATCTCATTGGTATCTGTGCATTATTATAGTGCTATAGCTGTTAGGTCTAACCCAGCAACATATCTAGCCATTATTGAAATGCAATTTTATGACTAACACAGCTGAGTTTGTTTCATTCTTTTTAATATATCTTGCTTTGTCAAAAATTTGTCTGCTCCTCTGATTGCCTTTTGTCCTTTGACTAGACTAACATATTCTGCATCATGCAGCATTGGTCTCTGTTTTAGGACAACGGATGTGAAAATTAGCTGTATCACACAGAAAGTCTCATGAATTTTTCCAGTAGTAGAAGTAATAGATCACAATGGCTATTCACCAAGAAATGGTGAGGAACAAAACTACATTAAATACCTGTGTTGAAGATACAGCTCTACCTTTGGTCATTTGACTAGTAATGGACTTTTTTTTTAACTCTGGTTAAACCCATATGCTAATTATATTTTCTACATTTCAAAACAAACCCACAAACCAAATGGAGCAGTACTGTTACATATTCTGATTACATAGTGTGATATAATCTTGTTGTTGTTGTTGTCATACTATGCATATTGTACTGTTTTAACCACTATTGAAAACTCTTTTTTTCCACAGCAAAATGAGAATGAGGCACTTTTACAGAAAAAAAAACAATGTGACAGCTGAAGTTCCAGGAAAAGATTCTTGTTTATACAGTTTAAATCAAGCAAGATATGTTCCTTCATTCCCTGAGTAAAGACTGAAAGATTTTGTTGTTGTCAAGTTAATAAAATCTAATTCAGGAATTAATTTATACTATTTATGATTTTTAAGATACACAATAAAATTAATTATCAAATTATTATAAAAATGTGAAATAGTATTTTAACATACAAGTACCAGTTATGGAATTGGATACTTATAATTTCTGTAATGTTTGGTTACTCTCAGTCTGTTTGCATCAAGTACATGGCTGGTTTTCCTTATTTTCTTTCTGATCCTTTCTCTTTCCAGAAACAAAGAGAAAAGGAGTAAGAACTGTTCTCTGTAAAAAGTCTCACATTTGTTCCAGATCTAGGCTGAGGGTTTGGAAGTTGTGCAGGCTTCTTCAAAAGTCTCCTGCATTAGCTGGAGGTTCTTGTTTGCTCTTTGCTAATTTTGCTTTTGGCTAATATTCCATGAGCTCCAAGAGCTCCAAGAGCTTCATCAGTAGGCTAGTAAATCCTATAACCCAGCTTAAGTGTAATCCTGCAGTCTGTGACAAAAAACAACCAACCAACCAACCACCAACCAACCAAAAAAACCAACAACACAACACAACTAAAAAAAAAACCAAAGAACAAAAAAAGAACAAAACCAAACAAAAAACGGGGGGGGGGGGGGGGGGGTGAACCTCAAATGACAAAAACAAACAAACAAACAAAAAAACCCCCCAACCTCCCCCCCCAAAAAAAAACAAAACAAAAAAACAAACAAAAAAAAGACCTCCAAACCTCCAAAACCGAAAAAAATACCCCCCAAAACAACAACAACAAGAACTAAAAGCTAACCTCTTGAAAAGCTAACCTCTCAGTAGTGTTTTCTTGCCTTAACTTTCTGTTTCCAGTGAGGTACGAGGAAAAGGCTGAGAGATTTGCCACCGCCAAGGGATTCCCTTTTTGTGATGAGGAAGATAAAATAGTTCAAAGTTAAGTAAGGAATATAAAATTTGAAAGTGCTCAGAACTTTTCAAAATGTTATTTAAAAGGACTAGGGGATAGACTTTGCAATATCTCTCATATGCAGTTCTTCACATCTGTCTGAATTTGAAAAAAAAAGTTATTGTGATGACACTATGAGGAAAAAAGTCTGTTTTATTATTCTCCCTTAGAGTTATGCTTTTGCAAGTGAGGAAATGTCTTTTTTTTTCAATTTATGCAGTACCTAGCTACCTGCTATAATCTTAATGGATAATTTTTAGTACTGTTGTGATAGAAATAGGAAACACAAGAAAACCAGGGTCTGCCTCTGTAGGTTTGGGAAGCTTTTTAATTAATTTAAGCTTTTGGGCCAGCAAAAAAGGAATCAATGCTTTGCATTTAATTTTGCAAATGATATTGACATTTTAGTTTGCACAAGAATGAGATTTCATCTGAGATTAGAACATTCAGCCAGACTTGTAACACCCTGAATGTTCAACAAAGGTTAATACTCTGTCATTGTGTTCAAGTTACATATGGATTAATCATAATGTGGTAGACTCAAGGTAAATCACAATGACTCTTGTTAGAACCTGATAACTTCATATTTCATGCCCTATTCATAATGAAACCATGTAGGGACCCCTTTTAGTCTTCTAAAAGATGTCTAAGGCAATCGCCATGAAACCTTTTCTGTTTTGCTAACAGGAGGAAGATTTGCAGAGTTGGTGTCTTCCTGGAAACGCCTGTCAGGGCGTCTGTGGTGCTGTTGCAGGAGGAGCTCAGCTGTCGGGCTGTTGTGGACCCAGCCCAGTTTGGTGCAGAGGGAAATGAGCCAGCGTTGCTCTGCCCACCCAGCAGTTCCCCTGCCATGGGGAACTTCCCGCTCCGTACCTGTGGGAGGTGATGCTGTCATGTACCCTTCTCCTTACCTTCATCACCAGCTTCACGCCAGCTTTAGCTTCAGTCTGCATCAGCAGTTAGTGTCTGAAATCACCGATTCCCACTAAAGTCTTCAGGAACATTCCTCTTGACTCCATGTGGCTGGACTGGGCTCTAAGCTGAACCTTTTATGTTACCAGTAGAAAAATGTAATAAGTTGCCAATAGGAGAATGAAGTATTTCAGCAACGGCAGGACTGATTTGTTTTGATTTGAGTTTGGACTTGGCTTTTTGGTTTTGTTTTTTTTTTTTTTTTTGTTCTCTGAAGAAATCTAGGCAAGCAACAAAATATAGTAATATTTACTGCATTTCTGTTTAGGACCCACAAGCAAATTGTAACACAGCCAAATAAGCTGGTCTTGCATAGTCATGCTTCCTAAAAGACTTTTCTGTTGCTCATTCAACCTTTAAGAAAGGGGAAAAAATCTCATTTCCCTGCCTTTGCTTTTCACTAGAAACATCAGTCTCCCAGGGTATCAGGAATATAAAATTTAAATGAGATACTATGTTGCAGCTATCATTCCTCAAAGACCTGGGTACAAGAGCCAAAAGTGAAATAATACGGTTTCCTATACCACACTTATGGTATCCCAGATGTAAAAAAAAAAAAAAAAAAAAAGAAAATTGTTAAGAAGATAAATATTATTGAAGTTTTTAGTAATTTTTAATGATTCATTGTGAAGTGACAAACAGTAGAATAAATAAATGTTATTGTTTTGTAGATAATCCTCACAAATAGCCTTGGTTATTAGACAAAGGGTCAGTTATATTCCAGAGAAATATAAATTTACTCTTATTTTTCATAGAAATTGAACGGAAGAAAATTATAAAAGGATACCTGTTTAAATATCTAAAATAGCTTCAAAAGCCAAGTTATACACATCCTGAAAGATACATCCTGATAAGAGAAAGATAGTGTTGGAGGTAGGCAGTAATTCCAAAGGAGAGATGAGCAACTTCATATTCCTCAGATCCCGGTGGAGTTGTAACAGTAAGCCACAGGAGGATCCCCATGGCAGAGTGCCTTTCCTGGAAATAGTCAAATAAAAACAAATGCAGTAAGCTGGACATCTGTATTGTTCTTTTCCTGAAGTCATCCTCACTGAAAAAGAAAGGTGAGTTCTCTCGGAGATCTTCCCCTGCCACAGACTGTAATCAGCCTGTAGGGCTACCTGGGGAAGTGTTGTTTTCCCAGCTGGCTGCAGTGTGTCTGGAAGACCTGGCACAGGTCTACTGGAAGAAAAGTGACCTTAAATTTCCTTCCTTTCAGGCACCACCAAGCCGAGGGTCACTCTGTAGTCACACTAGCCAGCTGTGGGCACATCTGCAAAGCCCTCCTGCCTCTTCCTCCTTCAGGGACAGACCCAGCAGGTCTGCCTGGCCAGGTGCCTTCCTCACAGTGTATTCTGATTAACATTCTGTGGTGTGCTGTGCTCTAAAGGGCTTCTTCACAAAATGTAGAAATATGTGTGTTTCTTTTCTTCAGAAATCCTGCCTCGTCTGGTTTGTGTCAGTCAGACTTTTGCTGAAGCAAGTCATGGCATTAACTACCACAGAAATGGACTTTATCATTTACTCCAATGAAATCTGAAAGCCCTCGGGAAACAGCTTCTTACTGCTGTTCAGTGACCCACAGCTGCCATGGATGGAAGAATATAGGCTGTATGTAGGCTGTATCTTAATCTGCTCTGAAGTAGCTACTTATGGAACGCTGGATCCAGCCTGAAACCCTAAAATGCCTGTTTGCCTGCAGAGTCTGTCTGTTCAGCTTCTCCAGTCTGCTCCTTTGCATTGCTCTCCTCCTGCATTGGATGCTGACACTGGAAGTCACCAACACTTCAACTGCAATGGGGTGAAGGCAGAACAGCCCTGTGGAGCCTTCCGCTGATAGAGATAAACTTGTCCTCAAACCTGAAGGAGCTTTTAAAACCAGAGCACTTCCTGTAGTGCCTTACTAGTGACAGAGTTGCTCCTGGGAGCATACTGGGGGATGCATTGTGCTGTGGATCATTTTCTCTTGAGATGAAAGCAGGCAAGTTCCCCTGTAATGAAGGGTTTGATGTTTGTACTTCATTGGTGCTGCCTAGATACTGTAATGACTGATGTCTTTAAAACACTAATAATCTTGCAAACAATAGAACATTATTAAGGTTGCAGAGTCAAGTACTCAAAAGATAATAAATGCCAGAACTAGGATTGCCCAGGAAACCTTAATTCAGCCATCTTTTGCTGAATGTACTGTGACACTTTAGATACATAGGTCACCTGCTTCATTAAGCATGAAGAGACTGTTCCAGCTCTGAGAAGTTGTATATTGCATTTGCTTGTCACTGTTCACTGTCTACTCCATGACCTTATTAACCTCACATTATTCAAACACTTCTGTAAGGCTGAATTATTCATTTCCTCTAGGGTGTCAGATTGTTTCACAAACATTAATTCATTCAGTCCCACAAAACTCAAATTAACTCTTTTTTCCGCCTTATTTTGTAAAAAAACCAATACATAAATTGTTTAAGGTTGGAGGTTTCCATCAGGTTGAGGTGTCAGTCAAGGTGATCTAAACCAGAAACTTTTAAAATGCTTTCAACTACATAATCAGGAACAGCATCTCTTGACTTTAACTGCAACTTTAACTTATTTTATATGTAATAAAAGTTTGTTTCTAAATAGAGTTTGCACATATGCATAAATATATTGCACCTAAATTAAAACATTTTAATAATGTATTTCTGGTTTATTATGCTCTGAGAGATATTTTGAGTCTGTATTTTGTAATTCAGTGCTCATTGAGCCAGTGCTTATGTGCATTGGTCATTGGAGACTGTACTGGCATCACTGAGATGCCTTCAAAATGTCTTGAAGACTGTCTATAACTCAACATTCTGAAGGAGTGGATTTAGCATAGGGATCTCTCATAAAGATATTACCCTTGGACCTTCACCATGACATTATTCATTATCTAAATGAATTATGTTTAATCTTTCCTGAACCTCCATTTAGATTAAATGCTTATTAAATGCATGTACAGCAATAGAATTTTTTGTGCTCTCAGTATTTTAAGAAAATTTTATCCTACATCTACACTGGTGGAGCATAAGCTGCTTTATTATGTCAATTTACTTATTCTACATATGAAGCTCTGCTCTGAATTTTAGTATGACAGGCATTTCCTGGCATTTATAAGCCCTATTCTAAAATGTATTTGCCTGTTCTTATATTACAGGATATTTGGTCTCTGCTTTATCCATATTATATTCCAGCATACCTGTGCCTGTGTAAGAAAAGTTTAAGAACACAAAAGAGGAGGGTGCAAATACATCTCTGCACAACTGCACAGTTCACAGTGTCCTACCATGAAAATATATTTGTCTTTCATGGCAAAATGGCTCTAGATGTTTGCTGAGCAATACAACAGTCTAACCATAGTTGTGTCAGGTTTACTGTTAAAAATCAAAGAGGTTTTGCAACAAAGAGCTGTACTAATAACATCATGCTAATAACAAAGTTTTATATTTGGTTCAGAGACTAAACTGAGAGCTGGACAGTTGAGAAGTGCCCTAACAGGACTTTATTGCATGTTGAAATGGTTTCAGGCTTTTTTTCTGATGAACAACCTATGGAAACAACTCTGTGGAAACATCTCCAGGATGAAGCTGCTTTTCAACAAGGAAAGAAGATGTAACTACAGCTCTCAGAGTTACATGAAAACATAAAAGTAAAGCTTATTTCTCTCTGGTTTGCATATTGGCAATGTTTATTAAAAAAATTATTAAGTGCCCTGTAGGGATCTAATTTAGATTCCTTCTTGATTTTAATGGAATTTGGATGAGGCACTTAGTTCATAAATCTACCAATGATGTATAAACGAGTATAGAGCTTTATTTGCTGCATATCAGCATAAACTTTCTGTTGTTTTGGTTCAATTACGAATACACAAATTTGGACACATCCATTAAGACATATGTGACTAAATTCAAAACTCTGTGATACCATCATCTTTTTGACTGTGACAGATTTCTGAAATATTATTTGCTAAAATATCTTTTTTATAACTTTTTATGTTTAGTCTTTGTCATTTTAGATGCGTTGTCAGAGTTCATTTCCTGAAGCTTTTTTTTTTGACAATCCATGTAATCCATGTTTTGTCTGTTATAATCTTCTCATAACTAGCCTTTGTTTGATACATCACACATGTAGGTATACCAAACAATCCTTGGCTCAGTATTGTTTACTTTTTCATCAGTTACTTGGATGCAAGGGCAGAGGCCTCCTCAGCATGTTCCCCGAGGACACAAAGGTGTGAGAGCTGGCTGGTACCCAGGGGCTGTGCAGCCCTCCAGAAGGACTGCAGCAGGGTGGAGAGCTGGGCAAAGAAGAACTCTCTGAAACTCAATAAAGGCAAATGCAGGGTCCTGCTCCTGGGGAGGAATAACCCCAGGCACCAGCACAGGCTTGGGCTGAGCTGCTGGAAGGCAGCTCTGTGGAGAAGGACCTGGGGGTCCAGGTGGACAACAAGCTGCCCAGAGGGCTGGCAGTGTCCTGGGGGGCATTAGGAAGAGCATTGCCAGCAGGTCAACAGTGGTGATCTGCCCCTCTATTCAGCCCTGGTGAGGCCACATCTGGAGTGTATTACAGCGACCTGAGTGGGTCGCTGCTGGTGAGAGAGAGACGGTGAATCTTGTTTCTTGATCAGAAGGCTTGATTTATTAAGATATGATATATAATACATTATGACTATACTAAATAGAATATAGAGAGAGGTTTGCAGAGCTGCTAGCTAAGCTAAGAATAGATAGAAAAGAATCCCAAACAAAGTTGTGTCCAGGGACTCAGTCCCCTCACTTGCCCTGGTGATTGGCCCTTAATTATAAACATAGGAAATGAGCCAATCAAGGTGTCCCTGTTGCATTCCACAGCAGCTGATAATAATTGTTTACCTTCTCTTCGGGGGCCTCTGGCCTCCCGAAGATGCAGAAACCCAAAAGAAAGGATTTCTGTGGAGAAATGTCTGCGACAGGAGTGCTGTGTCCAGTTCTGGGCTCCTCGGGATGGAGAGACATGGAGCTCCTGGAGCAGGTTCAGCAGAGGGTGGCAAAATGTTTTAGGGATTGGAGCATTTCTCTCATGAGTTAAGGCTGAGGGAGCTGGGCCTGCTCAGTCTCAAGAAGAGATGACTGAGATAGGACATCATAAATTTCTATCAGTACCTGAATATGAAGATAAGACAATGGAGTCAGGGTTTTGGTAGTGTCAAGCAATAGAACAAGGGGCAATGGGCAGAAACTGATGCTCAGGAAGTTCCAGCTGAATGTGATGAAGGATGTCTTTATTGTGCAGGTACTGAGCAATGGCACAAGTGGCCCAGAGAAGATGTGGAGTCTCCCTCTGTGGAGATATCCAAGAACCATCTGGATGCAATCCTGTGCACTGTTCTCTGGATGACCCACTCTGGTCCCTTCCAACCTGGTCTGTGATTCTGTGATATCCTTTATGATTTATGCTCCTTTAAAAGACAGTTTTTAAAATAGAAAATCTGTTCTTAACTTCTGCAACTGAGCTCTGTGCTGGAATTGGGAAATTGTGGAACTGTGAATGCAAGTCAAAGGCAAATGTTGTGTACTCAGAAGAGATCCTGCTTACTTAGAAGCTGCATAGCAGTGGCCAACAAGTAAAACATACCATGAAAACATCTGGCTTTCATTTCCACTAGGAGGACCCACCTAGTAATTTCTGTGCTGATGTAACTGCTGGAGTATTAAACTCATGAGCAGGCCATTAAATAATAAATATTTGCTGTAAAGCCTTTGTGTCTGGAATTTTACTCCTGTGCTGAGATGCAAGGGCATGTCCCAAACTCTTTATTGTCCTGATGATATTTAAATGGCATTCTCTTCACATTTTACATTATTTTTTTCATCAAGTAAGACACCTAGATCAGTGCAAGATGATCCTAACAGAGCATCTGCTAAAGACAAGCATTCATCTGTTCTTCATATTTGATGATTTAAATCTGCATCTGAGTCTGTATCTTTCTTAACTATGCAGAGATTTTGCTAGTGTCTAAGAGAGGTGATTTAGCCAAACTAAGAGGTATGAATTACTTCCATTGCATCACCAGCCCTTGGAATCAGAAAACTGTGAATGTCTGTGAATGTCAGAGAACTTAATGTTCTCTGACTCTTAAAGACACTTGTTCTCTGTTCTCTTCATGTAGCTACACATTCAATACCACTTAGGTGATGTGGATGTGTGAGGAAGGAGAGACAGAGAAGGTAGAGAGAAGGTATTCACTGAAAAAAAGGTGATTACAGAACAAATATTTTCACCCTTCAGCTTCAGAGCAAAATATTGCAGTCTGAGAAACTACTGTGGTATTCTCCAGGGCTCTGTGAAATATATTTCCTGAAAAAGTATTTAATTGTCCTTTTACTGTATAAAACACAAGAAATGAAATGAAGTTTCAATTAAGTCCGAGCTAGTGAAGTTCAAAGGGGTGTCCTTTGACCTTCTTGTCATACTTATTGCCACTACTGAAAGGTCTTCCCTCACCTTCACTCTGCTGTGCTGAACAAGCTCAGCTGCCTCAGCTTTTCTGTTAGGCAAGGGCTTGTAAAGCAACCAAGACTGTGGAAAAAGCCTGTTCCATTTAAACCACGTGCAGTAGCTGATGAGGAACTGAGATGGATATGTGTGAGAAAACCATTGACTTAATTACTATGAATGTACAGTAATCTAAAATGAAAATTAAATTATTAAAACCAATACTATAGTGTCTAAAAGTTTCTATTAGCATCAGACACTTGTTGCTTTTAGCACTATGAAAAGTCAAGGTATAGAAATTCCTTATGAAACATTTTTTCAGTCTTTCTCTTTAATGCAACAGTTGTAGGAGTAATTTCCAAATTAATATTTTATACAGTTATGGGAAAAGATATCCAGTTTGGTCCTGTTAAAATCCACACAGACAAAAAATTCCTGAGTTAAGAGGCTCAGAAAAGTCATGAAGAAAAACCTCCAAACTTCTTTAATCCTTTGTTCATTTTATTAATTCCTGCCCTTTGGGCCCTTTTCAACTGAGTAAAATTCTATCCTATTATATCAACAGTCCATAGGAGACACCATACTATCATAGGTTAAGGTGCTACTGTGCACCAGCTTCCTATTTTTTCCTTCTGTTTCAACAGAAATATTCCCAGGGAATTAGATGGAGTGGGAAAGGTGTTTTGGCCTGATAAAGATAATTCTGAGTGCATTTTCTACATGAAAAGGTATGCAGCCATAACTGAAAAGTGGTGTCTGTGACTAAGCTACTTTTCAAAATTATTTCACACTTGAGAGGTAGATACCTCAGATTTTTGTGTTTTAGTTAGACAGTGACTTGCGCAGTACAACTTTTCAAAGCTGAAAACTAATCAAATGCAAAGCTTTTAAAAGTTAAGAACCCCTAACATGTAATGAAAGTCTCTGTAAGTGGAAGAAATTCTAAAGCCTGAAACTCACCCTAAACTGTGAAAAATGTGAGAAATAAGTGCAAAGGATAGAAATAGATGTTTACAATTATTTTATTCTGTTTAAGGTTGCAGGAAAAAAGCAGTATTATCCATCCCCACAAGACCTACTGTCAGCAGGTGCATACACTGCTGTCCTTCCTGAATATTTTAATTTTTTTTCCAAGAGATGGGAGCTGGGATTTATTTCTAGTAAGTGCAGCTGAAAAAAAAATGGTAGGACAGAAATGTCAGGACAAGCAGTCCTTTTGTGTCATGGCTGGAAGAAAAAAAAGACATGCTTTTCATAGTTACAATGTCAACCCTCACAGTTCAGCAAGGGAGGTGGGATAATAAATGGGCAGAAAGCAATAGGGCAGAGTAAGAAGAGTGAAATAAATGACTGGAACAAGAATTGGGATAAGAATAACTGCATAACTGAGTGAAAGACTTAATTCCTCTGCCAAAGAAGACTTAATGCTCAGACTTGAAGAGATACTTCAGTTATCTCAATAAGGACTGTAAGAACAGGCTGAAGTGAAAGCATTTTTAAATGGGAATTCCCTTTAGGCAGGTGGATATCATAGTTAAACATATAATCAGAAACATGTATTGAAATTTTTAGGTAAAGGAGGGGAAATTGAGTGAGAACTGTTCTGGAAATACAAAGATTGTATGTGCCCTTTATGTTGTGAACTATGTATAAATTTATTTTATATTGCATATCAGATATTATGGCAACTCAGAAAGAATATAGGAGTTGACAAAAAAATTGGAAAAATAAGACATCTTGATTAAATTTTGCATTAGGCATGCTGGGGGTTTTTTTCATCACAAATTCTTTTGTCTTTTCCAACAGCATCAGTCTTAGACAAAGAGAAACTGGTAAATATACACTGATGGACAGCTTTTGCAGTTTTCAGCTCCAAATAGTGGAATTGCCAGGATACCTGAGCATGCACAGCAAGCTTGCTGATTTTCTCACATATAACCTAGGAAATTCCCCGCAGTGGTCTGGGAAAAGAGGGTGTGAAGAGCTGCGAGCTCTGTCCTCCACAGAAGATATTGCACAAAGAGACAAACAGGTGAACAATGGAATTGTTGTTTCACAACCTGCCACAACTAGCTATTTTTTATACATAAAAGGTATGTCATAGGTAAATTGGGATGTGACATATAAGAATAAAAGACCTGACTCAGCTGTTAGCAAACTTTTCTCTATTTTAACCAAAGGTTTCTTCATCAAGGGAAATAATTGGATTGCTATAAGGTGGACCTGGGGAGTGGACTAATGTGCATGCTATGCAAAATGATCATTTGAATTAGCCCCAGAGCAAACAAATCAAACCACCTTGGCAATAAAGTTGTTTTCAAGAATAAAGCTGTTTTCAAAAGGTCACTCACATTTAGTTAAAACGAATATTTGCATCAACAGATGACTTATTACTACCTCTAGAATGAAAAAAAAAATCTATTTATTGAATATGTGCTGTAAAAAGTACCCTTCTCTGACATGCAGCACCATGTCATGAGAAATATTTGTGGCAGTGAGACCAGCAACTATCTACCTTAACAAGTATTTATAACATATATAATAAATGTAATACATTTGACAGTATTCATTGCCTCTACATAACTCAGTATAAAGGACACTGGATGCAGGTCCTGTCCCTACCTAATCAGCAGTTAGACACAGCTCAAATTCTATGGTTAAAAATTATACATTTTGATAGCAGAAGTCCTATTTCCACAGGAAGACATGAAATTTTAGAAATTAATACACTTTTTGTATAAATTTTTTGACCTTTGGCTGAAATGGAGAATATCTTTCTCCTCAAAATAAATAGAATTATTATATTTGCTAACTTTATGTTAAATAAATCCCTTTTTTTGTTGAAAATCTTTCTAGTTTTCACTGGCACAAATATTCATTCTGTTATTCATTTTCTGTGTTTCATCATGTAGAGAGAGGAAAATAGATAGTTTGAAGTTTTTGCCTATGCCATTGTATGTGCTTAAAAAATTACTTTCAATCTTTGATTAAATCTATTACAAACAGAATTTGAACAAAATATATTCGTCAGCACTTTTCTGATTTGTTGAACTTGTAGCCCCAGAATTTGCAATGCTCTTTCCAATAAACAGGTGCGTTTTCTGTTTCTTTGTATAACTGTAGGTTTATGGGTAAGCAAATCCGGATGGCTCTGTCTTTTTCTCTCCTGATGCATCCAGTTGCACAGAGGAGCCCATCCCAGGAGAAGGACAGTTACTCACAATTGCCCTGGGAAGCTGTGGATGCCCCATCCCGGGAAGTGTTCAAGCTTGGATGGGGCTCTGAGCAACCTGCTCTGGTGGGAGGTGTCCCTGCCCATGGCAGGGGGGCTGGAACGAGATGATCCATGAGATCCCTTCCAACCCAAGCCATTCTATGATTTCAAACAAGAGCCTGAAGCTAGGAGTTAATGTCCTCTATTTTTCTTTGGGTTTCTCTGCTAGTACATTGCAAAAATGTACTAGCAAAGGTTGAGGTCTGGTGACACAATGTGCAGTGTTTTGCTGTTTACAGAGAAGCAGGCCAAAACTGATCAAAAATATGAAGCGCTGGGTTAGGAGCTGGAAAGGGTCCCAGTGTGGTGAGTTAAGTAAAGCATACGTTTTGCTGAAGGACAGAACAATTCCAGCTCAAATGATTCTAATTTAAACTTGATAGTTTACCCCTTAGTGAAGGCTAAATCTGAACCAGTGGCACAAAAATCAAAGAACCTTTCATGAGAATCGACCTCTGGATCCTGAATTCTCAAGCAATTACTCAGATGACTGTAATAAACCCAACTGAGTTTTCTCAGAGTATGAGCAACATCCTTCCTAAAATGCATGTTCAGACCTGGTGACACAGTCCTGGACTGGATTGCTCCATAAAGGTTACAAGCAGCATAGTCACCAAATACTTGCAGTAAAAGCTGTAACCACTATTATCACGGCAATCCTCCCCCCACGCCCACCTTAGAACTGAAAATTCTAAACAGCACAAAACAGGAAATTTCACAATGCACAATGCATTGTTCAGGTAGGTGAGATCTATTTAGGGAGGAATACAAAGCACATTAATTTGTGGGTACTTTTACCATAACTCACAAGTGTCTTATTTGGTTTAATAAAGTGCATTTCTTCTTCCTTGCTTCCTTTAAGAGCACAGCAACTCATCACAACTATAGAGGAAAACACAATAACATAGAACACAACAGTCAATTACAATTATGTCCATAGACCCTAATTACCTGTATTTGGAATGGCTGACAGGTATAGCAAAAGTACTGAGCTAGGCAGTTTGGCAGGAGGAAACATCAACATTTCATAAATTGGCCCCATTGCTGTCATATTACAGAACTCCAGAAAAATATTTTTGTGAACTCATAGTGAGTAGGATATTCAACAAATACAAAAAATTAAAAGGAATATTTCCATAATGAAAATTAATTTGAAATGTGAGGCCATCGATACTGGAAAATAGAGGAGCAGGCCTTTAAAAGTGAAATTATGTTTGCAAGTGAATTACATGCTACACATCAGTTGTTGAGGCCATAGCGGCAAAATGGCAATTTATATTTAGTTGTTTTGTTTTCTGAGGGGTTTGTGGGGGCTTTTTTATGTCTCCAAAATGATAAACAGTCCTCGTTCAAATCAGGCTTGCCAATTCCTTCCCATCTGTGCACAAAACCTAGTGTGAGCATACGTCATAGTGGTAGGATCATATTGATTCAAAACAGAAAATAAGAGTGAGAAAATACCATTTTACTTAGACACCTTTCTTGGTTTCCTCTTAACAGAAAAGAATGAGTTTTTGAACATACCCTGTACCCAGTTCCTTCCAGTGCAAGTTATCTCTACAAAGACTTCATCCCATTTTGTTCTCATGTGTCCTACAAGCCTCATATAAGCCAGCTAACTCTCCTCAGGGCTCGCTGGATGGAACCAGGAGACAGGCTGTGCTTTCTTATTCCTTCATGCAGATAAGAGACCTGAGGCCAGACTTGGAATCAAGGTCATAGAATCGCTGGAGTTGGAAGGGATCCTTAAGGATCATCTGTGGATGCCATGGGACAGAGAGAGAAATGGCAAGCGTTTCTCACAGCGGCTTGTGGGAGTTTTTAGGGAATTGTAAGGATGTGATAACTTGTTAAGTATAAACAATCTGCAGGTGGAGTTTTTCTACTTTGGCTTTCTGTTTTTCTCAAGGATGGTGTATGAGGAAGGTGTCTTTGTTAGCCAGTCAAATGGAATCTATTGTATCACTCTATAAAAACCGCACGGTTCTCTTGAATAAAGCCTTCTTTGCTCTTTCTACAATGCTGCCTCCCGCCTGTTCCTGTGTCATTCTCAGCACAAGAGTGACAATCATCTGGTCCAATCCTCCTGCCATGAGCAGGGACATCTTCAACTAACACAGGTTGCTCAGAGACCCATCAAACCTGACCTTGAATGTTTCCAGACATGGGCATTCACCACCTTTCTGGGAAACCTATTCCAGTGCCTCATCACCCACAGTGTAAAAATACTTCTTCCTTATATATAGTTGGAAGCTACTCTTTTTTAGTTTAAGACCATTACCCCTTGTCCTATTGCAACAGGCCCCGCGAAAATGTTTGGGCCCATCTTCGTTTCAAGCCCCTTTCAGGAGCAAAGGATGCTCTAAGGTTTCCCAGGATTCTTCTGCTTCTTCTCTCCATGCTGAACATCCACAAGTCTCTCAGCATGTCTTCCCAGGAGGAAGGACTCCAGTTATCTCTCTGGCCCTGTTCAGTACATGCTCCAAATGGTCTATGTGTTTCCTCCGCTGGGAACCTCAGAGCTGAACACCCCAGGTGGGGTCCCCCCAGAGCAGAGGGAGAGAAGCACTTCCCTCAAACTGATGGCTACTGCTGCTTTTGATGTAGCCCAGGAGGCAGCTGGGTCTGGACGAACTGGATTAGCAGTTCAATTGCCCAGCACCCACCAAGGGCCAACTCTGTGAGGAAGTACCGGCACACAAGTGGGAAAGCTGCTGTGTCCTGAGTGTGGCAAAGGGCCTTTCTGCAATCAAGAATCAGTTGCTCCTCCAGGTCCTTGTGGAAGGTGAGAGCTACCTGGGTGTCTGTGTAACTTTGCTGAAGCGAAGTTTATGGAACTCTGAACTACAGACTTTTTCTCTGGTTTTGAGCCGTGATTCTTCTGTCTCAGAGACATCCTCTCTCTCTCTCCATCTTTTGGGATCATTCCCCCATTTGCAGTTAAATGTCATACTCTGTCCCAGACTTGTTTTCCCCATGTTGGTTTGTAACTTCTGGCATTGTCTGAGTTGTGGCTGGGATGTGAGTGCTGTCCCCTGGCTGTGGGCTGGAGCCAGCCCAGTGGCAAGTTGGTGTCAGCACCACAAAAGCCTCACTGAAACCACCCAAAACTGAGCACATGCAGGCTTTCAATGAGTTTGTTCAAACTGCAATCACGATGCCTGGCAAATGCCCAGAAATCAAGACTATACAGGCCAGAGCCACTGATCTAGTAAGGTTAGCACTGGAGTGGTAGGAAGCACATATGCCTACCTCACTCTGAAAAATTTGCAGCTCAGCCTTCTGGCTTAAGTCGCTGGCAGAGACGATTATGAGCTAAAGAGTCAAAGACTTTTTGTGCTGACGTGGGCAGAACCTCTGCATAGAACCTCAAACACTGAGCCGTGGATTTCAGAATACACGAATGTACCACAGGCTTGGGCACTGCCCAGCTCCTCTTCAAGTACCTCCCTGTGCACCAGGTATTTGGGATACAGGAGCCAGGCAGAGCAAAAATAACGGGAATTCCACTGAATATCAGGAAAAGCTGGCAAATGGTCATGCCAGTAATTGAATTGTTTGCAAACTGAGGAGGAAAGGGAGAAAGTCCAGATAAGATAAAATGTGATCAGAATAACAACTTGCTGCTAAGCAGCTAAAAACACAGGCTATGACTCCTGGGAAGTGAAAGAAAGGCTGGAAATACAGCAATTAAGGCCTTTATTTAGCAGTTAACAGGCAAGTACATGCAACACTCTGTGCCTTAGCACAATCAAGTTCTAACAAGTTAAGAGATATCCTTCAAAAAAAGCAATGCTGCACTGTACTCACTGGGATGCATGAAAGGGAAGTGTTTGTTGTTCCTGTTTTCAAAAAAAGGTCCATGGAATTGCATTTGTGAAATGGGATGTGACATGAGAGGAACCATGACTCGCACGAAGGACTTTTTTAGAGTGACACCCTAAAAACAGTCTTTTGTCAGCACAGCATTGTTTTTCATTGTTTGGGTTTTTAAATTTAATCACTGCTATGGTTGCAGATGTTCATGAAAGAGTGAATCACAGAAATTACACAAATGTTTAGGTTTTCATGCTTATTCACTTCATACTTGTCAGAACAAAAGGACGGCTGAGTGTTTGCCTGCAATGCTTCCCAGCAGCTTTGTTGCTGTTGCAGTGCCCATCCTTTAAAAGGAGCAATTTGACCTGTCCCATTATTACTGTCACTTTTCTTGGTTTAGGATCTGAAAGACAAACAATACTTGTAGGTTGTCAATCCCATCTTCTTGCAACAAAATGGAAAGACAGAATTGAAAGAATCTCAACTAATTTAATCTAATTAAATCTTCTGGCTTTCCTGATCTCTTTCTATGACACAGAGAATAGAGAAACATTAGGGCCCTAAATTAAGGACAGGATGAGTTTAAACCCCCTCAATGTCAAAAGCAAACAAACAAAATGAGGTGACTATAAATGAAAGCAAGAAAAAGCCCAGAACAGTATAACAGCTGTTGATGTGGTTAGAATAAAGCCAATTATTCTATGAGAAACAATTAAATCAAACAATTAAGCAGGAGGTTGGCATAAGGCAGCTAGGTAAAGCCTAGGAGTATGGGAAAGCAAGCAGGTTAAGCAGGTTTTGCTGCTGTCTCAATACCCCTAAGGTACCTCTGGATAATGCTAGGCTTGCCTTGCTCAAGTTTCATTTGAGTTACATCAGAGATGCCAAAAACTGGGGTTGTACTTAACGGGACAGCCCCCTCCCTGCCTCCCTCCCTGCCTCCCCAGACTCCTGTTATTGATGACTGGGAAGACAGGGAAGTCTTTAATAATTTTTTTCTTGGTCAGATGACATATATGAGCAATGCCCAAAGAGAATTCAGTGGGAAGACTGATCTGAGGTTCCCCTTGTGCATTTGGGAGGGAACCTTTACAACTAGCTTGTGTCTACTCACTTATTCATTTGGTTCAAGATTTTCAATACTAATATAATGATTGCTGCTTCCTTGTGTTTCAGAAGGCAAGGTGCCCATACATAGTTCAAAACTGTTCCACCAGAGTGTAATTTGGATTATCTAACTAAGTTTAATATGTATGCATTTGTGAAACAAAACCAGCAGTTCTCATGCTCATTTTAAAAAAGGCCAAACAAGATGTTTTAAATAAATATAGATAGATTTCTAATAAGGAGAATAAAAGAAAGAATAGTTTTAAAATAGCATTTGCATACTGAATATGAAAAATATTGACTGCGTATAGGGGAAAAGAATTCCTTCTGATTATCTCTACAAATATTAGATTGTCTAAGCATCCACCTCTATTCCTCATTATTAGAGAGCAGTTTACTGATTCATTTTATGTTTATAAACCTTCCAGACTGGACTCTAATGTAGGATAAAGCACCTAATATTTTCATAGGATCTTCCGTTCCTTTCCCAATCAATATATTCCTCATAATTTTAAATCTTTTCTGTTCTGGGTCTCATTCATATAAATTACAGAGTTACTTTACATTTACTTCCCATAGCCAGATCTGCAAAGGCTAAATAAGAAAAAGGGGCAAAATATGGAATGGGCTAAAATGAAAACAAAATACACAAGTTCTAATTAGTTTCCATGTCCTGTAATTTGCCCACAGCTTTCCTGTTTAAAATTAGTTGTTTACACCATTTTCCTAAGGATTGGTTCATAAGAAGGTGCATTGGGCAGAATTTGTTGATCACAATGTTTTTACAGTACCATGAAAGACAATCCCTGCTGCAGGTGTGGATCTCTGGTGGCTTTACATTGTCCAGTCATTAATGGTGGTCTGGAAAGGGGTCTGGAAAGGTCTGGAAAGGTTTAGTATCCAAGAGCCATCTGGAAAAAAAGATAACTGTAATCCCTATTAGTAGGATGAGGAAATGTCTTCTGTTTTGGGCATTCAAGGGTGTTATTTACAGCTAAACCACAATTTTTGCATAATTTTGATGTTCTAGTTGTGCTGTACACCAATTTTCCCATGTTTACAGGTGAGGCAATATTTGCTAAAAGAGAGTGTTCTAGAGATAATGAATTAATGCTTATAAAGAATCCAGGTTTTTCAGGAAGTTTACATGTGACAAGTACTTGAGATACATCAGGTTTCTCATGACAGTATATCTGGTTGTAAAATGTATTTTAGAATAAATTATTTTTTTCTGGCAAAGAAATATTGAATTTTAAAGATAAAGATTTCTATGACAAAACTGTTTCTTTTCCAGGTTTTAAATATTCCCTTAAAAAAAAACCCAACAACCAACGAACAAAAAACCAAACCAAAACAGACAAACAAACAGAACAATTTCAGCAAACATTTAAAATATTTCATGGATCTTTTGAGAATGAACAGCCTCACATATTATACTTGGTAATATGTGGGTAAGATTGTGATACCATTAGCCTAAGGTTGCTTATGCTCATTATAAAATAAGAATCATTAAAAGACACTATTGCATGGGCCTTCAACCTCAATGTTTTATGTAACACACCTTTTTTCTGAGACTAACACTATAGCTGCCTAGACTTTTCCTGACAAGTTCCTGCCTAATCTTTCCTTAAAACTTTCCATTTCGATTCAATTCCTTTTCAAAACTGTCAGAAAACATCATCCTCCATTTGGAAAACTTATTGAAATAATTAAATTTGATAATTTAAAAGAATGGCCTAAGGGTTTGGATGTATGTGTGGGGAAAACAGAAGCAAATAAAATATATTAAAATTTGATAAGAAAGTAGATAATATTTTAGATCTCCATGTCAACCCATTTAAAAACTGGCTTATCAGAAATCTTAGAAACTGCAGCATGTAATAAAAAATCCTGTTACATAAACCTTTGACAAACACAAAAAAGAACTATCATGCACATTATTCTGAAAATATCATAGAATTTTAAAAAATTGGAATATTAATTTGAGTTTAGGTCATATCTTAAACAGTGAAATAACTATTAGTATGAGGATCTATAAAATAGTTGTCATTTTCTATTAAGTCTTTATTTTAGAAAGAAAAATTTGAGGTTGGAATAAGGTGAGGATGAGATTTAAGGAAAGAATGGTCTCTTTTTCTTGCATTAGCCCTCCATTCCATTTTTATGAATCTGAAAATAGCATTATGGTAGACCCCAGGAAGAGCTGAACTTCAAGTACAACTTTTTTTTTTTAAATCTGGATTAAGTTGTATTTGCTAAATGCTTGTGCAGAAATGCTAAGTGAGAGATAATTCACACCCTTTATGGATTCTATGGCTTGTTGTCAACAGCTGTTCATCTGAGAAGCAGCTCGCAGTAGGAGTGGAATGTGCAGGCTGTAATGGTTCTGCCAGCATCAAGTGTGTGGGAGGTGTTTAAGAAAGAGCCAGCTCCAGCAGCGTTGGCACAGGGTGCCTCACTTTGTCTGTTTTTCCTTAATGATACCCTTCAAATTACTTGGAAGCTCTTCCCACACATAATTAACCAGCATGTTCAGGACAATTAGATGAAGAACTGTCTTTATCATGGTCCCTTACCCAAAACTGTATTTCCAATTTATAAGACTTGCTTCCTGAGCAGAACCTTGACCTTCAGGACATATGTACCCTCTGCTCAACATAATGCAAACATATGCCATGCATATTAATGTGTGAAAGGCATGTTGCTCGCCTACTAGTCTCTCATGCCACTCAAGGTGTGTCTTACTAGTTCCAGCTTGCAGGAGCAAAGAGTTTTCATTGATATGCTACAGGGTGCTAAACCAGTTCTCACTATATCTGCAAATAAACAAGCACAGGTACAGATACAGGTACATATTTTATCCAATAAAAGCCATCACAGAATGCTAATCCTCAGAAGGGACAGTCTCACCTTCTCTGTGTGCTGTGCTTTTAGAAGAAGATCCATGTACCTCATTGTGTGCAGTATAGGAACACAGCTTTCACCTCACAATCAAAATGTGGCACAGAAGCCTTCCAAACCTTTACTGGAATGTGAAACCTGGACACTGGGGATTAGTAACTGCTCAGTGAAGACTCCAATTTATTAATGTCTCAGGAAAATTGTGATTAAGTATTCTCTTTCGTACTCTGGTCAACACAGTAGCATTGTAGAGAAGTACAGAAATACCCTAGGGATGAAATGAGGCCAAATCTGAGGTGAACCAAGGTCCTAAATTCTCTTTCTATGTGAGTGAACAGAGTTGTGTTAACTTCCAAAGAGGTTCACAATGCTTGTGCTCTCTAGGAATGCTGACAGGAAATATTTATGCTGTGGACTCCATAGTTCCACTGTGATTCTGAGTTGCAGACTGGAGGGGATCACTGACATGGAACAAGTTTGTCACTGTAACACCAGTTATCGATCTTCCACAGATTCTCTTCTGCTCAATGTCTAATAGAGTTCAGAATCAATATACAGAATTATGTACACAATTCCCTTATATAAAACTCACTCCATTCCCATCAACTCTCCATTAAGAGATCCTCTATTACCTTGATGGCTCCTCAAATTCTTCTTATTTTTATTCATTACCTTTTCATGAGAGCTATGACTTAGCAATACCTTCACATCCATTTAATCCAGTATTGGTCTCTCCTTTTTTTTCAATGGTAGCATAATTACAGCTTTCCCATTTAGACAAAGGTATGTGTTTAGGTGTTTAGACCTTTTTTGAAATGAACTTTTCTCATTAAACAATGAATTTTAAGTATATATAGCTACCACTCAGTTTTCAGGGTAACAGAATATTTGAAAAAAACTAGATAAAACAAAAACACAGATAATAGCAAGGGCATTCATTATCTTGTGAGTATGTTTAGTACATTCTCTCCTCATAGCTTCAAATGTCCTGTTTATCCAGTTTTTGCTCAAGAGAGGGGTACTTTTACACAGCAACAGGCAGAGTTCAACCTTTTATTACCAAGTCCTTTTCATTATGCATTACACATTTTTTTAATCTATTATGTCATATGCCATAATGCATGGGAGAGGAAGGAGTGGGGAAGGTGTGGTTAATATATACGATTTAGTTAACACACTCAGAAGAATTAAGTTTTGAAACCTCTGGTCAGTGTATCTCTTCTTTTAGTACTAGTTATTCTATTTCTCATATAAAAGTCATGTAGATGTGCTCATTGTAAAATTGATATACACCTTTTGATTTCATAGGAGCTATTCTGTTAGCTGATTGCTGCTCTGTGTCCCATGAGGAATTCCCTGAGGGAGGCATCCCTGCTGTCACCAGGCACTTGCTCCCTGACCTCTTTGTTCCTGGTACCTTTCCCCCTGACCCACAGGGTTGCAGTGCTCATGCTTGGATGGTCATGTTTTGGGCAGGACATGATGCTCTGGCTCCTCACAGAGAGCTCAGATTTTGAATTACTTATCACTCTCAACCTGCTTCTGACTGCAGTATCCTTGTCTGTCAGTGTTGGTCCTGTGTCAAAGATCAAGACTCTGTCAAGACTGAGTGATTTTATTTCTCTGAACAACATAACTACTTCCCTAAGTGTAAACTCTGGGTTTCCTCAGCAAATCATGAGCTTTGACCTGTATTCTATTCATTATTTAGCCTGTTATCATGGATTCCATTAGCCTCAAAAACTTGTAAGACTGGATCTGCTGCCTTAAGGCAGAGATGAACATCGCTGTGGGTTTGGGTTTTTGGGTCTCACCTTTTTCAGGGAAATGTCAGTATTTTACGCAGAATGTTGTCTCCCTGAGCATTTCTAATTTCTCATTTCATGTTAGCACAGGTATAGGTGACTGACTGTGCTTTGTTTCGAGCATGGCCATCTGTTGACAGAAATAAGACCATTTTCTGACTAGCCAGTATTCATCATTTACAGTTATATCACGGGTTGTTCTTTATGCATCCATCAGCCTATGTGTTTCCAAAGAATGTCAATGATGCTTTTAACTGGTCCACTAAATGGGATTTGAGCTGTCTTCAATCACCTTAATGTGCTTTGCTTAGTCAACATCCAGAGCCAAGAGCATTAGATAGATCTGAACACGATACCAAGCACTAATGTGTGATTGCCCACACACACAATTGCTGCTGTACTCCAAGCTGCATGCACAATGGTGGGTCATGTTTAGCTCTAGGGATACAACCCATGACTTAGGTGCTATTTGCATGCAGGACCAAAGGACGGCTTCTTGCACAATATATTTAGCAGCACATATGTAGCCAAAGAGTCTGACAGAGATCTGCTTCATTCAGCCACTAAGTTTAACTGATCACTATTACCAGGCAATGAAGAAAATAGCTGGTTCCAAACAGTGTGGTATGTAGCAGTTCAGTTCCCAACATCCACAGCCTGCTCTTGTAAAATTAAAAAATTTATTTTTTTTTTTTGTCCACAAAATTCTCTCAGCACTGGAGGCAGAAAGGGAGAGAGGAGCTTATAAGGAGGTTTAGGGCCAACACAGGGGCTGCCATGTGGCCAGGCCAAAGCCCTGTCTTTGATCTTCCTGCAGTTTGCTCTTGCAGGTGGAGGAATTCAGGCTCATTTTCCCCTACACACGTGCTCACCCTGGCTCCTAAGTCACATGTTCTCATTATTACTTAATAAAATTTGGTCACATTTTGTCACACTTTAATAGTCAAAAAATGCCAAGAGACTGCATCTGATAATGCTATACCAAATAAAACATCCTGGTCATGAGTCTGATTTTACAGAGACAGTGAGCTGACAAGTTCACCCTGAGGATGCTGGTAAAAATATCCACTAATCTTTAGCCAAGAAATGATTTTTTGGAATAACCTGCCAAAGCATAATTAAGTATTCCCTCAAAACTACAGTGTAAACAAGCGAAGTATCTAATCAACATATATCCTGTCAGCTTCAAACTGTTTTAGCCCATTCATTAAAAAGCCAAGCAATGAAATTAAGGTGTTTTTACATATGCCCAAGTGAAATAAACCAGCACTGTTGCACTAACATTTAGTTCTTTGAGAGCAAGCTTTCAATACAGAGATGCTTAGTATCAGGTGATTTGTATTAATTATATTGTCATCCTCTAGCCTTCTATTAATTTGGATTCAGATCCACTTATCTTGTCATTTTACAGTTAATTACTAATTTTCAGGCATGACATTCTCTGGTGACATAATTCAGTCTTTCAAATACTATAGAGCATTATTTTTATTTTATTACCACAGTCCCTTGATCAATATCTGAATATTTATATTGATATAAAAGAGCTTGTTCCTATGCCAGATCCTCTCCAACTGAAGATTGTGGCTCAAAATAAAAAGACTCATCATCTCAATAGCTACTCAATAAACATTTATTTTCACTAATATGACTACCAAAACCTTGCCACAGAAATTGAATTCAGTAATTGTGATAAAATACACTGCTTTCATTATCAAACCTGTAGTGATCAATTTCAGTGGAGATTTGCTAATGACAACTCCTTTATTTTTCTGTCTCTTCTTCACAGTATGTAAGAGGCGAGTTGCAAATCAGAGTTCCTTTGTTCAGAGTTAGTTTTTGAAGCGAAATATATTTGAACAAGAGCTGAACGTTCATGCAGTTTTCTTGTTTCGGTGGGGCTTCAGTCCACAAGTTCTGATTAAAATAAGTGCTGCAGAAATATGAGTTGTACTGTGTGCTGCACAGAAGGCATCTGAACATGAACCGCTCAAATATCAGGAGTTTGTCCAGTAGGGCTGCAGGGACAAATCAAATCCGAATAGGGTGTTTTTGTTTGGTTGGTTGGTTTGGTTTTCATCTTTTCATTTATATCCACTGTTTCCAATATTTCCATGTGGCCAGAACTATATGAAGCCATTCCAGGGATCCATGCTCTGAAAGTCATGGTGAATCCAAGCTGCCCAATATTTTTGTGACATTTCTGCAACTAGGCTGCTGCTCTCAAGGGTGCTAGATGCTAGATTAGTCTGTTTCTGAAGAAGAGAGTAAGGTATTTCTGACAATATCTTCTTTCATAATAGAAAAAAACATATTGCTTTACTATTCTGGCAGAACTAGAGGATTTAGTTCTTCTCTCTCACAGACAATGTCCCAGCCTTTGAAGGGAACAGGTATTATGTCCTATTTCATTGAAGCTAAAAATTTATTCTAAGCTGAAAGAACACTTAAAAGTGAGACCAAAGTTCAAACCTTCATGCTTAGCTACTTTTTTCCAAAGGCCAAAATAATTAAAATTTTTAAGAAGTATTTTTTATTGAATTATTTCAATAGAAAATACATGGTTTAAATTGAACATAAAATATTTAATATTTATACCTACCCTGGGTTTTTTTGCTTAAGAACTCATTGGTGTCCATTCATCCTAGCATGTATCTTGCTGAACTTCAAACATGCTTTTCTGCTACTATTGCAAAAAGTCAGATGTAAAATCCATCCATGATTTCAGATTGTTTTTGCATTTGGAGCTTGACTTTGAGTGCTCAGTGACCTGAAATTTGCAAAGGACTCATAACTGTCAGGTAGGACAATGACATTTAAAAGGAGATTTTTTGGCCAGTTGACTCCTGAATGTTTTCACTGCTGTGTTACAGAATATGATGTGTAATTGCAGTTTGCAGAGAAGTCTGCTGTCAAAAAGTCATATGTTTATCCATCAATAGACCTTCAAAATGAAAAATAACTCAAATTATAACTAAACAGCACTATATGCAAAAGACAGCAAGATGTCTAAATGTGATTAGCTAAGTGTGGTCAGTTTTTACAAGCTAAGCTAATAAATCTGCCCAAACACATTAAAAGAATTGGACTAAGAGCACTGCTAGTCATTACTAGCAGTGTAGAAAGTCATCAAGTTTTCAGTCTGGAAAGATGTACCAAATATAACATAACTCATAAAATCAGCCTAAATGCTTTTTGGGATTTTTTTAAAGGAAGTTGAGGAGAATGTTTATTTTTCATTTCCACAGAAACTGTTGCCTCATTTAGCAAGTGCCTTTCTCCACTCCTGGGGATCTTTCAGGGAGACACAGTTAATTAGAGTGGAATCCATGGGGACTTCTATCACATCTTGTGATTTCCCCTGTTCATTTTGCACCTCACAAGGCAGAATTCCTTAGGTAACTTGAAAAATCAAAGTGTTCTGAGTCTTGTAGGAAAAATATGCCTGCTTTTTAAAATGCCAAAGACATGGAAATAGAGATGAAAGAAAAATATTAGTTTCATCTCTCTGATGCATGTGATTGTTTCATTGACAACTATATCACATAGGAAATTCAATTATAATTAGTTCAAACTGACTTTAAGTTTAATTGCTGGTTCAACAGAAAAATAATATAAGTTTTTCATTTGTAAGAGTGTTTCTCTGCATATATCTGTCGATTTTTGTCACACTTTTTTCCTCTTTTTAGTCAGTTTACATTTTTAGGACGTTTTTCTGAAATGAGTAAAAAATGTCTATGCCAGTATTTACAAAAACAAAACAAAAAACTTAAGTACTGTTTAATTTTTTTTTAATCATATGAAGGATGGCTAAAGTTAAATGTTGTATATATGTTCTACAGAGTCACTTCCTAGTTTGAAAATGGCTGAATCTTCACTTGTTACCAGTTGGTTTAGAGAAGGTAGCAGAACTGGGGAAGGAGGGGCATTGAAAGGACCACACTCATATGGATGGTCAAAGAGAGGGCTGGGGGAGAGATGGTTTGAGCAGTTTTGAGTGAAGAGAGGAGAACTGACACAGCAGATGGCTCTCTTTAAAGCAGGATGGCAGAGGAGACCTGTGTGGGACACTGAGCAAGAGCCCGAGTCAGAAAGGTCCAGGCACATCCCAATGTCTGGGTGGAAGAGAGGAGTCTCTACAGTTACAGAGAGAGATTTCTGTGGAAGACTCTGGTTATGTTTTGGGGAGAGGTAAAGGCAGGGAATGCTTTCTTCCCTCTTTTACTCAACAGCTTCCTCCTTTAGTGCTCTTCTTGGGCATAAGAGCAGTGCTCCCCCTTCCTGTTCTCCTCACACTTCCCATTAGGAACAAACTCAAATCACCTTCCTGGGCTCTAGGACCTCTTGGCAAGGTCAGGGCTGTTTCCTTTGGCACCAAAACAGCAGCAGGATCCTGCTGCTTTGAGTGCATTGGGAAGAGTGGCACCAGAGGAGCTCTGGCACCAGGGGAGCCATTTGGAGTAGAGAAGACAAGAGGACGTTTAAAACAGGGCTACCAGAGCCACACTTCCCTGTATTCCAGACACACTGCTCACCTTTCCTCAGGTGCCTACCAAGCCTGTGCTCCAGCAAAGATTCTGGAATGCAAATACCCTCTATATAATCAGCCTACAGTCTGATTCCCCATGTGTCCCAAATTCCTTCTGCATTTATAGCACTCCCCCTCAGAGCCTGGGTCCTCACAGGGAGAATGGCAGGGCTTCAGGAGCAAGCCTTGTCCTGTGCCACTGACACTCACACCACAGCAACAGCTCCAGCTGGGGAATGGAAAATTATTACCACGCCTGAGTGGGTCGCAGCTGGTGATAGAGAGACGGTGAATCTTGTTTCTTGATCAGAAGGCTTGATTTATTAAGATATTATATATAATACATTATGACTATACTAAATAGAATATAGAGAGAGGTTTGCAGAGCTGCTAGCTAAGCTAAGAATAGATAGAAAGAATCCATAACAAAGTTATGTCCAGGGACTCAGTCCCCTAGCTTGCACTGGTGATTGGCCCTTAATTATAAACATAGAAAATGAGCCAATCAAGGTGAATCCTATTGCATTCCACAGCAGCTGATAACAATTGTTTACCTTCCCTTCTGAGGCCTCTGCCTTCCAGAAGACACAGAAATCTGAAAGAAAGGATTTCTGTGGAAAAATGTCTGCGACAGAAAATGTCAATGTGAATGGTTTTGGACCCAGGAGAGAGAGAATTCTCACTCCTGGATGATAGTTTTAAGGCCATTTATGGCCTTTCTTACTAGGGAAGAGAGTAAGTCTTCCTGATACACATCTTGGAAAAAAACCCCACCAACAATATGTTTTCAATTTTTATGAAAGAGAAGATATTTATAGCACTATAAATACAAAGTGTAGTAGGTACCTTCTATCAGCAGGTGATTAGCCAATAAATGATGCAGACAGACTGCCTTTGAAATTTCCTGTCTTGACTAATTCCAGCCTTCTCCATACACTGGCTACTGAATGCTGCTGCTGCTCTAGACTGGAACCACATATGGATGTCTTTTGATCCTGCTATAGCAGTCATATAATAGGTCCCTTTGGGCAAGTTGGGATGAGGCAGAGTGGAAATTAGTACTTATGAATATAGTGTGTATATATATATATATTTGTGTGTATATATACACACACACATACCAGTAGAATCTATTGGGGGCTTATTTTAAAAGTTTTTAGAAAAGTGAATCCTGAAAATTAGGAATTCCAATCAATTGCAGCTATTGTGTACAAGGATTCTGAACAGAAGCAAGCAAGATAATTTTATCTACATAGTTTCATTGTCTACAAAAACCAAAATTTTATTAAAGGAGATATACCCTGCTGATCTTAGTATCACTTAGATACTGAGAAAACCACTTCTTACCAGTGGAAGCTGTTACCAGGGAAGATAGCATTTATCCAGAAAGAGTGATAAGTGCTCAGTCTTGCAAAAACCCCAGAATGAATCCCAAGGTACCTCAATCTCAGTCACAAATGCTTCCAAGCAAGCTGGGGCCAATTCCCAGCAGAGAGCTATTGCTGAGGAATACTTAGGAGCAGTAGATGGTAACACGCTTTGTTTTGAAGAGGTAGCCTAGCAGAAAGGGCTCCTTTTCTCTGTGTTCCTCTTCTTTCTTTAAAAGAGTGGTCAGGACAAGAGTGCTTTACTCATTATCCCTCATTGCAGCTGGATCTTCTTGTACTGGGAAAGGTAAAGTGACCTCTATTAATTTACGATTCAAACAAGAGGCTACTTGATCTGTTTTGAAATGACAGGCATTAGGAAAGCCTTATTTATGTGAGTTTTTGTTGTGTGAGCCTCAATTATGTGAGCAGAGAAGACCAGAGGTAGACCCTTCAAAACTTCCACACCCGCCTGGCTTAGGGCATGAGTTGACAGCTTTACTCTCTGAAAAAGTAAATCTTCATCTTTGTTATGATATGCACACAAATTTTGTTTCTTACAACTTCAATCCCCTAGACTATATCCAAAACAAGCCACCTCCTTATCCTTCTGACCCTACAGGAAGTAGGTCTTGGAAATTAAACCCAAAGTTTTAATATAGGCAGATCATGTTTGAGCATCAACATGTTTGGGTTTGCCTGTGACAACTATCTACACAATTTAGTTCCTTCAATCCTGCTCTCATCTGAACCATGACAATGGCAAATCAAGCTATCCTGGTGTGCTGTACCTCCAGGAGGGTTTGAATACAGCATTCTGCAGAACTTGAAGGACTCTTGCAGAAAAGCTGAAAGTTAAGGAACTGAACCACAACCATTAAAATTCATAACAAATTCATAATTATCAATTGTGACACATACAGAGTTTATAAAAATGAAGGAAATAGATAGATTTAAGAGTAATTGTTACCAAAATATATCTAATAAATTTAATGCAAGGGGTAGTTTCTCTCCATTGGCTATTGTGTAGTTGTGAACATGTGAGAGGCAAAGCAAACCACCCAAAAGATTTGCTGCAGGCATTCCTTTCTTCACTCTCTCCACTGTGAAATATTTTCAGTTCTTGACAGGAAGTCTGACATTTGCATATGTAGGGAAAGAAAAAAAGTTACAATTCAATACATTAAAATATGACAGGAAGAGATGAGAGTTACTTTAAAAAAAAGGAAAATAGTGTATGTTAGGTTTCAGTCTTTAATATTGTTGTGGACTGATGCTAGAAGAAAATAGATGCAGTTCACTTTGAAAATAAATTTTTGATCCACTTGAGGATTTAAAAAGATAGCAAAGTCAAATAATTAAACCATCTCAAATTATGCTCAAATTTTATTTCCCAGAATTGTGGTACCTAGGCAGTGAAATCTGAATTCTGTTCTTTACTAAGTAGAGTTCTTCAGGACATGCTGTGACTATCTCTTAAATTACTACAATGAGCAACCTTTCTTGAAATACCCAATACTATCAGCTTCAAGAAGCATCTGAGCAAGAGATGACTAAAGATCCCAACAGAACTAAAAAAAAAGAGGAAAATAAAAGAAATCAAAGTAGAACATCATTTCATAACTCCCATGTAAAAAAATACAGAACAAAAGTAATTAGAAAGTAATTACACTCTAGAGGTCAAGTAGAGGAAGGTCAAGTCCTCAATACATAGCAAAAACAGTTAAGGTGACTTTCAGGGCTATTAAGAACTGAGAGCAAAACAGGAATTGCTTTATTTTCTGTCAGTTTGTGAATGTTCCCACACATTTTAAAGAATCGGTACAATCCTGACCATCTATATTAACAGTATAAATCAAAAGGGTAAAAATAATATCTGAAGATGTGAGAGATCTTGAAGAGTTACTAAAAAGATTAAGTTACTAAAAGAGTTACTAAAAAGATTAAGATTTTGTTGCCTTCTCATTGCAGAAGGCAACAAAATATTGTGATAACGATCCAGAAAATCACAAACAGCAGAGATTTCGAGTAGCTGTGTAGGGATGCATAGCTCACTATTTGTCACAATATCTTGGGGGCAACTAATGAATCTTAGTTTGTGAGAAACAACAGGACTAAACTAAATGGCTTACAAGATAAATAGGAAGAATAAAAAAGAAAATTAGAGTTTTAAAACAATAAAATCACAGATACATCTCCTCTGCACATATCCTTTCACAAAGGCATTGAAGCACCTAATAGTATGGGCCAGCCTGGAGGCAAAAGAGAGAAAAGGACCTGCAGGAGACTCAAAGATGTGAAAACTGCTAAAAATAACAGGTGTCTGGGACAGCAGCTCAGCACTGTTCCTACCATCCATATCAATTTGTTCCTAGAAATCCTTCAGGCAAGGCAAGGCTAGTTTTTAGGCTGTAGCAACTATCAGAAAATGCCCAGGGAAATCTGAGGAACCAAATGAGCCAGGGATTATTTCCATTATGCAGCCTGGACAGATCTGGGCTGTTTGGACGAGGAAAGGAAGTTCAGCTGTGGCAGGCTGTGCTACACCACTTTTCCTTAGGGTCACGTCAGACCCTATTTTTTCTATAGATCTGTGTGATCACAGGGATTCCCATTAAGCTTTTGGTACAGCAGAAGTTCTGCTGGGCTTTTACCAAATTGGAAGAAGCTGGTCAGGGGATCCCCCAGACTAAAAAAATCATTAAGGATGTAAGATGAAAAGCAGAGAAGAACATAGCCAGGACCTCAGCATAGTGTTATAGCAACCTGAAAGAGAAGTTGCCCTGTTACTTGTCCTTGAGGCTGTGTGCAAGTGCCTTGTCACTACAGAAAGGAGAATTAGAGCACAGAGGGATCCATCAGTACTGTTTGAGTGGAAATACAACCTTACACACCACTCCTCTTAAGGTACAAGAAGGATGGCTATGAATTGAAAAAAAAACCCCACGTTTTCACTGCTGGCTGGCATCTAGCAAGTGGGTTATTCTGACCCTCCAAGAACAGGTTGTGGGGTTTTTCTCTGTCTTAGGCTGCACTTGGTCCTGCAAGTTTCCTAATCATCCCCCCAGGAGAGGAAGTCAAAAGCCTGGGCTGCTTCCACACTTTCTCCCTTCCTCTTTAAGACTTCTTTAAGATTATGCAAAGACATAATTCATACCAGAGTCTATACAGAACTCAATCATAACCTCACAATATTTTTAAAGAGAGTAACCTAAACTTATGAAGAGCTCCTTTGACCCACTCATTCATTTTTCTTAGTTTCAAAATTTGTATTAACGGAGAAAGAATGTTGCATTTTCAATTACATGTACTTGAAGTAGGTGAATATGTTGGATTTTTATTGAATTTATTAAGGATATTAAGAGACATTAAGAATGTCATACACGGAGATTGTTCATCTCAAAGTTGGAGGACTGCTTTCTCATATGTCCACCAATTTCAATAGGTTGTCTCATTCAAAAAAAGACCAGCCAACCTGAGAAATAACTGCTTGAACTAGCTCAAATTGCATCATTTTAACCTATTTGAACACCTAAAAAAAAAAAAAAGTATGCTTCTTTGCAATATCTTTAATGTTCATTTCTACCAGTAGGTGTGGAAGAAGTAATGCTCTGAGTGTTTTTTATTCTGTGGTGACACAAAACTGCAAGTGCCAAATAAAAAGCACACAAACCTACAAACCTTTCGATGAAAGAAGCCAGCAGAGTCTCATGCTACTGAAAGAGAGGAGGTGTTAATTACAGACCTCATGGTTACAGATCTGCCAAGAAATAATAACTACAAATGCATTATTTCCTGATTCTCACACATTCAGATATTTAGACTAAGGTCAACACTTCATGTTAAATTCTGTTTTATCTGCAAATACAAGAGAGAACATAAGGCAGTGAAAAACTCAATTCAGTCTTATCAGAATTAGAACTTATTTAATTCTTATTAGAACCTATAAATTATTAAAATATCCACAGACCTAAAGACAAAAGCAAGCTTAAAGCAGGCATGACACACAAAGAGAAGCCACCAGAGAACCATTCAGTAATATCAGTTTTCATTCATGTGCAGCAGCAAGTCCAGCTCTGGTCAGGTGGAAAGTGCTGGTCCCAGTGACCAGCTGCTGCCCAAGGGATTGAAGGCTCAGCTCAGGGCAGGATTTAAGTGCCAGCTTTCCTTCCCTGCTTTAGAGAAATGCCACTTCATTGTGACAGCAGCTGAAGGCTCCTACATTCCTCTTCAATTATGTGTTTGAGTCCCTGGGCAGTGCTAGTGAGTACCTTCAGTAGTGCTTCCTTGTTGGATGCACTTTGCACAGGTGAAGGCTCACTCTGCCCAAACCTATTTGGCATTCAGGGGAGGTTCCTAAGTGCTCAAGTCTCTTTGAGATGTCAGTCCTGACTTCGAATGTCTCTTACACTAATTATAGCAGCCATGTGAAGTGTAGCCTGTATTTGAGCAGACTAAGACTTGTCACCAAAACTCCCTGAGAGTTCCTGTACACAGCCTGTTTAGAAGCATGGGATTAATTTGAAGTCATCGCAGCAAACTAATAGTTAAAATTCCAATCTAAGTGACATTACCTCAAAGACACTTCCAGAGGATGAGTAATGCCATGTACTATGTGCACCTCTCAGATCCTCTTTTCTCTCTCGTGATCACAGAAGGAGCTTAGGTGCACACAGTGCCTATAATAATAAAAGGAAAATAGAAGAATTGAATTTTAAAGCCATTTAACATGACACTTTGGTCCTTGTAATTTGTTACATTTTTTGTTTATTATTAGTTTCTTTATGGGAAGTGTTGTTTGTTTTGTCACCCATGGTCATTAATATACTTGGACAAGTTGTCATAAGCTCAATGCTAAGAGAAGTCCCTTTACATGCAGAAACTTAAACCTGTAGTGTCTTACTGGTGCTGTTTCAAATATTACTTCTGGCTGGAAGTAGACTATTTTAAAGCACAGTTTTCAAAAAGAGCAGAGGAAAGCAGCAAGTCAAACCACATGAGAGAGTACAGTGAGTAGCAGAGACAGAGCTTTATGCTGATGATTTTATTCTTTCAATGTTGAGTGACTTGCATTATCCTTTCCACAGCTAAAATTCCAGTGTTTTTATGTTAGTTAATCAAACAGAAGAAGTCAGTTATTTTCCCAATAGGCAAAGGATTTTTCATGAAAGCCTTTAGGTACTAAAATCCAGATGCATCAAGTTAGCTGTTGATTTTCCTTGAATATTTAAGCACGCATGCAAATTGCCTCAGAACTTTCTCTATCAGAAAATGGTCATACAAAGTAATTAAAAATTGGTTATCAGAGATTTTTTTTGCCAATAATTTATTCTGTATTTATTGACAATGATGCAGTGGAAGGATTTAATTAATACATTAAATTTATTAAATACATATTGCATATGTCATGTAATTGAAGTCTGAGGTTGGTTTATATTTAAAGAGATATTTGAGTTCTGGTTTTCATACCATTTATTGTGTCCTTATGCTCTTTTTCAGCATAGTTTTAACACATTATTATGGATACACCAAAAAAGGGAAGACTCAAAATATTCAAAAAGAAAGAAGGAGAATGATTCCCATTGATTTTTAATAAATTTGATACTTAACTGTTATGTCCATAAAGTATTTTCTGAAATTATTTGAATCAAACAAAAACTAGAATGTCCAAACACTAGCAAATACAAGCAAATTTGGTACCTGCAGGTCAGGATTTTAAACCTGCATGCTGTTTTGGTACTTTTATAGTCTGCTTGTACATCATATCCAAGCTTTTAACAATCGATATGCCCTTCTGTCCTCATGAAAGAAAAAATCTTAGGGTAGTTATTTTTAGTTTTCCCACCCCAACTCTGAAGTGCATGGGAAAACTCAAGCTGAATTTTTGGCTATCCTATTTCACATCTAGTATCTGGCACCAGAGAAGGTTGTGCTCACTACCTTGTAAAACTATCTATCCCTCCCCTCTGCAGCTGGACAGGAGAGAGAAAATGTAACAAAGGGTTCATGGTTCATGCAAATCAGGAAAGATCACTCATCAAATACTGTCATGAGCAAAACAGACTCGAATTAGAGATATTAATTGATTTTATTACTAACAAAATCAGAGCAGGATAAAGAGAAGTCCAATAGGACCTTGAAAATGCCTTACTGCCACACTTCCCTTCCTCCCAGCTTGATCTCCTCCCCCAGCAGCAAAGGGAGACAGGGAATTGGGTTATGGTCAGCTCATCACAGGTTGTTTCTGCTGCTGCTCAGGGAGGAGTCCTTCCCTGCTCCATTGTGGGGTGCCTCCCACAGGACTTCTCCAATGTGAATCCATCCCACAAGAGACAGTTCTCCACAAACTGTTCCAACTGGGTCACTCCTCCACCAGGTGAAGTGCTCCAGGCACAGCCTTCTCCAGCATGGATCACAAGTCCTACCAAGAAAACTGCTTCAGTGTGGACTCCTCTCTCCACAGGTCCCTGCCAGGAGCCTGCTCCAGAACAGGCTGGATCACAGCCTCCTTGCAGGCATCACCTGCTCCAGTGTGGGTCTCCTCCATGGGCTGCAGGTGGATCTCTGCATCCCTGTGGATCCCCATGGGCTGCAGGGGCACAGCTGCCTGATCATGGGATGGACCAGGGGCTGCAGGAGAATCTCTGATCTAGCACCTGGAGCACCTCCTGCCCCTCCTTCTGTAGTGACCTTGGTCTCTGCAGAGATGTTCCTCTCACATACTCACATTGCTCTTCTTTGGGTGCAATTACAACTGCATAATCATTTTATTTCTCTTCTAAACTATCACAGGCATAACCCTAATTTCTGGTTGACTCAGCCTTGACCAGCAGCATATCCATCTTGGAACTAGCTGGGATTGATTCTGCTGAACGTGGAGGAAGCTTCTGGCAGCATCTCACAGAAGCCATCCCTGCAGCCACTCACCACCCAAACCTGGCTGCACAAACTCAATTCACTAGCTTGAGGTATTTACTGTTTCTCCAGAAGTCATCCCATGCCGTCGTGTCATGAGTTTGGTTATGATTCCAGCACACCTACTATTAGAGGTCCTGCTAAAACAGATAAATCACACCTGAACTCCCAACGATCTGCTGGAAGGGTTCAAGTAATATGGAAGATAACGTTTATTTTTATAGTTCTTTGTGGAAGAGGTTTTGGAAACCAGAGTAATTTCAACACCTAACAGCCTAGATTTACCTGAAAGTGCTTGGGAGAGCTCCCATGTACCTCAGCAGTCAGAAAGACTACCAGTTATTAGCAGCCCATAGTCAACAGAATATGCCCACAGTCCTACTCTATTCTGGGGTGCTACATTTCAGACAAAAGACTTTAGGATATTAGCAGATGACAGAGGCATAAGGTATTTTTTTTTTATTACTTATATATATACTAATATATTGATCATTCTTATTCTTCAGGATTCATTGTAGAATTCACCATTCAAATGGATTGATACATCTGAACCAACAATGTCTCTTTTTTTGAGTATTTTATATTTCACTAACTAAAACATAGTTGGCATTAATCTATTGGTAATTTTAAGTGTAAAACCAATCCTCTCTAAGGTCAAGACATCTGAAATGGTAAGAGAAAAAGAAGGGAAAGATGAAGAAGAATGGGTTTCTACAGCCTTCAGCTTCCATAGTAACAAAGGGATTTGTAACAAAAGTTCACAGAGTACATTTCAGGAGAGAATATAAAACACCATACAACATTTCAAAGAAAGTTGGAGATGTCAGAAATGCATTATCAGAAGAAACATGATAAAGGTTAATCAACAGATCACTTTTCTTACTGATGCTTTTAATCTGAGACATTTCTAACAGAAAGTGAGGTTTTTTATTCTGTACAACCACATTTCCCTAGCAACAGATTTAGACCCACCTATGCCCAAGTGGGCATTCAGAGCCCCCCTCTCCTCTAGACCTGAGTCATTGTTTCAATTCCCCATGTGGTATATAAAAAATTCCTTATTTCTTGCAGATACTGCTTTTTCACTATCTATTTATCATTAACTAGTTTCATGATTTATGTGACTCAATGAAAATTATTTATTTCCTGTTAGATTTTGACAAAACAATGAAGTCAATTATCACACAATTAATTTTATCCAAAGTCTGTTGTTTTGATTACATGGTGTTTAATCAAATAAGGAATGATATCTCATAGGTAGCATTATTTTAAGTTGAGCTGATGAGCAGAGCAACTGGAGAAGCCAGAAAACAGAGCAATAGCAGAAAGTTAGCTGGGACAAGTAAGGAAATGAACTAAAGGCTGTGGTGAAAACTGAGGTATCTACCCAAAAATCTAAAGCTGCATGTTAACACTGAGTAGATATAAACTACTCACACAAGAGTTATCACCTGACACGTTCGATTTCCAAGTGTTCTGAAAAGTGGGGATAGAGTTGAAGAAGAATGGGTATTTGAAGGAAAGGCAAACAAAAGGCAAAGTTTCAGATCTTACTGGGCCCTTGCAGATACTTGCTGGAAACAATGCCAGGAAAACAGATATGTGTTCAAGAACAAAACATTTATGAGCAAGACAAAGGTCTGTGGTGGCTGGTAGAGCAAAGAGCTGTTGACTGTCAGATTAAAGGATTAATCCATGTTATTTCTGCTTTGACACAATCACAGTGAGTCACAGAAAGACACCAACTTCAGTAAAAATTGGGATAGTATTAATGTTTTTAGCGACAAAAAGAAACATTCTGAAATACAAAAATGTGCTGCCTTTTTTTCTACCATATCTGAGAGGATGGACAGAGAAAATATTACACGAATGATCATGAAACTGCTCCTTAAGCATACTCTTATTTTATGTGGTTTTTGCACTTCTGTGTGTATCTTCCAAATACATTTGAGGCATTTTATTTTTCTGGCTAAATTTCTTTCATTTTCTTTAATTTTTTTGTATATTTGATACAACAGTAGGAGTTTTGTGTTCCTTATTAAAAGGCTTCACAAAATATCCTGTCAAAATACTTGACATCAATACTCATAAGCATTTTGTAAGAATCCTAGAATTAGATCTTAAACAGCTTTCAGTTCAAAAAACTGAACACATCAAAGTCTGTTAACACAATATAGATATCTTGTGTCAAACCAGGTAATTTCATTCCATTAACCACCCACTGAACCTCCCAGTTAGATCTATCAAGAGATTCATTTCTTCTTTTTTTTTCCCATTGCAATTGATAGCACAAAAGAGAAGATAACAGAGAAAGTTGGAAAGTATCACAGGTTTCAGATCAGAAATTAATGTGCTTCCTTTTAAGATCTGCAGGGAAAAAGCAAACTTGAAGGGAGAAATTGGTCATACACAATAGTATGGCCAATAGAAACCAATTTGACCCAAGATAATTCAACAGGAGCTTCAAAGGGTGATTTTAACGATGGCCCACTGTTCTGTGAAATAGTTAACATATAGTAACATAATAGTAACATAGTTAGCTGGTTAGTTTGCAGAAGTTATTAGTGGAATATTACTTGAAAGAATATTGGACTTTTCAGATAAAATATATTTGCTAATTACTGATTCACTGACTGATAACCAAGTAAAACACACACCAAAGCCATCCACAGGCAATTTGGTTTCCTTATGAAACAGAAATGTGCATCATAGAGAAATAATGGGGGAAAAGTAGCTTATTTTCTATTATAATGGAGGAAAGGAAGGAAATGTTGTTTCGGAATAAAACTGTGTGGGCTGTGGTGTTCAAGAAATTTCTTTTTCACATGCAATGTTGAACTTCACTGCCAAGAGCCTTGAAGGACAGCTAAGCGTGTTGGTAGTACATAACGTTTTTACAGAAACATTTGTTTTAACTTGCCATAAAGCTGCAGATATTTAAATTACTTTAAAAGTTAAATTAGTAGCTCATTTTTTTTTTTTTTGCTATGATCATGGATCTGCTTTACTTCACTGGACTCTTTTGGCATAAAAATTTGGTTTGAATGTGACCATATTATTGTTAACTGCCATTACTTATCTGCTTAGAACATCACCATGTACTTTGCAGGAGCTTCCTACTTCCCTCCTTGTACAAACTCCTTGCCATCTCCTGCATATCTTTATATGTTGGCTTTGTTTATATACAGATTCTGGCTCATTATGTGTCAAAAAACCCCATGGCTTTCTTTGTCCTAAACTGTCCATTCTGCTATCAGGTAATTTTCTGTGTTTTTAAAACATTCCCATAGCTATTTGAAACAATGTCCATGGTGCTTAATATTGGTAAAGTCCTAGAGATATTATGTGAAGTTTTCAACTGCAAGCAGGAGTCTCAGTTCAGGAATATGCAGCAAGGGAACAAGATATCAAACTAAGTTGATCTCAAAGGTGCAGCTACGACGGCAGCTCATTTTCCTCAAAAGAAGCAAGAAATTTGTTTTTCCACTGCTGTTCTGTGGAAACATTGTTCTAAAAAAGGTTGTTACAAATTTGAAAGAGTGATATTATAACACATGGTGTTTTTACATTTAACATAAAAACTTTGTGCAGATACTTTGTGCTACTGTTGGAAAAGAAATGAAACTTAGCAAAATATTTAATTATAGTGAGTTGTGTGTGAACTGGTTTGTTAAAAAGCAGTTTTGTAGCCGTTGAAAAGTGTGTTGAGTTTTGTGTGTAACCTAGCAGGTAGTCTTAGGGATTTAATAAATAATTAAACTAGTGCAAGAAAGTAAGAATGCTAACCTGTCTAGAGGCAGCATACAATGCTCTTAGAATAAGATAAGCAGAGGATTAATGATCTTGTTTGTGAACCAAGGAATGTATCACAAGGGGTCTGTGACCAGGCAAGGGGAACGGGGAACTGTTCCTTGGAGACTTTGTTGTGAATCGCATGTATAAGAGGGAAGCACCCATACGTGAATTTGGGGGCTCGGACTTTAGGGACGTGAGTCCCCCAGTTCCCCGGGCCCTTAATAAAGCACCCACAAAACTTATCCGAGTTTTGTGTCATTTATCAATCGGGCAACACTACAATGCAGACTTCAGCTTCTGTGGGAATTTTGCCTGGCTGAGTGTTAGTTTCATTTCTTTAACCCAAATTTCCTAACAATTGCCTCTACTTCCAGTTTTCAAACTTCTCCATTTGTCTCGGACCAACTGAGGTACTAATTGAGGTATTCTCTTTAAACTCTCATCTGCTCCACCAAGCGTTTTATAGGATGCCAAGCACACTATCCAAATTTTGTGTGCAGCTTCTGCCATCTCCTGTATATCTGTTTAATCTCTGGCAGGTTTGCAAAAAGAAGGTGAGGAGGAATAAATTAATGTGTATCAGCAAAACCAGTTAGAAAATAGCAATGTTAAAATCAACAGATTCTTCCTTCAGGGAAAAAAAAATCAAACCAAACAAAACCAGAAAACTCCTGTTCATTAAAAACTAATTGTATGAATGATATATTTAGATGAAGAAAAAGCTTTTGTTTTTACACTGTGTTATTTTTACAAGTGGTAAGCATTTAACAAAAATGCAAGTGGGAAACGTTTGAAGAATGTCTGGTTTGGGAGATTAATATTTTATTTACTTCGTGCAGTGCATTATGTTAAAGAGATCTCATAAAATTACATGAAAAATGACAAATTTCTTGTTTGCACACCCTCTGAAATCAGTATTGACAGTTGCTACAGAGATCTGTCTAGAATTCAGCTTCTATTGTTGTTATGTGACCTTCCCAACCCTATTAAATGAGCTGAATTCCAACTAAGGACTGACCCAAACCCCTCTGAAGTTACTCTGCTATTTATCTACTCAGACAAGAAATCCAACCTCTCTTTTCTGCACACATTTCAGGTTTCAGGTCACCTAAAAATGAGCTTTCTCTTTCTTGTTTACAAGTATCCTCTCGAGCTTACCTAGCAAAAGGTTTCACTCTCAGAGAAGACAACCTTCCCTCACATAAATCATCTTCTCCCTGTGTTGGGTTCATGTACAGCTTCCTTCTAAGATCCTCAAAGAACCAAGAAGAATTTCACGAAAAGAAGAGGGAGAAGGAGGAATTTGCTGATGCATGGAAGAGAGAGTGAGCAAATGTTAAACTGCAGTCTCCTTTTCTGCTATCTGAGGACAGGCCATGTTGATTGGCATTAGATCCCAGCCTGTCCTGCTGTTCACAGAAAAAGCATCTGAGTAGTAATTCAAGAAAAAATGGCCAATTGAAGATGCCACTATTTTTTGATAATAAGAAAAGACATTTTCAAATGGTTCAGAATGGCTATATAATTACTTACATTGTACATTTCAAGAATTCCAGAGGAAATAAAATTTTCCTACATGAGACTCAAAATCTGCAGTAAGTTCATGTTTTAAAACCCAGATTCTTGAAAAAAGCTTTGTGCAGGAGACCCACCTAAACTGTGTAGACTGTGTCATAGACTGTGACCCCCCAGTCCCTAAGTAGTCCAAGAGAAGAAGGTTGAAGTAAACAGCAAAGAAACAAAGGCAACCTAGTGCCCAGCCTCTCATCCACATTTCTGCCTTGCTTCCCATCTTCCCAGGAAAGATTCAGAAGAGTTTATAATGATGAAGAATCTCAGTCCTGTAAAACCTTAAAGAGGCAAACAGAAAAAGCTAGTCTGAATCTTTCCATAACCCCCTCCCCCTTGAGGTCTTAATTACTGGTCAAAAGATCACTGAGCAGACTAATGAAAAATTAAACACAGGAGAAGTGAAATCTAGCCTTATTTAAGCCAGTGGGAGTCTTATTATCAACACTGACAACAGCAGAATTTCACACAGGATGTTTACTCTTGCCATCCTGGTAAATAGGTCAGCACCACTTTTTTTTGATGCTCACTGGAAGCCTTTGTAGCAGCCCAGTTCACCAAATCTTACAGCCTGATCCTTGCTGTGTCCTACAGTCCCAGTGAAGGTGAGCACATCTGTATAGACAGAGGGGACAATAGTCACATGTTTCTAAGATTGCTTGGACTTTTACAAATGGGAAGTATTAAGAGACTAACATGAACATTATTACTTATGCCTTGCACATAGGTAACCCCTAAATTCCATGCAGACTTCAGTTCTATGAGAATCTTAAATTAAGTTTTGAGCTGCTCCTTTTTTAAAACTGTCATCCCTTTGACAGTGCAAGGGTCCCTTTAAAGTAAGAAACACAATGCAGACAATTTTGCTGCTTTTTTATATCTACTTACTGTAATTTTTGTTCAAATAATATTGTAACAAACTTAACACTCTAACTTGAATTGTCAGTTTGATGTTTGCAGCTTCCAAAAAAGAGAAAAGCTGTAAGCATTAAGATTCAAGAGCACAAAGAAATTGTGACAGAACATTTTGATCAGAAAGTAGATATTGTAAGGTATTAAAATTTGACACCTCTTTAATAAATAAAAAATATGCTATCTGAATGAAAGTGCATTACTTCTTTTCCTATACACCTATATGTTAATATTCCTGTACAGAATGTGCTTAAAATCTTCCACCCTAAACTGGATTAAGGAGCAGTAACATTATCAAACCCAGTGTACAATGAAAGCATGAAAATACTGGTGATCTTAAGCAAGAACTTCCTCATAAGGAGAGGAGGGGCAGGCACTGATCTCTTCTCTGTGGTGACACCAAGGGACAGAACACGAGGGATTGGCCTGAAGTTGTGCCAGGGCAGGTGTAGGTTGGATATCAGAAGGTTCCTCACCCAGAGGTGGTTGGGCACTGGAACAGCTCCCCAGGGAAGAGGTCACAGCACCCAGGCTGACAGAGTTTGAGAAGCATTTGGACAATGTCCCAGGGACATGGTGGGATTTTTGGGGTGTCTGGAGCAGGGCCAGGAGTCAATTCAGGATATTATATGATTCTAAGAACAGAAGGGTGTTATTCAAACATATATTTGAGTCATTTAAAGCTCACAAAAGCTGGGAATACAAACACCAATTTCATGGTTTTGATTAAGATCATTATTTTTTTATTGCTGCAACCTGTACTTTTTATTCACTAAAGTGAATTTTTGTCAATACTTATCTTTTAGCCCACTCCCTTAATGACAAACAATTGAAGCACAACACATTTTAGCCTGGAAGGCTGAAAGATAAGCTTTTCTAGATAAACATTTCTTGAGTGACTCCAGAAGGGCATTCTTGCAACAGGAATGTACTCTGTAATTGATAGAGAAAAATAAAGAGCAAGCCAGACACAAGGGAACTCTGTGTTCATCGGCTCTGAAGATTGCATTTTCCTCCATCTCTCTCTTTCTCTTCCTACTCTGTTTTTCCATTTAATTTCTTCACCCACCTCTCTAGACAAAATCTTTATTGAATAGGAGATGAACTATGCTGTCTAGATTCTCACTACTTGGCAACAGCAGAAACAGCAGAAACCTTGCCCCTCTGAGGTTAGTAACTAAAAGGCATCTGTTCATTTCAGAATGAGTCATGATTCAATATATTAATTAAATCTATTAAAAAGGCAGGATATTTAGTTAGGGAAACGTCCTTGCCCATCCCTCCAGGAGCCACTCTGTCACAGTCACACCCCCACACCTGAGCTGGGAGCGAGGCCCCTCTGCAGCCACATCCCCACCCTCACACAGCCACACCAGGCTCTGAGACCCCTCTGGAGCACCATCCCCACCCTCACACAGCCACACCAGGCTCTGAGGCCCCTCTGGAGCACCATCCCCACCCTCACACAGCCACACCAGGCTTCTGTGGTACATCCCCACCCTCACACAGCCACACCAGGCTCTGAGGCCCCTCTGCAGCACCATCCCCACCCTCACACAGCCACACCAGGCTTCTGTGGTACATCCCCACCCTCACACAGCCACACCAGGCTCTGAGGCCCCTCTGCAGCACCATCCCCACCCTCACACAGCCACACCAGGCTCTGAGGCCCCTCTGCAGCACCATCCCCACCCTCACACAGCCACACCAGGCTTCTGTGGTACATCCCCACCCTCACACAGCCACACCAGGCTCTGAGGCCCCTCTGCAGCACCATCCCCACCCTCACACAGCCACACCAGGCTCTGAGGCCCCTCTGCAGCACCATCCCCACCCTCACACAGCCACACCAGGCTCTGAGGCCCCTCTGCAGCCACATCCCCACACTCACACAGCCACACCAGGCTTCTGAGCTGGCTCAAACCCAGGTTTCACACAGCAGAGTCTCAGATGAACCAATTCTTAAAATAATTTAATCTTGGTCCAGTAACTAAATAACACAAAACCAGCTCAAGCTGGTGACTCCAAAGTGGGACCTGAAAAAAAGAAAACTCTGGACATTTAACCTCTCACAGTCCTCACAGACCCAGGGATGTCCTAGGCTCCTGCTGTGGCTCTGAGTGTCCCCAGGCCTTTTGTTGTGCAAAGGGTCAGTGATTCCTGACCTCTTGCTTTGGGCTCCAGAGCTCCACCTGCAGCTCCCACTGCAGCTGCTCACTGAGAGACCAGCACTGAATGGATCCCTCAACCATCTGACTTGAGGTTTTATTGCTTTATCTTCTCCATTTTGATAAATCTTTAAATTTTTTTTTCAGCATTATCACATTTAATAAGACTTGTTAAAACATGTAAATCTAAGTGATGTTTTCCTCAACAGCTGACTAGTGTCTCACTAATGACCATATCAAGTTTTAGGAACAGAGCTCTTTTAATCTCAGTTTCTCAAAAGCCTTGAAAATAGATATTGCTGATATACTTAGTCTGTTTTCTGTCAAAACAGACCTCAACGTTTTCAGAAAAAAACAAGTAACAGATGGGTTAATAAATTTTTATTTATAAGTATATCAGATTGAAGAAACAAGGAAATCTTTACTCAGTGTGTGTATGGATGACATAAAATTGTGTTTTATCATGCTTTGTATTGTTTGAACAAGCAACACTGTAGTGTTCAGCCAGTGGGAATTCATTTAGTTTACTAGGCTCTGTATTTGAAATCCTGTTTAAAAGACAACTTCAAGGGAAATTGTATTTTCATTTAATTTATACTTTTTCCTGTGCAGGCAGTGAAATATATTTGCTATATAGTTCACAGCACTTCACTGTGGCAAGGCTTCTACAAATGAGGATAAAAGAAATAAACAGCTTCCTGAAAGGCAATTCACAAATAAATACCATCTTTCCTAATGGATATTAAATTAATATATCTTCATATATACAACCCATGGTCTTATGTTATCCCTTTATTTACTGTGCCAACATAACAGCCATTACAAACTAGAATGCATACCTGGATAAATGAATATTTAGCCAGTTGTCTGTCTTATAGCAAGATTCAAAGCATTTCAGGGTACAAGGAAGGTATCCTAAAAGGAGCCATCACTAAGATGGACAAGGAGTGGACAAGAAGACTCTAGAGGAGTCATTGCCTCTGAAAGGTCAGGGTTTGTGGCAACAATGGGTAACCAAGATGAGACAGTTATATGGGCAATTTTTTGTGTTGTATAATTACACAAGCTCAGCTTGTCCCATTATGTTTTTATTCCCCAATGCACTCTAAAACCAGATGCTCTTCAAAATTTTCTACATTGATGTGGGAATTCAAACAAAGTAGTCCATCTTCAGTTCAATTTCTTAAATTTATGGGACAGCAGAAGGGTGAATATAGACATCATCTTCCAGTGAGTCTCTACATGAGGAGGTCAAAGCAATGAAGGGAAGCAAATTTGGATACTATCCCACTCCCTTAATGACAAACAATTGAAGCACAGCACAACTCCAATTGAGTTGTCTTGCATTAAAATTAAGACATTGGTAAGAAAGTAGAGAGAGTACTTTAGTTAAATAAAAAAGAACCACATTAATCTAGGAATTTTATCATAGTGCTAGTAAACAAAGCTAGTAATTTATAAATGACAACCTTTCTAGCTACATATGAAGGAGTTAGACTGTTGAAATATTAAAAGTCTCTCTCAGTTTTAAAACTCAGCATTGTTTTGGGATCTCTCCCTTCACCTATACTACTCCCTTCAAGCAGAAATATTTCTTGGGAAGAGTGAAGATCTCAAAGTTTGTCTATGCATTTGCTGGAGAAAACAGTAAAAGGTAGCATGGATGATTATACTAATTTTGAAATCTAGCAGTTGACCTGTTAGCTGATAATTTTCTACAGTTGCCCATAATTAGATTTATTCCAAAAATGTTCATTTTTTGACTGATTTACTTTTTCTGTGACTGTTTTAATATTGGTCTTGAAAACAAATTCACAGTGTATTACTTATTGGACGAATATAGTGAGTGCTAAAGCAGAAGAAGAGACAGATACAAAATATGGAAACTCTGAATTCTTTCTAGATCTATATCATACATAGATTTTATCAATTCCTACCTAAACCTAAATACCTACAAGATAAACAGAATTTCAGGCACATTGGCTGCAATATTGCAGAGGGATCTCATTATTTTTGGTAGTAATAAACAGAGAAGTTGGCAGGTAATCTTGGTGGAGAACAGAACACTTAGAGACAAAAAAGCAGGAAGAGCTGGAGAACTGTCTTCTTCCTGAAGCCACAAGAAGTCAAGTAAAAGAAGGAAAATGAAGCAGGTCTTTTATGGCTTACCTGAATCCTAGCTCAGAGGCAGTTAAGAAATAGAATCACAGAATCATTTAGGTTGGGAAAGATTTCTAAGATTAAGTCCATCCATTAACTCAGCACTGCCAAATCCATCACTAAACCACGTCCCTAATTGCCACATCTACATGTCTTTTAAATGCCTTCCTAGGTGGTGACTCAATCACCTCCCCATTCCAGTGCCTGATAACCCTTTTGGCCTAAATGTTCTTCCTGCTTACTTTTTCTCCCTGCTTACTTTTTCTCCCTTCAAGATATTAGAGCTGTAATAAGACAATGCAGTAGATGAGGCATTTTGTAAGGCACAGCAGAAAAACAGACAGTGACTATGGCAAGCAAAGGGACACTACTGAAAACCATTACTTGTGACACAAGCACCCACTTTAGTAGTCAACATATGGCATCTGTGTGCCTGCTGGCCCAAAGCATTTCCCTGCTGCTCTTCCTGCTGTGACTAACCACAAGAACTGTTCTAATTCAGGAAGTTATCAAAGGATACAAGCTCTTGTTTATACACATACCAGTGCTGCTGGAACAGAGCAGGCCCCAAGGAGAAATGATTTGAGCCAGTACAACTCAATTTCAAAACCTTTTTAAATGTCACCCAAGAAAAACTGGTGTTGGAAGCCAGATACATGTGTGTCTGAATGACCTTCCTTCTATTTCAGTCACAAGTGTGAGGGGATTATGCAAAGTAAAATGGGAAAACTGTGAGTTCCCTGAAGAAACTGCTACACATGTTTTTGGCAAAGGACAAGATACTCTGTGGGTTTCTTTGCAGAAGGTTATGCACAGATGTGTTTATTCCCCATGACTTCCCAAGCGAACACAACTTTAAACAAGGAAGATAACTTTGTTTTGTGCCAGGTCTCATTCTCACTAAAAGCAAAGCTCAATGAGCACTATCTCTTCTCTGGGTTCCTCTCTTGTATTTTACGTAGGAGTAGGTGATCTCATATCCCAATTTAACTCATAGAGGAAACTGGCGGGCACAGCAGGGAAGCAGTCATAGTTTTATAGTCTTTTCTAAAGAAGCAGCTGCCACAATTGCCTCAGCCTTAATGCTCTTTAATCATTAATACACATATATATAGATATATATGTGAGAGTGTGTGTAAATATATATATATATATATTTATGTATGCATGGGTATGTGTATATATCTATATATACTTATATACACATTCTAGTCTATTCTGAAGGGCAGGTATCTCTACAGGTAGTCTGGGGCAATATGCAGAAAGCAGGGAAAGGGGATTGAAAGAGGAATGTGGGTGGCTTCAGTTGTGGCTCTCAAAGCCACAGTGCCAGGAAAGCTTGGAGAAGCTGGAGCCAGATGAAGAGCAGGGAGAGCATTAGGAGAAGCACCACACCTGGGACACAGAGCATGTGAGAGCAGAAAGGCAGCAGCTTGTCATGCAGCTGCAGGAGTGGTGCAGCACAAGGCTGAGCAGGGCCATTGGTGCAAAGGTGAAAACTCTGATGTGTCCAGAGAGGAGTGTAGGGGAACGAGGTGCTGCAGATATGATGGGTCTGCCCACATTACCCTCTCAGAGTCTAAGCTCAATGACATGATGGAAATAGTAACTACCTGTATAAAACCTGAGACCAGGGAGGTGTCCTGGGGAGTTCAAAAGGTGAGTGTTGACCTCTCCACTGGAGATGTGAACTGAGTATAAAGCACGGCCTAATAATGTGTTATTTGCCTTGATAGCCTGTGTTTTTCCATCACAGTCTTCTTTCATGGTACAGAATACAGTCAGAGAAGGCATTCCCAAAGCTAAGAAGTGTCACACTTATCAATGTCTCTTTGAACCCTGACACAAATGGTTGAGCTGCTATTTGTAGCTGCACAACCTTGTAAAATGACTCCCCTTAGATCCTCTTTTGTGAGCAGTAATACTCACCCACAGATCTGTTCTCAGGATTGCAATCGGCACTATTTGGTACTGTGGAGTCATTCACAGAGCCAGTTTCCCTTGTCTACCTGATGATTCCTTACAATGCTGTGATACTTGGGTTGCTGCTAGTAGCTTACATTAGAAGTGATCTATAGAGATTTAAAGCTTTTAAGATGCATGCTTCCTAATGAGATTTATTTAGTATATCACATCTAAGTTACCTTCTAAACTACTGTTTTTGAATGATCTCACTCTTCCTTTCTCTCAGTCTTTACGCTCCCACAATGGAAATTATACAACTGCATGGTAACACTCTCATTTTCTCTCACAAGTGACTGAGGTTTTAAATGCAATTTGGTTATAAGTCAGTATGCATTAGAGTTTTCTGGTTTGCCATAAACTTGGACACTCCACAAGTCTTTAACTGTGTAGTATGCATGAATACATTTTGCTTCCCCAGCAGCTCCCCATTTTTGCTTAATCCCAAATTGTTTTCCTTTAGGGTTAGATTATGGACACAAACAGAAGTTTTCTTGACTGGAAATAGGTTCTACAGATGCTCAAGTGTAATTTCTCAAAGCTAACTAGCAAGGAGATATGTGAATTCTTGAAATGCCATTGGAGACTTGTGCCTGGACTGGGGCACTTCAAATGCTTAAGGACTTTTCCATGTGCTTCTGATTAACTCCACCTGCCATTTATCCACACCCAGTCTGAACTATTCATTTATCCCACAGGCATACTTGGCATGAGTAAGATATTCATAATAAATTAAATTTGGTTTTAGGTCTCTTTTGTATTTAAAAATTTAATTCTGAATACCTTTGAAAGCAAGAAACTGATACTTTAGTTGCTATTTCTGCAAGCAGTAAAAAAAGAAAACAGAAAGAAAGAAGAAAAAAGTGATTTTGCAGGCCTTGATTATGCTTAATACACAATTCTAATATGCTTATCAAGATAAGCTTCTGGGCTGATGTAGCCAAGAGTAATGGTCCTTGAAAAAAACATACAGAAAAGCAAATATTGGTAAAACAAAAGTGTGCTGGCAAAATGATGCAAAAAAATGTATTCAGTACAGTGTAATGCTTTACACAAAACTATGAATCTATATAACCAATGTTCATTAAGAGATAAAAACCTTGATAAATAGTATTTAAGTTCCCACAAAAACAATAGTAACTAATATCACGTAACAATTTCAAAATGACTAAAGTTGCATTCTTTGGAAAACATGATATTTGCTACTCCTACCCCATATGGGGGGTCATGCAGACAGGAACAGTTGTGAAAGTCCTGTTTGGTAAATAAAGAAATTTTGACCTAGATTTCCAGATTGTTTGCCTTCTTCTGAAAAATTTTAATCTCTTAAATCTCCTAATCTCTCTCTTTATATTTGAAGAAAATTACTTTACTTCTAAGTAGGTCTGTATTTTCCTCCCCATGGACATTTTGACTTTTACGATATGACTGTAAAAAAAATTAATGATGCAGTGGACTTAGTCTTCTAGATCAGCCATCAGGGCTACCTGTCTGTGGGGAACTGATGCCTTGAGAAGACTGACCTGAAACAGAGACTAGACACAGTTAAAGAATAAAGTGGGTATTTATTAAAAGACCTCAAGGGATACACCTTGGGTAGTACAAGAACCTGGCCAGGGCTACACCCAAGATGGTCACAAAATGGATGAACAATCACAAAGTCTCTCACTTTTATAAGTTTTGATCCGTTTGCATATTGGAGTTAATTGTCCACTTATAGCTTTAGGTTATGAAGTTCCATCCTTCTTTTTTTTCTCTCTTCAGCCCACTGTTGTTTATGCTCTTGAGCCTGAAATTTGGATTGGTTATCATTGGTCCCAAGCTAGAGAAAGAATTGTTTTATCTACCTCGTCTGTGAAGAGAGCTTACCTATTGTGGAAATAGGGGATCCCCCAGCCAGGGAATAATGTGCTTTGACTCCACAATTCAGAATGCTGAACAATTCCTTTATTTAAGCTATACTACATTACATTAATACTATACTAAATAACATACTAAAGAGATACTATACTAAAGAAAACCCATGAGTGTCTGAGACAGCCAGAACACAGCTTTGAATGATTGGCTAATCACTCAAAACAACTTTCACCCTTGTCCAATTAACCAAATCAATTTCAGTAAACAATCTCCATAACACATTCCACATGTGCAAAAACAGAAGCAGTGGATAGAGACAAGAATTGTTTTCTCTTCTCTCTGTGCTTTTCACTGCCTTCCCAGGAAAAATCCTTGGGAAAAGAATTATATCTCTCTCTGTTCAGAGGATGTGAATGCCCCACTTACCATCCCTTAATATGAAGCTCAGACTAAAACAGCACAGAAGCTGAAAAATATAAAAGCTAAAATTTAAGGCATCATTTCCCCCATGGGCTTGGGCTTGCCCCCTTTTTCATGATTGTAGTCATCCGTAGGCTTTTCTAGGGATTTACCAAGGGTATTTCTCACAAATACTTTCCACATTGTGGTATTACATAACATGGTGTAGAAAACACTGTGGTGACTTGCGGTGTCACATGTTTTTAGTGTGGTTCTGTTGTAAAGTTAGTTATCCTTTGTATAAATTTAAGAAATGGTTTGATCCTCAGTTCCCCCCATGTAATCCCCTCAGAATGGTTTCTCCCCAAGTTGTTTGCCAACTGTTTTTCCCACCATTGGCTTGTCCCTCAAAATGATTGATCCTTTGTTCCTCCCCCTATGCCCTTATAAATTTCTTTCCTCCTGCATGGTGCTGCCCACTTCCCCTGCCTGTCATTGTAACCACTCCCCCCCCCTTTATTTCGAGAATTTTCCGTGTCAATCATCCCTTACAGGATGTATGATTTCCCTCCAGAGCCTCTTCCCTCCCTTATGTGATCCTCATAGGCTCAGCTGTATCTCGCACTTCTCCCCTGACCTTTGCCTATTGATTACTTTATGTCTCCTCCTATCATGCCCACTCCCGTTATCACTGCCTCCCCAAACCCCTGTCCCATGACACTTGTCCCTGGTCCCCTTTGGGAATCGAGGTTCCTTGGCATTTACGTGAATGTCCACTCTGCTTCCTTCACCTTGGGAGTTCATAGCTGCGCTCTCGCCTGCGCTGCCCACGCGGCAGACGGCACCATTACCCAGGGGTTTCCGAGGAGAACCTGGGAGTGGCAGATCTTGTGGCCCCCTCTGGTCACAAGGGGAGCAGCTAGCCGGCATTTATCCAGCTCCTATGGCCGCAGAGCGAGCTACAGTGACTCTGACACTTCTGCTTCCCACCCCTAGGGATTTCAGTTTTCCAACTCTATACAGCAACCGTTCTATCACAACAGCCAGGAAAACCTTGCTATGTCGTCAAATAACAACTTTTTCTTGTTAAAAAATTTCTAATGTGCTAGTGTTTCAGTTGCTTTCTTCATCCTCTCTTTGTTGCCATGTACTGTCCTTTCTTTGTTACTTGCTGTTTATTTAGGAAGCCATGACCAGTGTGATGGTTGGTACCAGCAACCGGAGCAGGGCTGCAGCCTCGGGAGCCTGTGTGTCTGTGTGTCGCTGCTGGGGAGGCTGGGACAGGGGCAGCTGTCACACTGCATGTCTGAGCCCAGCTGCTGCAGGAGCTGCCTCCCACATTTGTGCAGTGTGTTCCTGCCTGTGACACATAGATGACTTCCCAGGCTTCTTGTAACCCACACCATTCCATGATTCACTGATCAGATGTCAATGAAACCGAAAAAAATGGATGGAGATTCAGATATTTCACATGGTTGCTAACACAACAAAAGCATCACTGAGATCTGATTCAGCGCCCTGAACCCTGCAGCTCATCAAGGAGTACAGTAGTACAACCTAGGATTGTAAAACCTTTGCTCATAATCTAGGTTGGGAGTTTTTTGCATAATTCATTTTACTTCATGATACCTGGGATCATCATGTTCATGATGGGAGAAACTGCACAAGATTTATGGAAAGGGTGGGATGACAGCTGAGAGTCTTCCATCAAATTATTTTTATAATGCAGGTTTCATTAACATCAATGGTATGAATCATTATCATGTCAGCTTACAAACAGAATACGTGCAAACAGTAATTGCTTTTGTTTGAATGAAAGACTGGGACAAGCTCACAGTTAAGACAAAACTGTTGGCAGTGACTTGTGAGCTGATTGCTATGACTACAAGAACTGACACAGACATTGATTCTGTTATGATGTTTACTAAAATTACATTTAATTTAACACTGACATTCTCCACCTAGAACATAAATCAGACGTCAGATGCTTCAGAAGCAAGGATGATAATGAGGCAGATGTGACAGGGCTGTTTCTGTGGAATTTCTTTTAATGTGCCTTCTATTCCACCCTCTCACCTACTTCAGTCCAAGGATTGTCTATCATCAGCAGCTAAAAGCAGAAAAAAAAATTGTCTTTAAACTTTGTAAAGTACCTGGGAAAATCTGGCTGCATTCATTTTGAATCATAATCTCCATTAAATCTTTATCCCACTAATTTCTTATGGTAATGCAGTGACAATTACTGAGTCAGTAAAAGCTCCTTCTTAGTGCATTTTTCAGAACTCTCATAAGACTTGAGTACAAATTACAACACTTTTCAGCTCACAATCATTGCTCTGCACAGATACAAATTTAATACTCATTGCTCTTTTTAAAAGCATAAATGTCTGTCAACTTAGAAAGATGGAAGAATAGAATAGAATAGAATAGAATAGAATAGAATAGAATAGAATAGAATAGAATAGAATAGAATAGAATAGAATAGAATAGAATAGAATAGAATAGAATGAAGAATAGCTTTGTCTCATCTTTTATGAAGGCTTTTGCTTTCATTCCCCAAATCCCTTTTTAAAAGGCCTAATTAGTCAGCTATCAGACCAGTTTTCAGTTAAAGGATATTGCAAGCTTGCCTCTGAATCCTCTTTCCATTTCACAGGCATGGCCATGAGGTGAAGAGACAGTGTCAGTGGTTCTATCAATTTGCTGCATTGCAGTTCATAAGTGATTTGAAGAAACTGAAGAAAGTTATGATGCAAATGTGTGTAAAGAAAAGCAAGTCTTTCTTCATTTCATGTGCTTGTACTACATTGCTTCCAACTGCTCTTAATTTCACAAGTGTTTTCTATAGGCTCTAATTGTCAAGGTCAGCTTCTGCTGTGTTTTGGAGATAGAAACAAGAGAATGCTACCCTTTCTTTTCAAAAAATCTTGCAAATTGTATCAGGTGGATTTTAGCTTTTGATTCAATGTTCTTGTAAGGTTACCTTTAGGGTCATTTTGTGCAAAGCAGTATGTTCACTGACCTGAGTGGTGAGAGGAATGAGAAAGGTGAAAAATCTAGAGAAAGGCTTTTTTCCATATTGCAAACTCCTGAAAATCCATGTTGTGTTTAATGTTAATTGACAGTGCTTAAGCTCCTTATTTTGTATCTAAATAATTAAATGTTCACTGTAGGCTATTAAAGACCTGCTAGCACAATTCTCACACAACACGTGGTTTTGCATGGTTTTGCTCTTTCTTTGCTTATTTGTTTAACCTGACCCATTTCAATTGTAATTTAATGGTGAGGAGTTGGTAACAAACCAGAAGCTTCTCAAGATCTGTTATACGTGAGGATGTGCAACTCTTACTGCTTCTGTCCACACCAGCTGAGTTTAAAACCACACTGTTTTGTTAAATCATACAGAACTAAACATTAGGAGAACTACAGGAATAACAACAACAACAATAAACATAACAATAATAATAAACAATAACAGCAGTAATAATAATAACAAACATTGCCATTTTTGTCATTGGTGAGATGGTTATGGAGCTAAAACATTAATTTCAGCAGGTCTGTCTGGTGTATAGTGGCTGAATATTTATATCACAATGAAAAATGGAGATTACTTATCCAAAGTTGAAGTCAATCCTAATTGATAGCTCTTTAAATCATATGGCCAAAAGTTCATGATGAAGACAATGAACATGAAATTCACCCCAATTGTCTATACAGCCTTAAGATCTCACTTCCCTGAGGCAAAGGAGGGGAAGAAAAGCCACACCACTACTGTGGTTTGAGATACTTTGTTTCAAAGCCCATCATTTTGTATTCATTTTTTTCTGCTTTTAGTTAAGATCTGTAAATTTCTCTGTGAATTTGTCTTAAGCGCAGAAACTTCACCCTTGCTCAAAAACAGTGTGAGATCTGTTGTTTATAGTACGGGAGAACAATGCCAAGCCTATTCCTTGATCATGCTGACATTCCTGTAGCTCAGAAATGCTTGTCAGTGATCACCTGAGCTGTTGCCCAGCTTTGGAGTTCAGTCAAAGAGTGAAGTGTTGCCTGCATAAAATCCACATGAACTTGACCTCTGGAATTCCCTAAGCCAGTCAAAACTGTAAGTACCATCAACAACTCTGAAAGAACTAGTCAGAGGTGCTCCATTTCCCAATTATCATGTGTGGTTAGCTGGATGGGAGGGGAAGAGCAGGTCCTCAGCTTTTCCTGCTTTAGTCAGATCTGACCTTCTCCTTCAGCAAATGCCCCCAGGTACAAGAGGTGGTGACCCCTGGCTGGGCACCTCGGCCCTCTCTGGGCAAAGGTGCCACATTATGCAGTGCAAAGAGAAAGAGTCGTGGTGCTGGGAGGAAGGGGATGGTTCTGTGAGTGTGCTGGATTAATCTGGGCCCTTGAGAATTTAGGTGCATTAAGTTTATAAAGTCTAACGAGATTGATTTCTTCAGCCAGACTTGGTCTGAGCATCTTTGGACACTGGAGAATTTAATTCACTTAGGTGTAAAAAATGTACGTTCTAAATTAAGCAGATCATGAGCTGTTATTCAGCAACCTAATTTTAGACATGAATTCCTATAATATTATAAGTTCTATTTTAATTACTGAAAGCCTCACTTTGTATCTGGCCCCTTGCTTGTTTCAAGTTTCCAGCAAGAATTGGGGCATATTAAATTAACGTTGTCTCAGTAGGAAATAAGCCTTCCAAAAAAATGTTAATGCTCCAGTCATCAGTATTCCAACCTCCTGTGCTTGTTGCATATTCAGATATTGACTGAAATGCTTTATTAAGAGAAAGGCTCTGCTTTCAGTGCAACACTAAGATGAGTTTTGATAAAAGTTTCTAATCTGTATTCTGACCACCATATTTAATTTGTATCAATTGTTTGTGGTGAAGTGTGGTGGTTAATTGATTGTTTTGAAGACAAGAGGAGGACAATGTTCTGATTAGTTTGAGATGGAGAAAACTTGCATATGTATTGTTTTGTATTTTCAGATAAAAATTATCTCAGTATTGCTCCAAAGCAGGTGAAACTTTGACATTTATGAACTTTTATATTCTAAGCTTTTTAATTGTTGACTTTTTATATATATTGAGTTAATTGTTAAAAAGAAATTATAAATATAACTTCTATTTTTTTCTAATAAATGTAAGTGAAATGAGAAACATTAGAACTAAAGAAGAAATTGACATATCTCAGAAATTCATTAAGTGGGACACTGATTTAAATCCCTTATAGTGTCTCAAAAGAAAATCCACTATGCACTTTTAAGTCTAGCTTTTGAGTTTTCTGGATGTTGTAGATGAGATGAGATTATGCATTCATCTTGATACGCAGCTGTCAAGTAATTTTACAGAAATGAAATACAGGACAAAGATAAACTAGCAGTTGACTTGTGTCTGTGTTAAAAATAAGGCAGAAAATTCCATCTTGCAGAAAAACAGCAATATTCAACTGGTCTTTTATCCTTTAGACAGATTTGTGTCTTTGGAAGGGTGTTAAAAATGATTGTATGCCTAATATATAAAACTAAATTGGGTTAGTCTTCAGTTAAGTTTGAACTGTCTCTATAGTATTTGTATGTGCACTGTCTACTTGAAGAATGAAGGAAATTATCTATTGTCATTGATACCAGTCTGGTTTCTTTTCAGATGGGCATTTTACAATCTAAGCAGCTGTCATTTTCCAGCTACATGACATAGCAGGCTGTGTGTGAAATACGATGTGTTGTCCTTCTCCACAAGGTGTGAAACCATCCCTTATAAGCCTAACCCATTCCTGTATAAACTTTTCTCTCCTGGCTGGACGGTTCAGCCTGCAGAGGGTGCAGGGCAGGCTCAGCATCAGCCTGGCTGGGGACTCTTTTATGTCACTGCTACTCCAGTGACCCTGACGGCAGCCTCCAGGTACCACTGATCACAGAGCCTTAAAAAGGAAGGTCAATGTGTTCCAAAACACCATCTCTTATTTCTCTCTGTTTTCTCTGTCCTATTGCACTTAACAATGCTCAATGCGCCCAAACCCAGTGCTCTTGTTGTTGATGAAAGTCTGTTGGTTTTTTGGGCTACTTTGCAGTTCCACTGAGTTTTGGGGCTGCCTCATGGTCTGGTACCTGCCATGTGCTGAGGGCCTCAGGAGTCAGCCTAGCTGATCTCAGCTGTCCCTCCTGGCCCTGCAGCCTCTGAAGTTCTCCATCCATCACAGGTGTAACTGCAGCTGGTTCTTTCAAGGCTTCTTTTAAACTGCCAAAGTTTATAAACAGCTGAGTAATACCGGCGAAATAGAATCAACAAGTGATACCATGTGACATCTGTACAGAGTAGTGTGAAGGTATGGTTTGAGCAGCTGCGTTGTAAGTAGCTACAGTGAGTGGTAAGCAGCATCTTCCACTGCTGGGACTTTTCTGCCAGAATTTTTTTTCCTGCATCTATGCTATCAGTATCCATGTTCTTAATCAAACACTGGAAAAGTCTCCTATCTCCTAACTTGGGGCTGTCTAGAAAGAGTCTGGTCACTCTTGTGTATCCAAGACAATCTGTCTAGAGGCAGCCTTTCAAAGGTACCTTACTCAAAGGTGACTACTACATAATTGATTCCTATATTTGAAAGTTATCTCTAGTACTATTTAGGCTGCTTATCAATTATTGAATACTAACAATGAGGTTTTTTAGCTATGTAGCTTTCCACATGATCTGCTACAGCACAGCAAATCACTGCCTTGTAAAGAAACCACAAAAATGGAGGTGGAATGCAGCTTCCACTAGACTAGACAGACAACATCAAGCAAGATTTGAAAATTAAAAATTTTTATTGCTTTGTGTTACTCTCTGAAGAAAAGGTGGAAGATGGAAATCTCAAGATATATTTTTAAATATTCACATAACTTCAGTAGCTGCTGCTGTGCAATCACTTGCTCCACTATGCTGCAAAGCTTAATTTCTACAGGACACAATCTTTCAGAACAAGAAAATGATCAAATCTTGAAAAAATATTTAGGACAGTATTTAGTATTAGATTTTGCCTCTCAGTACATCCATACTACACAGGTACTAGTTTATTTACATTACATCCTTTAGTCCTGTGAATTTTTCATAGGAATAATTTCCAGACAAAACTATGGAAACCTAACCTGAATGATGTTAAAATTAGCTACTTTTAAACAGCTGGATTCCTAAGCAGTCACTGGAAAATCCTGTTGTCATCTTTCCCTTTCCCTGCAAGGATGGGGCATTATTTGCTTTGTGCTTTAAAGGGGTGAACTGCAGTTTAAGAGAGCTGCGCCTAAGCCATCTCAGAAATTGTTGGTAACTGAAAGGAAAGAGAGATGAAGATATTCAAACCTCATCCAAATTCCTAGATTTTTGTCTTTCATTTTAAATAGCAGTATCATCTGTCACTTTTTTTAAGGAGTATATTGGCTAGGGGAGTTGATCTCTATGTTCATACATTTTGGACTTTTTCCAAAGTGTTGGAATGAACCTGTTGCTTGAACAGCCAGACTGAGCCCAAATTTGGTGGTTTGTGAGAGACTGCTTCCAATCTCAGCAGGTGGTGATGTTTTATGGGAGATGTGGTAGGAGGCAAAATCAGGAAACAAAAAGCATAAATTAATACAGATAGTCAAAACACAAAAAAATGTGTTTTTGACAGCTGCCAGACTGCAGAACAGACGAGACTGAATACAAGGTGACATAAGCCAATTCAGAACTCAATATAGAGTGACAATGTAATGACACAGAGGCAAAAAAACCCTAAACCAAAACCCAATTAATGTATCAGAATTCTGGACAAGGATTTATGAAGAAGGCAAAGTTTTGACATTTAAATAAATGGAGAAAAGTCTGCTGAAAATGTGAGGTTTTTGTTTGTACAGCAAATTCAGAATGCTTGAAGATTACTGAGAAAATGTGGTAGGAATCACAATAGGGTGAGCAGAGGGAAAAGATCATTCTGTGCACCTGCTGCTGTAGCCCCCAGTGCTGTTGGCCATTGCTACCAGGGCTCACTGCTGGCTCAGGCTTTCCTTGCAGCCCACTGGGACCTCCAGCCCTTTCCCACAGAGCTGCTTCCCAGCTTTCTGTGCTGTGGGGGTTATCCCAACCTAGCTGCAGGACATGGGTCCCTGTCAGCCCATTTCTACAGCCTCCACTTATTGACTATTCCCTCAAACTTGGTGTTGCTCACAGACTTGCCAAGAGGGCAACCCTTCCGTTCATCTAGGCCATTAATTAAGACATAATACACATACTGATCACAGTATTGTTTATTTCTATAATGGGATAATCCACCTTATCCTCTTTTTCCTTTCTTTTGCCATCTAAGAGCCATGTGTACACTCATTTTGCAGTGCCATGACTGTGTATAGTAATTATTTGCATTGTGTTTCCTGATTCAATCTCACAGCTCTCCTATAAATCATGACCATCTGTTTAAATTGAGATTGAGAGATATTATTCTCATCCTGACTTTACCTATCAGTGTTGCTGATCAGAAAAGACACAATATGATTATGGTTGAAAACCAGCCATCACTGCAGAAAATGTACATTAACCAGCAACCATTGTATCCTCAATACATGGAACAAAATATTACTAAATATGTCTCCTAAGAAATACTTATGCTGATGGACTTGCCAGTGTACCCTTAAAGGCACTCAGAATTTCTGTTGGGATAATTTTCAAAGTTATCAAGGCTTACAGAATGCAATGGTTTACAATGTTGAATATACAGAAGAATGAAAAGATACAGTCAAGATAATCCTGTGAAGCTGTGATGGCATGAGGCATGTTTGAAAGCATTTAATTCCACTGCATAGTGGCCAAAATGCTTATCTACACAATAGTAACAATTTAATCTAATAGTACTATAATTCATGGTTTCTGTTTTTCAAATATGTTTAAAAGAGATGTGTTTTCATATTACACTTTACAAGGCATGTATTTCAGATGCTTGTCAAGGAGTAAATTTTTTCCTAAATCACAAATCTATGCTCATCAGTCTTGTGATATAAAGAACAGTATGTTACAATGGTAATAAATGAATTTTCTTTATTCTTAAACATGAAAAGTACTCACCTGCTGAATCATTGATAGATCTGTCAAATAATCAGACAGATTTTATTATTTCCGGATAAAACAATTCAGTGCATGTCAAAAAAGCTTCCAAACATTGTGCTACATTAAGAAGAAATAAATACTTCCACATTTTTTTTAAAATGCTCCCATATTTTCATATAAACCACCATGATTCAAGAAAACATCAACTGAGGAACAGCTAGCCTGGAAATGCAGTGGGTACGGGTGAAAATCATAATGGAGTACAAAGATTGTGTTCTGACTCTAGAGCGTAATAACTAAAGTGTAAGCTGGTTTGACACCCTCTCTCTGACAACTCACAGTTCACATTGGCACACCAAATGGGAAGAGTGGAACCACCCACTCAAAAGTACACAAAAAAAAAAAAACATTAAATCAGTTCTTTTTGAAACAGATATATCGGTGACTATTTGACTATTTCTACTCAGAGGATGTGTGACCTGACCACTGACAATGCTCTACTGTGTCTAGCAGTGCATTTGAATGTATATTGTCCCGTGAAACATCAAAAACTATAATACAGCTCAAAAGCAGATATTTGTGCTAATGAAGGTGTTTAAAATAACTTCACCAGCTGATTTTAATATGTGATTATATTTTCTGATCAGCAGTACCAGGTTTTTAATTTGTGCTGCTCTTAAACAGCAACAAGAAATTAGTCTGCTCCAGGACTCCACTGCTCTATAAAACATGTCCTAGCATTTAATGGATGTTATGGTTAAGAGGAATATTTTAGTCTGAATCCTGCTGGGACTGTCTATGGTTGACATGCATTGACATTGCATCCTTTTAAATATCATTGTTCTGAGCAATGTAACCCAATTTATCATTATATCTCCAATAATATACTGTGACATAATATAATTGTTCTTTTTATTTACGAAATTTTTCAAAGTATTTTGGCTATCTTTGTCAATACTGGATGAAGATGGTATTTACTCTGCCTACATTAAGCATTTCAGTTTAGATCCCTAAACTGGCAACCTGTTTATCCTAAGATCTCTTTTCAGTGAGTAGTGAGACACAAGCATTTTAGAGAATTTCAAGCTTGTCTTCTTACTGACTGAAGTTAAACACTTGTGCCCATAAATTATATTGACAGAAGAGAGACTAGACTTATAAATCAGGGGCTTCATGGTACATGGCATGAGTATTCCTGTTATCTCGAAAGAAGTGAAATAAACACTGAACTGTTTTCACTCTAAATTTAAAAATCCTCCCCAAAAAAAAAGGTTTTGAAAGTTACTGGTCATGTAATTGGCATATTTTCAGTTTATCTTCCTTTGGGTTTTAAAAGCCAAAGTGTAGTCTTACAAGAACAGAGGAGACAATAAGTTCTAGAAAATCAGTGTCTTCAACCAGTTTAAAGTATCAGCTTCCCTTTAAAATCTGAGACATGATAAAGCCCAACAATATTTTATTGTGAATTACTACTGATTGATATGCTATTCTATACTGTCATGAGGAAACAGAAAGGTAAAATAGTAAAACAGTAATAAATTAAGTGATTCTGAAAGGATAATCCCACTTAAAAGTGTAATTTTTTAAAATAAAACAATAAATATTTTCATCTCAATGCATCCCTCTAAGAACAATTTCATTTACAAAAGAAGAATTAAATCAATATAGCTTTCTGAAGAACGATTGAATTGATGATAAAAGGTTTAACGAAAATTTTACTTCAAGGTTTTGTGCTGATCATCAGTCAGGCTGACAGCCCAAATAAATAACCCAGTTATTTTTAAGAATGTGAGATCCCAGTCTTTGGAATGTCCTACAGTTTTCTTCCAGTTTCAAGACATTTTAGAAGATTGACTTTTTTTTATGTTTTCATTTCCAGATTTTCTGAGTGTTAATTCTATGAAATTTGGTTTTGAATACTCTAAAAACTCCCAAAACCCAAACTGTTTATTTTTCCATGTTCGACAGGATTGATAAACAAATTGTCTGAAAAAAATCAGCCCATACATCTGCTTTGTTTTGACATAATATAGAGCAACCAGATATACTTAAGGATCTGGATTTTCTTTTATATATTACTGTAAAATGTGCTGGCTTATTGCAGTCCCAGGAGCACAAACAGGAACAATATAGAGAAGCTGAATTAGGACACAGATATTGACTTTCCAGTACTGTGCAACTAAACCAATGGAGATAAAATAGGCTATAGGATTTCCAGGTCACCAGTCATCAAAGAATATTTGACAGGTCCTGGTCTATTTAAGAGTCTGATAAAATTGATATTTATTGCTTGCAATTTTTTTTCCACTTGATTTTATTGCAGTAGGAAATCAGAATTACAAGGGTAGCATTTGTTTCCCTGAAAAATTGTATTCTCTTTGTTTCAAATATATTCATTATTATCTTGTTCTTTTGAGACTTACTTTTCTCTTCTCTAGGTTTACAAAAGAGGGGACAAAGCACTCTTGTTTCTAATAGCAAGGTACTTGATGGCAGATGCATCCTTGGTGGAAAACAAACTGACTAGAAGTTTGTCACTATAATACATTCCTTAAAGTACAAAATTGTAAATGAAATGCCTTTAATTTTAATCTGTTTTAATCAAATGGAACATCTTGCATTAAAAAAAATACTTTAAGTAAAAATAGAGAAAAGGATACTATTGAGAACAGTGAAGAAAATTGGAAAAGTGATTATAGCATCCCTAGTGGCACATTAACAATAAAACATTTAAATAGCAACCCTTAATGAGACACCAGACTTGACTGAGGAGCAAAATGCAATGTTGAATGACTTTCAGCATATGATGGTGCTTCATTTTGTCTAGAAATTTAAAGAAAGGATTTTATAAACAAGTAAGATATTTCAGAGAAAACCATACAAATTTCCCAGTTATATATTATTTCCTTAGCCCTTGCTGTTAGGTATAGGGGCACAAAAAGATTTCAATCCTTAATATCCTCAACAAGCTGAAAATGTGTCATGTTTGCAAAGCTCAGGCATTTGTCTCTGAAGCATGCTCAGGGAGTGTAACCTGCAGCCAGTGCCCAGCGTGTTATTCATCAGCCTTACTCACGCCCTCGTTTGTGCCTTTCCATCTCGTCTTCGTGTGCTGTGCTCACCTATTGGATGGTCTGGCAGACATCAGTTGTTCCCACCAACTGCCTGGCCACGTCCATTAAGCTCCAAATGGGAAGCTGGCACTCACAACCCCTTTTCCACTGCTCAATCCCCTCTTTGGCATTTTGATGTTTCATTATGCTTAACAGTCTGCCACGTTCTGAGAATTTCAGGAAACATCTCATCTTGGCTTTCACATCCCTGTAAACAAACTAAAGTTAAAAGCATAGATTAATGTGAGCTGCCTTCTGCTTCTGCCACTGGAAGTGGATTTTTATGCTATGGTATAATCTTCTTTCAGGGGAGGTTGCCTCTCTTTCCCATGGCCCTGTGCCCTTTGGCAGAGACACAGACTCAGCACTGATGCTTTTCAGCTCAGTGCTCTCTGGTGGGTGACCAAATACCAGTAGTGAGTTGCCTGCACATTGTAAGATTTGGGGGTTTTTAATGCAAGATTTTGCCTTAAAATGGTGACTCTTTTTGTCATCATTCTTTTGTCATCATTCTCATCATTCTGTGAGGCAAACAATTGTAAATGTGTCATAACGCACGATCTCACAGGTCACGGCTGTACGAGCTGCATGTCAAGGCAAAGTTTGGCCTTTAAATGTACAAACATCTGAAGTGCAGTGCACATGAGGAAAAGGGCAACTGTAAAGGAAAGAGACAAGGTATTCATTTTGTTAAGGCAGTGATGACTGGCAGAATCTTAGAAAACAACAATTTGCCCACGCTCATTGCCTTGCTTAAACTTTACTAGATTGGGCTTCAGTGTATTCACTGACAAGGATCTGGAGTCTTGGAACTCCAGTTGCAGGAAGAAAGGTGTTTTTATAGAACTGGGCTTGCTTTCAAGATATACCTAATAAAAGAGATGCACTAAAACAGAGTTTTAAAAAGAAGAGAAAAATAAACCAGAGAAGTTGGATTTTTATAGACAGCCCCAAAAATGCAGGTTTCTGATGAGGAAAATATTTACATTTTGAATATCTATTCCAATTTTGGACACTATGTATATTCCTGTGAAGGTTGCAGAAGATGATGCTCAGATTTCATATGTAATGTTTACACAGTTTACATACATCTGACACAGGTAATTTAGAAACCAAACTTCAATTCTTGCATGAACTGGTTACCATGGGTTAAAAGACCAAACCTCTAAGAGATAATATATTCTGCCTCAAAATCCTAGATGTCATAAAGCCACAGGAAAATAGGAGTCTAAAGATGAAGCTTCCAGCTATTTCCAGTTCCTGAAGTAATATTTGATTCAGTTCTACTTTTCAACATGGATAAAAGTTGAAGATGTCATTTATAATTTTAGATGGATTCAGATATTTTATGAAGGTTTTGGTGTAGATAACTTTTCACCTCAAATGTAAAAACAGTAACTCCCATGAAAAATTCATCCAGTTATTCTAATGGAGAAAAAATTGAAACTGCCAGTGTTACATATTTAATGGCATTAGTTACAGTATGGTAGCCAGCATGTCATAAACATTAAAACAGGACTGTGCAAACATTTTAATTTAGAAAAAACAAAAGAGAGTAAACACTCTGACCAAGCTTCAAGGATATTTGAGACCCCTCAGTGAATGACTATTGTGCCTGTATTTATATATTATATGTGAAATTATACAAATCCCCTAATATTTCCCCAAATTTTGGGTCACTTTTTTCTGTGAAAATGTCAAAATAGCAAACAAACAAAAAAAACCCACTAGAACATCATAAAGGTCTGGTGTTAGTTCAGAGGGTACAGTCACTTAGAAGGCAAAGTTTCATTCTTTGCACAAAAAGATAAAATAAGTCATCAAAAAAAATCTTAAATGATTTGTTTTCTGTTCATTTCAGTACCTGAGGCAACAGAATTTTACAGAAATTTGATCTTAATAGTTACTTTTACAATTAGTAAGATTTATATTTTTTAAGTACATTTCAGATGCATGCAGTTGTGTCAGAAATGTGTTCAGTGCCTGTAATTTTAGCTCATATCAGTATCTCACCTTGTGTAGTGCTGCAAAATTAAAAGGAAATTAATAAAGAGCAACAAAAAGTCATCAAAGCAAGAGAAGTGACCAGGTTTCAGTGGAAATAATACATGGAGAAAGGATTTAAGGCAAAAAATTAAAATAATAAAAAACAGATTGCAGCTAGCATCACACGTAGATTCTTGTTTATTGCTGTTTCTGGGGTCCTGCAGTTTCCTATTAGAAAACACAAGTAGAAAAATGTTTGTTACGCTGGAAGGGAAGAAACATTAGTGGAAACACTGGCTGAAAGATGTGTTTGCTCATTTTATACCACATTTGACAAAGCATTAAAACAGAAATTAAGAGGGAATAATATACACTTAGTTTCTTTCAGAGACAAATAATGTCTGGCAGCAACCAGGGTGAACACCAGGAGCTGCCCAGGGTCCCTGCAAACTTGTCATACAGTTTCAAACAGGTAAGTATCTTGCTTTTGCAAACCTATTGCTGCACAATTGTCAAAGAACTTTTAATATCTTGATTAAACACTGCTTTATAACTTGTTGGTAATGTTATCAATATCTTTAGTTAATACCATGATGAATTATCTAAAACACATCGAATAAGATTTAATTTCACGATGTCTTTTTCTCTCCTAAAAGAAATGTGACTTCAGAAGCTTAGGCAGAAACAAAAGGGACCACTGGCATTTGTGTGCCTGTTGAACACATCCATGACTTGTGAAAGTTAAAGAAATTTTGCAGAAGGCAAAGATGAAGGCCGAGGTAAAATGCTGAAGAGAAAGTTTGGCTTTGTTCTGCCATAACTGCTTGTAGAGGGCATTTGTTTAAACTTGCATATACTAAGCTTTATATATTTCAACTATAGTCGAATAGAATTTTAAAAGTGGGAAATAGCGCAGCAATTTTTGTTTCCGTCAGTTCAGGCCTGGTCTGACACTGCATGCGGTGAGAAAAGGGAACACCATCCTTGCTGCATCAGGAAATAGGGGTATGAGTGTCAGAGCAGTAACTCCCAAAAAACCCTTTCCACCTCTTGTTTATCAGATGAGAGATATCTGCATCTGACTTGGACAGTTGCTACCAGCAAGGTAATTATAAATGCCTATTTTATTTTAACATTTATTCTGATAAAATTAGGTTATTATAATTAGCTTATTCCTATACTGAAATTTAGATGGAATCTACTTTTGTTTGAATTTTTGATGCTAAGAACTATTCTGGGAGAGACTACTACTGATATTTTATTTATTTATTTATTTTATGAGACTACAATTATATTTTCTGCCTCATGGTATGTCTTACTCCAATTTAAATTTTCAAAGGAGTTGATACTCTTGGCGCTTAATGCTTGCAAATATATTTATAAAAAATCAAGAAAGAAGGTTTGGTAGTTCTCATTTTACCTTACTTTTCCTCTACTGTCAGAGAGTATTTTGTGAGTTATTCAAATTAACAAATTTGTCACTGCAAATTGCAGGGCATTGCGCAAACATTTACTTGAACATTTATGGATATTTTTTGTTCAGTCATGAACCAACAGCAAGGGCATCTCCCAAGACAGCAAGACAATGGCACTCTGGACATATGTGAGATATCCAGCTCAAGACATGGTGAGGAAATAAACTTATAAGGATCTGGAAAACTATGAAATGGGGTTTTTTTCTTTGCTTAGAGATATTAATGAAGCATTCAGGAGCTTTAGGGTTAGGGCTTCCTCTTTTGTGAAAGTATGAGATGTCAAAATGATAAATCTTCGTCACATCTTAAGCAATAACAAGTAAAATTGTAAAAAATTACTTAGCCCATTTGACACTATTTTTATATCATTTTATTCCAAAATATTTTATTCCAAAATAATTTAATTCCAAAATATTCTGGAATAAAAAATCCTTATCAATTTTAGCTTAAGGTGCTAAATCAAGGTTCCTTTCAATTATTTACTTTAGAAAAGCATGCATAAAGTGATATCTGGTTCTGTGAAAGAGAAGAAACTAATCAGTTTTTAATTTCTTTATGTAAATGACCTATTACTGAACAGTGTCAACAATGGGGTTTTTTAAAATAATGTCTCTAACACTTGTTTTGATGTCATAGGCTCAGGTGAGATGACTATACTTCTCTCTTTTACAAATTCTCTCAAGCCATCCATAAATATTCTAAGGAAAAGTTTCCCAGTCCTCACATGATATTTCCCTATCTGTAATACAGTTGAAAGAATGGACACCATTAATTTATGAAATAAATTTCATAAGTTCCAATCCTATTGCAGGACAGAGCCATCCTAAAGGAATATTCTCCATCAAAGCTCTTAAAGCAGAGATACCAAAAGGAGGATGTAGCCAAACCAGACATTTTTGTTATGTACTTGTTCATGTTGGCTCTTCTTGGATTTTCTTTCTTAAACAGTGAAATAACTGTGATCAGTAGCTTCAGTTACTGAGTTTATCTGCAGTGGAGGTGTTGTCCATAATTTGATAAGGTTCTCCCTGGGTTAAAAGAGGAGGACTTACTTTGGCAACAGGATTATATCAGTTCACCTTTGCAAAGGTTAATTTCATGTGGAGAGGAACCACAAAAACGATTGCTATCTGAACCTTTAGATGAGTCACAATGCTTCTTTTTCCTTCCCTCCTGGCTTATGGATTTCTATGCAATTAGAAGCCAGACACTGAACTAAATCAAAGCAGAATCAGTTATATAATAAGTCTGCTATTACAGGTTCTGTGTTCCAGGATCTGGCCCAAAGTCTTTAGATAAAATCCCAGTGCTTGAACTTCCTTTGTAGAATGTTATAAGGTAGAAACAAGCACTAGAGTGCCCAATTTGGAGAAACATTTTAGTTTCTAAGTGCAGGGAAAACAGAGATAAAGTCTTCATCTTTTTTTCTTCCTCTGAAAGAATGAAAAAAGAAAATGGAGAGCTGCTACTCAATAGATGCAATCGCTGATTAAGGTAACTGACACATTATCATGTGGACTTATCAATGACTTTTGAAAGATGCTGGAATTTTCAAGTTTTTAAAAAATGTGAATTTTTTAATTAAAGTGTTCTGATATTGTTGTTGTTGCTGCTGCTATTTTAATTTTAGGGGTTTTTGTCCAAAATGCAAATATCTGTCTTTTAACTCTGTGAATTTATTAACTTACTACTGATCTGGAAACCAATACTATATTGTGACAAGGTGCCTTTAAAGAATATAAAAATTCATGTGCCATTAACTGTCCCTGTAAAACCCAGCAGACAGAAAGACCACTGGGAAGAAAGAACATACCTCCCAGATACATAATTTCTAAAATACTGCAGCTGTGGATTTGTAGTTTCAACTTAGTTGTTTTCCTAGGAGAAAAAGTTTCTATGGATAGAGGAATTAGCATTAAGGAAAGGAGGCTCTCACTGATTTTCAAATAACCTGAAGAGCAACCACTAAACTTTCCACAAGTCCTAGGTAGCTGAAGAAGAGCACCACTACCAGCTAGCAGATGAATAAGGATGTTCTGCAGATAGAATGTAAGGAGAAGGATTATCCAGTTGGGCTTTTGCAGCCAATAAATGCATCAGAGAAATCCCTTCCTGCACTGAAAACAGGTTGAGATCTTGTGCATTTTGAGTTTACAGATTCCTGTGTTTTCACAAGAAAAAGATAATTCAGGTCAGAAGGAACCTCTGGTCACTTACTCCACCTTCCCCCCCCCCCCCTACTCCTGTCTTTTTCTTTCTTTTAAATTTTCTTTCTAAATTATTGGATAAGGACTTGGCTTTTGCTTACCTCAGGTAAATTTGTTTTTTTCTTTAAGCTGCTGTCACTCTGCAAAGATGGGACAGTAAGAGGCAGGGCACAGAGTGCAGTTCCTGTCCACATGGGGAGACATGACATTACCCAGTGTTAAACTCTTGTAGCTATTGCTGGGGTATATAATGCACGGGCTAATTTCATAGAATCATCTCTTCTCACAATGTCAGTTATTTCCAACAGAACTTATGGAATCTCTTCTGTATGCTGTATCCTTCAGCTAAGATGGCAAATAGGAATACTTTGAAGAAGGTATTGCAATAATTGTCCATTCCCTAAATGTTTTGCCAAAGCTCATCTGGTTTTGTGTTTTTTATCTTCGTTTATTGATCATAGACATTTATACTGCTTCTTTTTTACTACATAGCCCCTTTTAAATTAAGTCAAATTTTATTCAATGGCTAATGTTTTGTTAATCTAAGTGCTTCACTCAGCAATGAGAAAGTGCTATGAGGTTCCAAAAGTGACTATGCATGAGATAAAAACACTTCACTTTTATCAGCTTTAGATTTGCAACTCTTATTTTCCCAGGATGACCTATTTCTTGTAATATAAAAGAAGCTCTAACAGTGCATGATTCACAGTGTGATTTGTGACTGTTTTATATACCCATATCCCACGTCCTCTTACTCATCTGCTTCACAAAACCAAGCATTAAAATCCTGACCTGATTGGACTCAGTGGGAGTTTTGACATTGCCTTCAATAACACTGGGATTTCACCTAGGATCTTTGTAGCCTTTAAATGAAAGAGCCTTTGGTCTTTTCTCTTTTAGCGGGAGGAAGAGCACTGAGGCACGGGGTGAGAGTGGTTATGATTTAACTAGATGTATCTCTTCCATTTGTGGGATGAAGCAGACATCAGGGCATAAAGGTGAAGTACTCAGAATTTGCTGGGATGGGAACACGTTGGCTGGAATCTGCGTAAACCTTACTTTTGCCAGGATCTATAAAGACCTGGACTTAAGAAACCACGTTGACTCATTTGGCTTGCCAGCTTATTTATAATTCTAGTATTTATAAATGAAAAGCCAGGCCTGGTTAATCGAAGTTTTAAATTAATCAGAGGTGAAACAAAGTTATCCAGAGTTTTAATTTCAGAATGAAATGAAAGGATTTTCCATTCCCCATTAATTCCTTTGTGTCCCACAACTGGTGGACCACTTTCTTTTCTGCCTGTGAGCATGAGCATCAGGAGTGGGAGCCCCTCTCCTGCTGGGGTGCTGTTAGAGAAGTTTCTAATATCCCTCACAGTATTTTGTGTACTGGACTCCAATGCAGAGGCAGCAAAATGCATATAGGGTTTCCAAGTAGAAAGTGCAAACCTAAAAGCCAGCAGTGTTGGCTGCATGCTCAGGACACAGGACTTGGCCAGGGCAACCATATTCCTAAAACTGATGTCATCGCCAGGATCCCACTCTAAAACACCCTGCTGGAGTGTGCTAACAGGAAAACTACTCCATTTCCTGTGTGCTGATGGAAAATTGTTGCTTGGCCAGTCCTATGACTGATTCCTTATTTTCACACCCTTTTCAGTTAGTAAGTCTGTCAAAAAATACGCTGAGACTGAATAGCAGTGCTTTATTGGTGAGCTGATGCATAGAGTCACCTCCGATGGTACTAAAGAAGTGTCAAAATTAAGCCTTAGAATTAATGCAGCAAAACATGTTTTCAATATTTCTTCCCTTGATTCCCCAAACACAGTCAGGGGAGTCATATATTGACTGATTAAACAATGAGCAGCATTCAGCATGAGGAAAGCAAGCTGCCAGCAGCTCCCTGAGCTGAGTAGGTTACTCTCTATTGCTTCATCTGTTTTGCTAAATTACATTACTCTGTGACTGTCAGCCATCCCATGCTCTCACCCCTCTCTATTCCATTCCATTCCATTCCATTCCATTCCATTCCATTCCATTCCATTCCATTCCATTCCATTCCATTCCATTCCTTTTGACAATTATCTTCCCTCAATTATATATCATATAACATCATAGACATATATATAATATAAATACCTCACCAGCTTTATTAAACTTAGCTACATACAATGCCTCTGAAATACTAAGGGTTCCTTCCTCTGAAATGGGAGTTCACAGATAGCAGGGTTCCTTTTGCTTCCCTTGAGAGCCAGGACAACAGTGTGCCAGAATAGAACCCAGTGGCCAATGCTGAATAAGTCACCACATAAGGAGGGAATGGGGTTTTGATTTTGGGGTTGCTTGTTTTTGGGTGACTGTTCAGACTGTTATGACCTTTCTCTTGCAGTCAGGTCAATTTTCCCTGCTCCCGTGGAGATTCCACTCAGCGTGTTCTGAGTGCCAGTCCCATGAATGTCTGTAAGGTGTGTAATGCTCTGGCAGCAGCTGAGGCTGGTGACCTGATGGGCCATGGTGGAGAGCCCCTTCTCACAGCTGCAGAGCAGGATGAGGGCTGGGATCTGGGCACCCAGATCTCACTCCTGACCCCTCACTCCTGTCAGCAAAGGCAATACCCAAGTGACCAGAAACAGACCTTCTGGTGGTTGGTTGTTGGTTAAAAAGTTCAGCAGTTTTGTTTGACCAAAGTCAGTGTTTTTTGCTCATCTAGGTCCAGCAGCATCCATAAAAGATGTGACATTTTCAGGATCAGGTTTGGAGCCTAGCTCCAAATTCAGCTGAAATCCTGTACTTATTTTGGTCTCTTGCTTTATGGATTCTTCTCCGTGATCTGGAGAAAAGTCTTCACTCTGCCTTTCCATTTTGGAAAAACACAAAGAAATTGCCACAGATTGTAAGGGCTTGTGACAAAGCCCTACAGTTAGCTAGAAGGCTTTTTATTGATTGAGTAAACTAAATTAAATTACTTATGCTTCAGTGACTTCTAATAACAATTCAGCTCTTTCCCTTAACAGTTTCCTCATTAACATTACTTGTAAAATTGAGATGTTGCCTTTAGAGCTTGTAACAAACCAATGCTTTTCAGCTCCCTGCAATGCACAGACAGCTTCTATGTCCAGATTTCTCTGTTAGGATTCAGGCACTAACACTTCACAATACCTTGTTACCTGGCTTTCCTGGAGTGGAAGCATGTAGGCTTTTTATAGGAAGATGTTCATATTTCATCCTTCTTGTTGGGTTGCCGGGGTAAAGAAGGAAAGAGCATTCAAGGGCTTACAGCAAGTCTCAAAGAAGTTTCTGGAGTCAGACATATTTCCTCCAAACTGCAGATCCTGTTCTGGAGAGTTAGAAGTGGGTGGCAGTGATAACAGGAGGAGGAAACAGGAAACAAGGAGCCCTGGTCCTCTCCTTGGGATACATTTCACATTAGCAGTGGATGAGAAGCAAGAAACAGTAATGACTTCGGGGCCTCAACCTGTATGCAAGACTCTGTCTTACTGTCTAAAAGATTTGACCACTAATTCACTGATTCAAATTCCTTGCTTGTTTTTCCTCTAAGTCTTAAGTATGCTTTTGAGTCTGGCACTTAGATATAAGACATACTTCGTAATATAACAGCTATCTGAGGGGCTCAAAATGATAATTGTTTTGACCCATCCCACAGTGATGGTAATAGTTATTCAGAAATCGCTCCAATGAGTGGCTGCAGTAATTTGTACTTTTGATGTATGCCTGCTGAGCACAGCCCTTATCTTTGACCTTGGCATCAATGAAAGCATGGCAGATCCCACAGGTTGTAAGACATAGATTAGCTTGTTTGACCTCTATTTCCAACAATGGAGCATATTTTCTCTATGCTACAATATCAGTGGATGTTCTGCATTGTATTCTTCATCAGTTACAAGCAGCTCTTCTATGCATTTTACTTGGTTGTATTCTGTGGCTTTGGTTACGACATAAAAATTTGCAATTGGATCTTATTTAATGCCTTTGCTCTTATTTTGCAATGAGGGGATGAACACAATCAGACCACAGTTTCTGCTACATTTTGTTCACACCATTTTTCTCTTAAAACCAAAATTTACTGCATTTACATTAATGCATTTGTAGTGAAGAAACACTAATCATCCCTCTAATATCAAATTTTATTTGTATAGCTTAAAATTACAGAGAAGTCCTAAAGGTATTTTCCATATGTTTAGAGACTAAAACATCCCTCAGAAAACAAAATAAAAATGAATTTTATTTTTTATAGGTACTTTTCTTGGGGGACTTTTGATGCAAATTATCTCAGTCAGACCTGTCATAATCAGAAAAAAAACCCCAGAGCAATTATACTCTTTGTAAAGAGATGGTGTCTCTTATGCCATGAGTTATAACTGCTATAACTGATGAGGAGACCAGTTTTCTAGCTGAGAGTAAATCATGGTTAATGGCTATCCATTTCAGTTATTACACATTTGTTGGGTATTCTTGTCATATAGTTTTCTGTATTTTCAGAAATTCAGTCTTATGCATAGGGATTTGAACTGTTACATTTCTAGCACTATTTGGTCTAAAAACAAAAGTAACACTGTGGATCTGGATTCATAATTTTCTGAAAAAAATAATATTCTCCCCCTCCAGCCCCACATACAACAGAGACTTTCATTAAAACACTTCCAGTGGGGTTCATGATGTTACACACATGCTTAAAGGCTGCCCTCAATTCCTTTACAGCACTTTTGAGGACACCCATTTATTTTTTTCTGTGTATTGATCCCAAAACAATAACACATGAAGCAAACATTCGAGTTTGCAAAGACCTCAGGAGGAAGAAGAAAATTGGCAGGGTACTGCTGTATTGTCAAAATGCCTTCTGTCTGACAGAGGGAGGATCTTCAGATTGTATCCTGGCCCACGTTTCACACAATTTTTCCTCTTTTTTCCTGCCAAGAGAAAATGTCAGGAAGTTCATCTGGTGTGATAGATGTGTCCTATTAAACTGATCAAGTGGGAGAACTTGAATGATTGTAGGTTAATGAGTTTCAAGGAAGACCAGGAGCTTATCAACATAATGAACATGCAAATCTCTAGTGAAGGGGGAATTGGTTGGGTAGGGAAAGGTGCACCACTATCAGCAAGATTTTAGATGCACCTACACTGAAAAGAGAACTATAGCAAAGTAACAAGAACAAAAATGTGTGTATGTAACACATATGAATTTAAGCAACATTATTTCAGCACCAAAACTATCACTCAGTTGATCATTTCTATAACATGAATGCTGGTCAATAATGACATTTATTAAGAAGTTTAGGGTAGAATTTTATATATCAAGTTATATGCACTTTCACTGAATCCAAAATGTAATGACATTTAGACTCATTAAATATCTACACAACAAAAAAAGGAAAAAAAACCTCAAGAATTTTGCAATCAGGTATGGTCTATTGCTGGCTTCTAAATTAGCAAGATCAAGTGGAAGAAACCTTTAGGAAAAAAAAGGGGGAAAAGTGTTAGTACCATCATCTGACAGATAGGCTTTGATGTTAATGGCAGGGTTCAAACTTCTGATTCACTGAAGAAAGAGAGTAGGACTGTACAACAGGCAAGCAGGACATGTCTTTAGATCCAGGAAGTTAAAACATAGCCAGAGAATAACATTTTCTTCAAAATTATTCTGAAAAATTTTGGAAAACTTGCCATATGGCAGACATTAATCATAACATCATTCAGTGTTTCATTCCTAGAAAAAAAGGGAGACCAAACAATAAGAGAGGCCTAAAAGCTTCTGCAATAATTGTAACTTCAATTTTCAAAGAAATATTAGAAAGAAACAACTTGAAAACATTGTCATCTAGAAGACACTGAACTGATAAGTAATAATCAATATGGGTTTGTTAAAAAGAAATCCTGGTGAACCAGTTACATTTTTTGACATGACAGGAAACCTGAAAGATGGGTGAAAGCAGATATTTTGAATTGCATAGGACTTTTGACCCTGTCCAACTGGATATTCACTTGACTTCCTCCAAAAGCACGCTCCTGATTAGCTTCTCACAAAAATGGATAAGTAATTGAAGAAAAATATTTTAATAGGTCAAAAGTTAAAGGATATAAGCACTACAGGGGGACTCTATGGTTCCATATTCTCAAACGTTCTTATTTATTTAGGAACTAAACAAAATCCAGTGTATTAGATGTGCAAGCCATTTGTGGTTGTGAGCTTACGGTAAGTGGAATATTAGAATGAAGGACATTGATAAAAGAAAAAAGCAAACAGCAACAATCAAAACAAAAACAAAACCAGAAACAACAAAAATACCAAGACAAACAATAGTGAAAAAATCCTACAAAAAAAACTGTCCTAGACAGGAAATAGTGACAATAAAAATCAAGTTTACATAGCAGTCAATGGCATATCATATCAGTGGAAATAAGAATTTAAATAATTATTGTTTGCAAAAAGATACTCAATTGTAATTAAATAGTCTTACTGAAATACTGAAAGATTGAAATGGAATTGTTTAAAATGAATCACAGGAAGTTATCATTCTGCTCTTCTCAGCAATGATATGACCTCCCCAGGACTGCCATTTCCAATTTGGATGTTACACAATCAAAAAGGTAAGCCCTTAAGAATTATTAGACAATAAATGTGGAAACATAAAAATGTGATTTGGTTTTTCAGGAGAAATCTTTGGGGAAATGTAATGGCAAGCTTAAAAAGCGTCTGAAAAAGAAAGTAGGGGAAAAGCTTTTTCCATGGTTACTGAGAATGAAACAAGTAGCATGGACTAGAATTGCAGCAGTGGAAGTGTACATCAGAAAGGTGGAAAAATATCTAATGGGCAAGACAGGTAAGTACCAGAGTAAATTGCTTAGCAGTAATGTACTATATCTTCCTCTGCAGGCTTTAAGAACTTACCAGACATCTGTCAGGGCTAGTTTAGATACAGCCAGTCTTGCCTCAAACTGGGGAGTAAAAATCAGATGGACTTTCTGATTCCCATCTCATTTCCTGTGATTCTGAGAAAAATTAAAAAAAAAAGAGCCTGTAGGTTTAAAACAGTAGGCTACATTGGATAATTTGTGTCAGTGTCATTAGAGGAAATACTTGTTAAAATATGAGTGCTTTATTGATATCTTTCGCATATTTTAAATTCAGCATTAATTTCTTTGTCTACAGTTTGTATTCCAAGCTGCTCAGTTCTGTCCTTTCAGCACAAACCAGTTTGTGGTTCTGAGAGTTTGATAACATTTCTCATGCAGTACAGTATAGGGCTTGTACAGTGTCACTAATCAATCATACTGTCATCCCAAATGTTTTCAAAAATACTTTTACTTGAATTAAATATCCTTGAGGTCTAAAGCAATATTCTCTATTACTGTGAGTCCCACTTGAGCTTCTTCCTGTGCTGGACTAAGGCCATCTGTGACTTCCTGGGTTTGACATCATATTTTGGGGTTTTTTTACTGGAAGTATACATAGGCTGAAATGAGCTGTAAATTCTGCTTGCCTAATGGATCTCTGTTCTACAAAGAATTATGGTCACTCAGCTGGAAACATACTGTTTTGTTATCTCAATAGCATGCAGGCAGTTATTGCTTTTTGACTGTGAATTCTGTTTCTGTACCTCTAATGTGCTTGTCCTCATGGCAATTTCATTACAGAAACAAAGAGCTTCACATTGTTTTGCTTTTTAATTAGGAAGAATAGTGTTCCGTATTTGTTCAAAACCTTTAGACTATTATTCATTGACATAATTTGACTCATGTTTCATGCTGCAGAAAATGGCATAATCCAAGCCAATGAAATTTTCTCTCTCACATTTTATTCAAAATAATAATCCAGCCTTCCTAGGTATAAAAAGAAAACAGTGCTCAGGATTAATCGTCTAGCCACAGGAAATGCAAAATGGATAATCATTTAGCAATCCCATATGCTTTGTTCCAACATTCTTAATGGATCCAGTTGCCTAATGCAGCATCTTCTCTGTCAGGTTTCAGTACAGATGCATTAGGAAGAAGCATAAGAAACAGTATATACCCAGTGATTCCTCTTAGTATGCTTTCTTCTCCTATCAATTTTATAAGTTATATTTCTATTCAGAAATATCATTTTTTTATAATTGATTGTCAAACACAGCTTTTATAAAGAAATAATATAGTTGTTACTAAGCAGTGAGTGGGGGGAATGCCCCATGAAAGCTTTTATCTTTTATATTACTCATTATTGGAAAGGAGAGGAATATTGTCTGCATTAAAGTCAAATTTCTCAGTGTAAGAAAAGAGAGAGAAAGTTTCCATTGTTTGTGGTTTTAATACAATTAGAGTATTGTAATTGGAGCCTCAGGAATGAAGAAAGTGCAGCCATCTCCCAGCCGGGTGGATGCCTGTATTTAGTTTTTAAACTACATCCTTATACTTGGTACAAACTGTCTTGCAGGACACTGATTTTGAGACAATCTAAAGGGGAAGGTTCTGACAGTACCCAGCAGTACTTTTCAGAGCAGCCAAGGTGGGCCAGCATGCTCAGGTTAGCTCAGGAGTACTTTCCAACAGGTGCTATGCAAAAGAGGAGTTTTCTGCTTCCTGTCGCCAGCCTGGGGAGTTCCTTGGCAAAAGCAGAAGAGGGATAAAACTTGGATATTTGGGATCCTTAGGAAACTTGCAACAGATGCAACAGTACAAGTCAGACATCAATGAACAGGAAGGAAGGAAATGCAGTAACTAATAATGTCACTTGGTCATGTCTGTGAGAAAAGACAAACATTTCTGAAACACCCTCCAAGTTCCTTCCAGATACAGCCTGGAAGAGATACATCTGTACTTTCACACTCAAGATTCAAATCTAACTAATGTTCAGATGCAAGGAAAACTACAAAGAGCTAAATCGAAATAATTTTCAGACCTGAGGCAACCATTCAGGTGCACACATAGAAACACAAACCAGCCCTACACAGTTTGGAAACCTCGCACCTACACTTCTGAACAGACTTTATGAACCCCTTCTCTTAGAATAAAGGTGGGAAAACAGCTCAGAGCACAAGCAATATTCTGGTGTTCTAGAAGCTGCCACATTGGATTAATGGTGCTAACGCAGGAATGAACCTTAATAAATACTGTTGCTTACAGGGCAATCAGCAGTTCAATGCACAGGTGCACTTTTTCACTGCACAACTGGACACTGGATTTTCCAAGCAGAGAGTGATCAACAGCTATGGAGTGAATTTGGAACTAAGGAGGGCTGGGGGGAAAACGCAGTAAGAAGGGTAACTACATGAAAATGGATTAACAGAGCTTGCAAAAGGAGCACTGTGGCTGAAGCTGTGTGTGGCTGGAAAAAGAAAATGACATTTGAGAGAAGTCTACTGAACATAACTTTGCCTGGGTGTCTAAAATGACTCTGAGGTTTTTCTGCAAATGCCTGACTGGTAGGATGGGAAGTGACTGAAACAGTATAAGAGGGAGAAAGGCAGCTGGTTGGGTCTCACCCAGCAGTAGACTTCTGTCCACAGAATTACTGTGCCATGGTTTATTATTTAAATGCAAATGCTAACATAGCAGGTAGCACCTCAGTGAGCTGTGTCTTGGCCACACTCTCTTTCATTAGAAACTCACAAAAATATCTCTGCAGGTGGACTCTGCAGGTGAACAATAGAATTAAGGACATTTAATTTTTTTTCTTTGGATTACTTTTTGGGGGGGAGGAAGGGTGGCAGTGTGTCATAAATTGTTTTAAAAGTATGTGTGAGGTCCAGTAAATACTCACTGAAAGATCTCAAAGCATTTTTAATAATTTCTCCCCAGTGTGACTTATCCATTGCACAATAAGGGGTTCTTCTACCCTACCTGGAAGTAAAATAAGGTCTGCTTCTACTTGCATCTTTAGATTAGGTTCCTACATATTTAATGAATTTCTCTGTGGATCTTCTACCATTAAAATAAGCTACAACTGGCAATAAGTTATTAAGGAAGGATTTAAGCTCATCGCCTAAAAATCCAAGGTAAAATCAGCTACAGGAGAATGGTGTTTTAGATAAGTAAGTACTACTTAAGAAAACACAACTCTAATTTAAATTGAACATTAAAAATTCATTATAAAGTATGACTATTTTTCTTTTAATTGCCAGATGAATTCCAGGGGTGTTCTGCTGATAGTGTACTTGCCCAAATCATAACAGCAGAATCATCTATTTTCTACCAAACTGCTGCCTGACAGGAAAGTCACTTTTCTTCACTTTTTCCTCCATTTTGAAATAACATTCATGCTTCTGCACCTTATGAGGGTTTAATTATCAAAACTTTTTAATATCTTCAAGATATTTTGAAGATTATGTACTTGACATTTGGCAATTTGATATATTTAATAATCAGAATTACGAACTCCACTTGGGAATATTGAATACTTAGACATCCAGCTCTACATCCAAAAATATCAATCAATAAATTCTCAAAAATACGTAGCTAAAAAAATATAGATAGATGTATATCCCTCCAAGGCATATAATATTACCTTTATGGGAGACAAAATCCATTTGAACCAGTACAAATGTTCCACATAACATGTTCTCATGTTTCAGGACTTCCTATTTATGTTCCTAACTAAGAATTTTGGAATTTAAAGGAAACACATCTTAATAAGTCAGTGCCTTTTGGCAGTCCCCTGTTTCATTCATTTTGATGAATATTTCATAAGTGTGAATTGTAAGACCTTGATGTAAGATGAAAAAGAAGTGTCAAATGTATAATATTAAAATACATATTAAACAAGAAACACCTCTCTTTCCTATATGTCACAGCTGTTGGATTTATATGTTACAGTATTTTTCCTACATAGTCAAAATAACAATAATGAGAAAAATTTTGCTCAATTGGATGGCAGCAGAATCATTCAGACCTATATGACCTCTCTCAAATACCCTGGACTCTTATGAGCACGGATTGTAACCTGGGGTGTATCTGTGCACTGTGAGCTACGAGAATATATATTTCTTTCTACACATGGGAAATGAAAGTGCAGAAGAATGCTGAACCTTCTGCAGGATGACACAAAGAGCACTGACATTGTACTATACATTTAGCTTCTAAACTGAAAAGTAACTCACCTTGCCACCTAAAGCCAGCTGTCACAGGATCATTTTATTGCAGTGAGTTGGGAATGAAAGTCCCGACTCTAACTGATTATTATATTTTTATGGGAAAGTATTATTAAATTTTGATAGGGAAGACATGATCATGGTGATTAAAAAAACCCTTTTCTATTTCAGTAAGAAGGCTTCCTCTAGGTCCAAGCATATAAGAACTCCAAGTAGTGGTACATCATCTTTAATTCATCTTGAAGAAAGGGCAATGCAGTACCACCTAATTTGGGTGGTCCATATATTAAAATAAATATATTTAAAAATATATTTTTTAAAATCCTATTTATTCAATCTTTTAATGATAAAATAAATGGAAATGCCAATAACTATTGACAGAAGTCAACTTGCCACAGCCTACTACATTATTTCCTAAAGATCATACCATGTTCACTTACACTAAGAATACTATCTTCGCTGAATCTAAGAAATAAATATGTATATAAGAAATGCACACACCTGGAGTGATACAAGGTTTTACATTTTATACTTTACATCCTGAAGACTTAGCAAGAATTTTATGCTCCTGAAGCGAGGTGTCCCTGGGAGGATTTTAGATAATTTTTATCATTTTAAAATTTATTACAAAGCTCACATATCTAGCAAAAAAAGAGTTTGAAGTACATGGTATGTATGTAAACCAAAAGTTTTTTAAATGGAAAAAATCTCCAACTCTTTAAAACTGATGACTCATTTTCATTAATCTCTTGATTCTATGAGATCTGACAAATATTTAGCTGTAGGATTTTGCAAGACACATCTGAGGAAGAATGCAATGGGTGAATGTTGCTTTTACTTTGAAACATTGCAGTCATTCTTGTCTTTTCATTGCTGCTATACTGAGTGCAAGCTGCAGTCAAGCTAAATAAAGCCCAACAAACCAGCACCATTTTAAACCACGAACATGCAAAGAAACAGATGAATGGAATGACTTCATTTGCTCAGCTCCATTTAGCTCAGACAGAATGACAGCCAGCCTGGAGAAACTGCTAAGGGAACTTAATGCCATTCTAAAAATAGAAACCCCAGCTTGAAATGTAATGCCTGTGCCTCTCGGAGTCTAAAGGAAATGGAAATGTAGCTACAAGTATGTTTTGGAAAGACATCAACGTATTACAATGTTTTCTGGTATTAAAAAATTCTATAGTAACCATTTTGAAGGACCCTCCATTCATCTCTGTGCTAAGGAGCTTTATCTGTCAGAAAAAAAGAAAAGGAAGTTAAATCCGTGTGTCATCTTATCATTGTGGGATTTTCACATGAGGAATTGCAAAGGGAACAAAGTGCTATTCTAGACTCAGAAAATATTTCTGTATCTTTTTTTTATTTTAGTAATTTATTCCATACACTTCATTTTGTGTAAAATTTCATTTCTCCTGGAAACTGAAATCCTGCATGAGAAATTTTTTTTCTGAATGATTATAATATTAAACAATTTATTTTTGTCAGATTCATGTAGTAAACAATTCCAGCCTCGTGGATCACACTCAGGACCTTGTGAATCACTATGGATTCTGCATACATGTCCATCTTCTCTCTTAGCCTCACACAGCTTAGGAGAATGCTCACTACATGTGTGTTGAAATCAATCTCACTCCTTCTCAGGACAAGAATTTCCAAAAGACACAGTCATAATTTCCAGAAGTATGTGTCTGGCAATTAAAGACCACAAATAAAGAGGTGGGAGAATCTAAGACATATGGATTTACTATGTGTAGGAATGTCAAAGAAGGAATAAAGAAAAAGTATATGCCTTGCGTGCACCTGGTAATCCACAAGGAATTTTATATGCACAATAATGTTGATATTATGTGGACAAATTTCCTTTATTATCCCTCATTTTAACTGGTCCTGCATACCACACAGAAATACAAAATAAATGTTTACCTGCCATTGTGCATAGAAGATGACAATGTTCTGGTGGATCACAGGAGATCTGAGATTTGACTCACCAAGTATGGAACAACCCAATCTAAATTTCCACCACTAGTACAAGAACCTGTATGTAAATTCATACACAAAATTGTGTACCTCTAAGTTTAGATCAGATGCTTAATTATGAGCTGGAAAATGTTTATCAATTTGTGGATATCAAAAGGAAGGACAATGTAAAGTGAAAAGTAAAGAAAATGAGTGATATCACGTGATAATTCTAGTGGATGAAGGATTGCATGATGTTATCAGGCAAAAGCTCTCAATTCCTTATTCTAGACACTATTTTTGGTGCCTTTTGGAAAGCGAAGGCTCTCTTTAGGATAAATGAAATATTGATTTTAGGTTCTAACTAGACTAGACTCCATTAAGATGCTTTTTTAAGTTACATTGTGTCTGCAAAGAGTGGACTTTTATGAACACAAATCAGTTTTCTAATACACATAAGCGAGCTTTTCATAAGCACTCATAAATATTTCACACAACTTTCCTGTGCATCAGTAGAACTTGACTTGAAGTTTGCTTAAGCACTTCCAAAAAAACCTTAGTCACATGTCTGGTATTGAATATATCAATAATGACTGTTATACTACAGACAGCCCATTTGTTTCTAAATACAGGAGCAAGAGAAACAGCATTGTGGGGGAATAAAAAGGTAATCAATGACTCACAAAGACTTTCTCTGTGTTGAAAGCAGATGATTCGAAAGTGTACTTGAATAAAAAAAGATGGTCTGACCAATGTGATGATGGTTTGGGATGCCTCTGGGTCTGTTAGCTCTGTCTATACTGCCAGATGCATCACTACCCAGCTTCCAAAAGGTGCTTTAACCCAACTGACCTGGAGTGCAACAGGCCTGGTCAGTGCAAAACACAGATGGAAATGGGGGCCCAGCCTTACAAGTCAAAGGGGAACTGCAGCAAGGGTCAAGTTGTCCTGGCTCAGGCTCTGAGCAAAGGCAATGCTTTATCCCATTCAGAGTGAATATCAGCCCTGGAAATCAAATTAACAGAAAGAGATTGTGCTTCCTTCCTTACCTCCCTCCTGGAATGGTCCAAAGTTTTACTGCATCTCTGACAGTTCTGTTCAATTACCTAACCCTGAGGGGGGTGGAGAGCATTACAGGAGGGCAGGTCAGCCAAAGAAGGCGTACTGACATCCAGAGATGTCTGCTTGATCAGAGAAGGGTCAGGAACAGTTTCATTTTCCAACAATTACAGTTTGACATGACTTGTACCATACTGTTACAGTGTGTCCTGCTTTCAGCTGGGACATATTCTTCCTGGTGGCTGGTGTAGTACTGTGTTTTGGATTTATCATGAGAATAATGTTGATAACGCATTAATGTTTTAGCTGTGGCTGAACAGTGTTGGCATAAAGTCAAGGACTTTTCAGTGTGTCGTGTTCTGCCAGTGAGGAGCTGCACAAAAAGCTGACATAGAGCATGACCACAGTACCTGATCCAAACTGGCCAAAGTGTTATTTCATACCATGGAACATCATGTTCAGTTTATTAACTGAGGGGAGTTACCAGGAGGTACCAGTCACTGCTTGGGCATTGAGTAAAATAGGCATTGGCCAGTAGGCAGAGAGCACTTGCATTTTGCATGGGTTCTCTTTTTTGGATTTTATTTCTCTCTCTCTTTTTGTTATCATCCTTGTCATCACTATTGTTATTGCTATTATTGTTGCTGTTGTCATTATAATTTTAATAACTAAACTGTTCTTATCTCAACCCATGGGTTTTACCTTTTTCTGATTCTCCTTCCTGTCCCACTGAGGTGGGAGACTGGGAGGGGCAGGGTGATCAAATGGCTGCATGGTACCCTAATTTCTGTCTGGGTTTAAAACATGACACAGTGCTGCTCTGCTGTTTCCTTAGGAGTTTTATAATTCTTCAAAGATGCTGTATATATATGGGAAGTTAGTAAATTCCACTCTGATGGATGTAAAATTAAGAGATGAAAGTTTGTTTTGTTTTTTTTTTAAATAGACAAAGTTATTAACTGCTCTGATCAGATACTCACGCAAACCTTTAAAGCATTTACAAGAGATAGCTTTCACATGTGTGGATGTACACCAACTTTAAAGGTTGTTCCAGCTACTTCTGATACAGAGCTCGACTCCTCTGAATAAAGACAAATATTATTGTCCAGACTGGCACTGTCCAGTTCTGATTCACTGTTCTGTCAATCCCTTCAGAACCACATAAGTACTGAGCAGCACTAATCAAAAGTGTTTCAGGGGCTTGAAGAAAAAGATGTTTAAAAAAAAGGGAAAGCAATATTTTTTCCCAGTTCAGCTAGGTCTGAAGTCCCATCATCAGTCTTACTGAAGTCTGGTCAGAGAATAATTTTTGTGCATGCTCAGTATGGTGACACTGTTTCTCTGGGTTTCTGCATGCATTTCTGGACAAGAAAAGAAGCTGGTGAATAAATTATGACACCACAAGAGTTCAGTATTTCTATTTAAGAAGACATATGAAAAAGGAGTGTTTCTTGTCCTATTTTTTTAATATAATTTCACAGGTTTCACATTCATACCCAACACTCTGCTTTGCCTTAGAAATAAACAATTTCAAGGCATTTCTTACTTCTCGGCAGCTTTGCAGGTCAAAGGGGGGTGTGATGCTCTCCCTCTGCTTAGTGCTGGTGAGGCCACACGTGGAGAACTCTGGCCAGTGCTGGGCTCCCCAACTCAAGGAGAGAGGGACATACTGAGAGCCTCCAGCAAAGGTCCACAAAAACAATGAAAGGACTAGAACAGCTTCTGTGAGGAAGGGCTCAGACTGCTGCATCCAGGCTGGAAGTTGCCTCATGGAAGCTGGCCATCCATGAGATCTCCACATCCTAATTTCTTTCCCTTTAGGGGATTTATTAGTGATTGCATAGACAACTAACAAGCTAAAAAAAAATGTGGGGGTTGCAATGAGTGAAAAATCTCTCTAAAATCATTGTCTCTGTTATCTCAGCATGCGTTTGCAGGTGACTATAGTTTTCCCTGTTGGTTGGCGGTCACAATTTATAATTGTAGCAACTTGCTGCACATCAAATCTGTGAGCCAGAAGAAGGCAGCTTGATCCTCAACTGAATTCTTTCACAGTGGCATCTTAAGGCTTCTGTTCTGTGGTAGTGCTAGTTATGGAGGGACAGGAGTATACAAATTATAGGTCAACTGCAGTTGAATACAAAAACAGAATACAGGGAGGGTTTGTCCAGTAATTAATATACTGTAAAACCTGTCTTTTGAGAAGACTCCTCTTTTTGCTCCAGTCTTACCAGTTCTTGGTGCAATGCTGTTTTTTGATGACTTTGGTAGTCTTTGGCCATGGTCTGAAGAGCATGTAGCCTGCAGTGCCATGCTGGGCATTAAACCTGAGGCTTTGTACAGGGCATGGCATGGGGGCAAATTTCTCCATGCAGGCTTTGGGGGTTATTTTTAAAGTTTCTAAGGAAGCAGGAGAAGGAAAAGCTTTTCAGAGGCTTGCTGCCAGGCATGAGATTTAGACTGGCATTATAGGCAGTGTGAGACAGTCATTGTAAATTGACTTCACTTTTCACTGCCACCTTGTGAGAATGGTAAAAAATAGGAAAAGCTATTCTGGGTGATACTTGGAGTGAAGTATGTGAAAACAGGTATGGAAGGACAAAAGCTTTTTCTAATAAGCCATTGGTGATGTTGACATCAGGGCAAAAAGGAGAAAGAGTGGTCTTTTAGTTGATAAAACATCTTCAGTTTATAACACTGTGGAAATACAGTACCACATTTTATAGAACAGCATAAAATAGAATGTGACAACAAAACCAGCCCTCAAGTTTCATGTTTGCTATCTTCTTAGCATAAAAGGCCTTGCAAGAGTGTCTTCAGATTTTCAGATGCATTTTGTTATGGAGAATAGATACTTGGCCTGAGGCCTGAGCATTGGATCTGATTTTATTTTTGCAATTGTTAATAGGGGCTGATTTTATCTAAAGTAGTATCATTCCTGACACTGGTAAGAGGGCATACAGTAGTTCCCTTGTTGGTAGGGTGTGCTACCAGGCTCGTGCCCAGCGTGGCTGCGGGACCTCCATGGGGATCAGTTCCTTGCCACCTGTGGCTCAGTGAAAGAAATCCGGCGTCCCCGCTGATGGTGCTCACTCCACCCCAAGGGGGTTGGGATGTCCCGTTCGGGTCTCAGAGCCCGTCCCTCATCGCGTTCCATCCTCCTTAGCTTCTCCCGCAGGGTTTGGTGCCAGCTGCTGCAGGACCTCTGCGGGGATCGGCTCCTCGACGTCTGCGGTTCGCTGAAGGAAACCCGGCGTCCTCGCTGGCGGCGCTCGCTCCTCCCCGACGCCGCGTCATCGCGTTCAGAGCCTAGAC